>NC_045805.1:12361299-12672799 GCF_009873245.2 Balaenoptera musculus | reverse complement strand
AGACTAGACTCCAGCAGAGTTAATATTTACAGGGAGGGAAAATATTATTTACATGGACCCCAGACACAAAAACAGCTATAAATTCACATATAGTTAACCTCCGTCTGCTCCTTATTTTCTTTACTTATTAAGTCAATTCAAGACCCTATTATCATATATAAAGTTGTTTCAATAATTTCACCCACAAGCCCTTTAAAAGGAAAATAAAAAATGAAGAACTTGCCAGATTCTCATTTAATGTAAAGAACCTTTACAGACTTTAGAAGGAGTGCTTCTGGGTAAAGTAAATGAGAAAAATGTGGAAGAAAAATAAATTATTGCCATTTTGTCCTTTGGAATTATATAGAAATTGAAGAGGAGGAAATGGATTCCAAGGGGTGAAATCTTCCTCCAGAATGTAACAGGCTATTCTTAAGGATTTCCAGGAATAAAAGAGCATGCGTATGAACAAACTAATCCGAAAGGCAAATTATACTGCTTAACAATATGTGCATTCATTAATGTGAATGGGCAAATAAGGTTCTCAACCACGTCATAAAACTCTGCACCTTCTGGGTCTTTTTCTGCACCTCCTGCAGCAGCTCGGTAACTCCAAATTCAGGCTGCCTGAGTGTCCATGTGTCCAGGACATCTCAAGATTTCACCCCAGGCTTAATCCAGCTCAGGTTATGCGATCCACTTACCTTTCAGGACAGGAATCAAGAGAATCTCCTCACTTAATACACAGCAAGGAGAACCTGAACGTCGGTGGTAATTGGGAAGGCCTGTTGGGGTCAAAGTAGCAAAGGAATTTAGAAGCCAGAGGAGTCCACACAAGAACTTGTACACGAATGTTTATGGCATCATTATTCATAAGAGCCAAAAATGTTAACAATTCAAATGTCTATCAACTGATGAGTGGATAAATAAAATACGGTATATTCATACGATGAAAAATATTCAGCAACAAAAATAAATGAAGGACTGATATGTACTACAACATTGATGAATACAAGTCACCAATATCAGGAATGAAAGGGGTTATCACTACAGGTCCTACAAACATTAAAAGAATAATAAGGAATATTATGAACAACCTTATGACAACAAATTCAACAATTTAGATGAAACTAGACAAACTCCTTGAATAACTTATAAAAGCTGACACAGGATGAAAAAGAAAATTTGAATAGCCCTTTATCTAGTAAAGAAATTGAATTTGTTACCAAAAAAACTTAGGAAGAAAATTCCAGGCTCATATTGTTTCACTGGTGAATTCCATGAAATATTTAAGAAAAAATAATTCTTTTAAAAAAATGAGTAGGAGGAAAACACTTCTCACTCATTTTATGAGCCCATCATAGCCCTAACACCAAAACTTGATATAACATTACCAAAAAGAAAAGAAAATTAGTGGCCAATATCCCTTATGAACATAGTCACAAGAATCCTCAACAAAATATTAGCTAATCAAATCTAGCAATATATAAAAGGCATAAATGTCATGACCAAGTCATTAGTCCCATCCCCCTGACCTCCTGGAGGTTGAATCAATCACCAGTGGCCAGTGATTTGATCACTCATGCCTATGTGATGTAGCCTCCCCAAAACCCCAAAAGGATGGGATTCAGAGAGCGTCCGGGTTGGTGAATATGTGGACATTCAGGGAGAGTGGTGCACCCGAGAGGTCATGGAAGTTCTGTATCCTTTCTCCACGGCTTGCCCCATGCATCTCTTCTATCAGGCTATTCCTGAGTTACATCTTTTTATAACATGGCAAGTAAAATATTTCTCTGAGTTCTTTGAACGGCTGTAGAAAATTAATCATACCCAAGGATGGGGTTGCTGGAATCTCCGATCTACAGCCAGTTGGTCAGAAGCCCAGGTGACAACCTGGACCTGTGACTAGCTTCTGACCTGGGGGTGGGGGTCAGTCGTGTAGGGCTGAGCCCTTAACCTGTGGGATCTGATGCCATCACCAGGTAGATAGGGTCAGAACTGAAATGAATTCTAGGACACCCAGGTGGTATCCGAGAATCGAGAATTGAGTTGGTGGTGCGAAAGCCCCGTCACCTACCCCCCACATTTGAAAAGTTGGTGACCAGAATCTTAGTTGGTGTCAGAACCCTCAACACACCACGCACACCCCACCAGGCACACCTCATCACCAACACAGCCCCACCAGCACCTATGGGTGTCGGAGATCCATAATTGTGCGATTTTCAGAATTTCCCCAAAGTGTTTTCTGATGTTGCTGGTGGTTTCTCTTCCATCATTGGTTGTGGGAAGGAAACCATCAGAAATATTTTATTAATAAAGACATTCCTCTGAGTCTTGTTCTAAAACTATTCACCAAAACCAGAATCAGAACAAAAAATTGAAATGGACTAGGAAATATCTTCCTTTTGGGGCCTCCTAGCTGATTTTTATTCTGAATGGATTCTGTTTTATTTTCTTATCATAGTGGAGTCACTGCTAACAGAAGAGCAGGTGAAAACCTACATATTCCCCTTGCACCCTTCTCCTCATTTTCTCTGGCTGTATTTTTCTTTCCAATTCTTTGTGGGCTTTTTAGCTCCGTCTCCCCAGTGGCCTCCATTCCATCATTTGTCCTACATTAGTTCTTTTATTGGGTCTATCTTATTTCTGAAATGTTCGCTACTAAAGTATGTCACAGTTCTTAAAATCCCCAAAGCATTCCTAACTCGTATCCTTCTCCTCCCTCCCGTTCCATCTTCATGAGGCACCAGGAGCATCTTTCCTGCAAGACCTTGCTTGGAGCTGACGGTGGACCCGAGAACTCCAGAAGCCTGATTAGTTTTCTTTCTACAGAACCAATCCGTTTACCTAGACGATTTCACATTTCAATTCTCAACATCTAAGCATGGCCAGCACTTTTAAAGTAGAAGAATTCTTTGTCAGAAATAGGCTTTGCTTTTTCTCCTAGAGACATTTGCCACAGGATATGTTTTTTTAAAGGAAATATAAACAACCATCTAGTAAGGAAGAAAATCCCACATCTCACAGATTTCACTCACTTCTAGTTTCTTCTTATTCATGCCCAGCTCATGTGAAGGGCTTGTTCAACCCGTCTGACTATGGGAAAATGCCAATTATCAAAAGGGTAAATATTCCCTAAATCTTCAATAATATCTAAAAAGTGTGTGATTTTATTCTACTCCTGACATATTTTGATGGTTTCATGGGTTAATGGATCTTCTTATTGAATCATTGAGCAAAAGCTTTAAATAAAAACATCAAAGCCTTTATTTTATTTTTCCTCAGCCACAGGACAGACCAACCCTGCAGCCCACTTCCTTATTAGAATACTAGAACCGTCAGATTTCTGCCCACACACTGACCAGGCTTCCCTGTGGGGTAAGGAGTCCTTTTTCTAGCCCTGAACTGAATGCTATTCGTTCTTCCACTGTTCACTCACTATAGTTCTTCTGTAGTATTCTGATTCTGCTGAGAGAATCCAAAATTGGCAAATGCTTTGATTTACAAACCTTGATTTACAAACACAAAGGGTAAACATTTTCTAACTCTTCAGTAGTTTTCCATAATATTCCAAAGCATGCAACTTTATTCTACACATTTTGATGGTTTCATGGGTTAACGGATCTCCTGACTGAACGATGGAATTATTAAGCCTTGCGTAAATAGTAGAAGCTCCTCTTCAGTGGTGTTAGATAAAGTAGAAGTTTGGCAACAGTCTGAAGTGGGGCTCTATAGACCATCAGCCTGGAAAATCCAGTTTTCAATTCAGTTTCTCCTTGGTCCTGTCCTAGGCTGGTTAATAGAAGCTGAAGCAGGTTGACGATTGAAGCAACTTGGATTATGACGGCTGTAAGATTGAACTTTTGAAGTATAAGTATACTTAACGTGATCTGATATCTGTGTTTGTTCCTGGAAGGTTGTGTGTGAGTTCAATTTTGGTCACTGCATAATTTTCTTATTTCCTTACACTATAAATTTTAGAATGCTTTACCTTGGTGCCTAATTACCTTTAAAAGGTAGTTATTTCCAACATTTCTCTTTCTGTTTTTCTGTTCATAGGCTTCTGATAAGTAGCCGTTACCCCCTTAATGAATGCGTCCATTGGAAGCTGCACTGGTAATAAGACAATGCTTTTTATAAGGCTTTAATTTACTTCTTTTAAGCAAAATTTCTCATGTTGGAGTTTCTTTAAGCAGAGCACATATGCTGATTAGCCTGGGCAAATCTGACTGCTGTACAGGCACTAGGAGGTGCTGACTTTGGGGTTGTCCTCTGTCTGGTTATTTATTGCTGTGTAACCAACCGTCCCAAAACTCAGTGGCTTGAAACAACAATATGTTTTTCTCTCGCATGGTTCAGTGGCTTGGCTGGGTTCGACTGTGTGATTCTCCCTTGCGGTCTCTCATGCAGCTTGCCATCAGATGCTGGCTGGGGCTGGAGTCACTTGAAGGCACTTGGCTGGACGTCCAAGAAGGTTTCTCTGGTCACATGCCGTGTGTAGGCTGGGATGACTGCAGAGCTGGGGGCTGGCTGGGTGCCTCTCTCTCCCTAAAGCCTCTCTCCGTGGCTAGCGTGGAACTCCTCACAACATAGCGATCTCAGGGTGGTAGACCTTCTTTCTGGCAGTGGCTTCCCTGAGAGCGTGCCATCTAACGAGTATGGTAGATAGTGCGAGGTTCCTGGCCTTGGAACTCAGTGCCACTGAGGCTGCATTCTGTTGTTTACATGGAAGTCACAGGGCCAAACCAGATTCAAGGGGACAGGACTATACACAGGCTTGGACGTCAGGAGTTGTAGCCCATCAGAGATCCATCTTTGGAGTTTAGCTACTGTGTTTAATGTATCTCAAATTTATAAAGTGGGTTAGAGTTAAAGCTACCTATTTTGGCTGTATTCCTGGGAACACTTTAATAATAATAATAATAATAATAATAATAATAATAATAATAATAATATCTGCCATTCATGCAGCAATTGCACTATCAACCACTGGAGACAGAGTTGGGCAAAAACAAATCAAAAATTCCTGCTCTCACAGAACTAGTGGGGGAGAAAGGCAATAAAGTAAATAAGAAAATATACAGGATATCAGACAGTGCTAAACTCTATGGAGAAAACATAAGCAGGAAGAGAATTAGGAAATGTGTGTGTGGAAGCAATGCTAAGTGGGCTCTTAGAGAGGCTGCCCTGATGAGGGGACATTGAAGCAGGGATCTGAAGGACGTGAGGGCCCTTGTGGGGAAAGAGCTTTCTAGTAAGGGGGCCCTTTGGCTGGGGCTCAGTCGGGGGGTTAGGAGACTGGGTCAGAGTGGAGGGAGGGGTGTGGGGGGCCGTGAGGTTTATGTAGGCCTTTTACTTACATGAGGCTTTTACTCTGAGTGTGAATGGAAGGCCCTGGTGTGGTTGCCTCTGCTGGAAGGGAGCGCGGGTCCAGCGGTAGACAGTCAGGGGGCTACCACGCAGCCCAGGCAATGAGAGCCTGGACCTGGGTGTTGGCTGCAGAAGTGCTAGGTAGTGAGCTATCATATTAGAGGCACATTTGGAAGGCAGGACCGACGAGATGTGATTACAGATTGGACCTGGAAACAGAGACAAATCTTCTGAGAAGTTTTGCTGTGAATGGAGGGAGTGGAGAACCAAGGTGCAGGCTGGGAGGGACATGTGTTTTCCTCGGTTTTGTTTTTGTTTTGGGTTATTGTTTTTGTTTGTTTGTTTAAGATGTTCAGAATGTTTGTGCATTGGTGGGAATGGTCCAGCAGAAAGGGAACAGTTGGTGATGCAGGAGAGAGAGGGGCTGATTGCTGGTGTGACGTCCTTGAACAAGGAGCAGGGTGGGATCAGGGTACCAGCGACGGGTTGGCCTCAGGGAGGTGCACCGGCAGCTCGCCAGAGTAACGGCGGGAAGGACCAGGTTTATGGGTAGCTGGCTGGGTGTGGGGTGGCCTTTACGGAAGTCCTCTTTTGATGCCTCCATCAGATCCACAGAAGAGGATCTGGGGGTCTGGGAGGGAGACAATTTGCAAAACAGCCATCAAAGTGAGGGAAGAGTGAACTCACAGGACAGGAGGCAGGATCCCTGGGCAGCGCCTGGCGCCCTAGACGTTCCTGACCAGGGCTTGAAAGCCGGACGAGCGCAGGGCTGTTCTTCCCCATCGTTCCCAGCGGCGCGGAGGCCAGGGTGTTGCTGGAGGACCGGGTACAGAGCAGGGGACCCGGCAGCCAGGTCAGCTCAGAGGGAGGAAGAGGAGGGAAAGGCGCTGGAGCAGCAGGGGAGCGCCCGGACGGGGCGGGTGTCGGGGGGTTGCCTAAGGCCTCGGGGCTACGCAAGCGCTTCCCACCCGGCTCAGCGGGGATTGTGTTCAGATCCTGAAGCTCTCCTAAATTGTCCACAAATATCTTCCGGACCTAACAGAGAAACAAGTAACTTACGGGAAATCACAGACCCCAAACCAACTAACAGAACGACCGACCGCTCGGGGCTTCCTGTCAGGTCAGCTGCCAGCCACTCCCTCCCCCGACCCCGCCGGGCCTTCGAGAAACTGCCAGCCGCGGCCCCAGGCCCGGGGCCCCAGCGAGAGGAGAGGACGCCGCCTGCCGGCCGCCCCCCGCCCCGCCGCCCGGGCTCTCCGCCTCCCCGGGCCGCCCTCGCCCGCCAAGTTCACCCGGCAGGGCCTCCGCCCCCCGGACCATCCCCCACCTGGGCCACCCTCCCCCTGGCCGGGCCACCCCCTCCCCGGGCCACCCTCCCCCTGGCCGGGCCACTCCCACCCGGACCCTCCCCCTGGCCGGGCCACCCCCTCCCCGGGCCACCCTCCTCCTGGCCGGGCCACTCCCACCCGGACCCTCCCCCTGCCGGGCCACCCCCACCTGGGCCACCCTCCTCCTGGCCGGGCCACTCCCACCCGGACCCCTCCCCCTGCCGGGCCACCCTCTCCCCGGACCACCCTCTCCCGGGTCAAGTTCATCCGGCCGGGCCACCCTCCCCCGGGCCGCAGTAAAGGCGGGAGCGATGGTGGAGCCGGCCGGCAGGCAGGCGGGGGCACCGGCGGCGGCCCGGGGGCTGGGGCGCGGGGAGAAGCGGGGTGAGGCAGGAGTCGCTCGCTGGTCCGCCCTCCGCCCGCCGGGATTGCGGCTTCGGGCCCGGGCACCCACGGTCCCCTCCTCTGCGCCTGCCGCACTTTCCCTGCCAACGCCCGGCCGCCCCCATCCAGCATTTAGGCGTCAGCCTGGAAGCCTTGCTCGGGAGGGCTGTCCCGGCCCCCCAGTCGGTGTCGGGGCCGCGGCCTCCCGAATTTCTCCTCCGCCTCAGCTGTCACCCCGCTACCTTGTCTGCTCATCCTCAGTATCACCAACATGACCAGGAAAGCAGGGCCTCTGTCCCCGCTGCTCACAGGTGTATCCACCGTGCTTACCTAGCACACGCATGCACCCAATAAACGTGCCTTGGATGAGTGGTGAGTGCGGCCAGTCTCCCCCCACCTTCCCAGTCCTCTTTTCTTTCAGATTGCATGGCTGGTAAGTTCCAGACTCGTCCCAGACCGGGCCTCTGACTCCCTGTTTCTGGTCTCCATTATTCTCTGGTACCCAGGTGAGGACTCCAGCTCCTAGCCCTCAACAGTCAACCAGCAAACTTTTGAGGAGGGCTCAGCTCTCCTTTTTGCTGTACTGTAGACCGAGTTTCAGTCCCAAACTGCACTGATCCTGCCAGCCTCCCATGTCTGAGGTGTATTCTGACCTTTGGTGACAGAGAGCAAAGAATATGCATGTTTACTCTGGATTTGATCCGCGAGGAGGCGACAGTGAGATTGGTTTTGAACAATTTCTGAAGCTGGCACTCTGGCTGGCCGTTGTCAGCTTGCTGGTTGTGTAATTTTATTGCTACTATCTGTGTGCCCGGAAGGGTTGCAGTGGGAAGAGTTTTAAAGTCTAAAAATAAAAGTCAATAAACCAATAATGAGGACTGTCAAGCTATAATAACTCACACATGATTGAATCTTTTTCCGAATCCCAACAATTTGTTTTTAACACCAACCGACCAACTCTGCAGCTGAGGTCTGATTTGTCCCCACTGCTCAGTCCCAGCACTGGTCTGAATGGCAGTGTGCGTGTGTGCTCCCCGTCTGTCGGCAGAGCCATTACAAACCACTGGCCCAGTGTTAGGTTTATCTCTGCATTGATTGGCTTCAGGTTTGGGCGTGCTGTGTGGTTCCTGCACAAGGACCCAAATCTTTCCTGTCAGAGCGAGAGCACAAATAACCCAATCATCTGTGAAAAATTCATTCACGAAAACACAAGGAAAATACAATAATACAGGAACCGTATTGAAATTAATCAAAAACCGGAGACACTGCCCTTCAGATGTGGCTCTGGGTCCCAGTTATCAGGGCTGCTTAGAACAGCCTCTATATTTTCTCACTGGGCCCTATCGCGAAGGATTTCTTGCTTGGAAAGAACAAAGCTCTACTATAATTAAATTAAAGAATGATATTATTCTCCCATTGAAGTGTGAAAATTCAGCAAGAGCTGTGATAAAAACAATAGTCACGGGTCCCTCTCTGCACTGTCAGAGGGTGATTCCCTTTGGTGGCAGCCCCTGGGGACAGGGGCCAGCTTTCTGTTCTGCATAGTTTCTTGATGGGGTCTCAAGAGGTCTGGCCATTTCTCAGCTGGTCACTGAGCTATGGGTTAGAAAGGGGTGGGAGGAGGTCAAAAAAGAAGGAGGCAGAAAAGAAGAAGAGAAAGCAGCAGAAGCACGTTGTTGTGCAGAGAAAGGTGAAAGCCCCTTGTAGTCATGTGGCTTTGATTCTTCTGCTAATCCTCACTGTGCCCAGGGGGTGAGCTCCTCCATCCTCCCAAAAGAAATGTCTAGCCCGAGCACACACAGAAGTCCCTTTTCTTAGTGTTTCTTAGTACAAAGGAGACAAGCTGACATTTTCGAGAGGGCATTGACAAAGGAAAGCAAAGAGGAAGTAGCTCCAGGAAATATCAGTGGTATGCAAAAGTCAGATTTCCCAAACACAGATTTCTTTTTCTTTAACTAATTAATTAATTTATTTATTTATATTTTCGGCTGCGTTGGGTCTTCGTTGCTGCGCGTGGGCTTTCTCTAGTTGTGGTGAGCGGGGGCTACTCTTCATTGCGGTGCGTGAGCTTCTCATTGCAGTGGCTTCTCTTGCTGCGGAGCACGGGCTCTAGGCTTGCGGGCTCAGTAGTTGTGGCTCGCCGGCTCTAGAGAGCAGGCTCAGTAGTTGTGGTGCACGGGCTTAGTTGCTCTGCAGCATGTGGGATCTTCCCGGACCAGGACTTGAACCCGTGTCCCCTGCATTGGCAGGCGGATTCTTAACCACTGTGCCACCAGGGAAGTCCCCAAACACAGATTTCTGGTTCTACCATGATGCTGGTCTCACTCCCTAGGACACTGCAACTCCACAGGCACTGGGGCTGTCCTCGTGTGATGGGTGCTACCTAAATTCAGGTCACCCGGAGCTGTATCCTCCTTGACACTGAGGAGAGCCCACTCCCCACATGCTCTGCCACTCAGGTCCAGTTTTCCACATGAGGGATTCACCAGGTAGACCTGAAGATCCATACAATGAACTGTCCACCTTTTGGGGGGACCTGCCAACCCCACTTACTGGAAGATGACTTTCCAAGTCTGCAGGTGCACTAATGTAATGATAGCTGAAATACATGATAACCTGTGATGTTCATATAATCATATACACACGTTCTGTCCTCAGACATGGAGGCCTTGCACAGATGAGGAGCTCAATAACTATTAGTTGAGTAAATGAATGAATGGCACTTTATTTCTCAGATTGATTTACAGAACAGAAATGATGGGCAGGGCTGTAGCCCAACGAATGCTTAAATAAGCATATTGTGGGATTTACCAACCTCCCCAGGTTCTTCTAGGCTGGATCCATTACTAAAAGTCTTTTATCTTTTTCATTCCCTCTTTCCATCCACCCAAAGCCTTCTGCATGGATGCATTTTGTACAGAGAGAATCAAAAACAGGTATGCGTTAATGAGAAGCCCTCCTCCGAGCTCTCTGAGGCAGTGGTGGGTATTACTCAGGGCAGGCAGGGCTGAGAGCAGCCCCACGAGGATGGAAAGAAACACGAGGGTTGCAGGCCATGGAGCACAGAGGGTCAGGGAGGTTGGGGACCAACTTCAGCTTCTGAGCAATTTGCTGGAGTATGAAATTTAAGCATATATTTGGGAAATTAAGCAATTAGCTTCTGAAACCGTGCACACATGAAGGTCAGGTTGTTAAGTGTCTTTTAACAAATGGACAGGACAGTGGAAAAGTAACCAGAGACCTATTTACATAATGACTTGCTATGAACATGGTCACGAGAAGCAATTTTGACCTTTGGGATTGGCCAAGATGAAAAAGAGTGTGGGTTCACAGGGTTGCCTATGGAAGTAAGGACCCAAGTGCTTGAAAACCTTCTGGGGAGGATACATTAACACAAGGTTGCTGGGGGAGCAATTAGCTAATATGTAGCAAGAGCCTTTTTTAAAAGTGCATTTCCTTTGAACCAAAATAATCTGTACCTCCCCCATGAAAACACTCATCGCACTTTATTTGAATTCCTTGTTTAATTAATACTCAAATTCTCTACCAGACCCACCACTCTGAAGGAGGGACCTTGTCTGTCTAGATCATTGCTCTATTCTCAGTGCCAATAGTGTGTTAGTAGGCTTTCAATACGTGTGTTAATGAATTAGTCACTACCTCCCACTTCTAGGATGTATCCCCAGGAAACAATTGGACAAATGCGCAGAAATCTTGGTAAAAGGCCACTGATCTCTTCATTGCTTCTAAAATGTCTACAAATGAGACACTGGTTAAATAAATGAAGGGACTCTATCCAACAGAATACTATGCAGCCATTTAGAATGATACTCCACATTTATTGACATAGAAAGATATTCACAAAACAGAGCTGGAGAGAAACGAAGCCAATTGCACAACTGTGCACCATCTATCACGGAATTTTTGTAAAATAAAAAAAGCTGTGTGGTAGGAAATCAGGTATTTTGATTTTCCTCTTTAGCTTTCTGTATTGTCTGATTTAACAAAAGCTTCTTTAAAAAGTTCCTTTTATAGTGTGAAAAGCCAAGAAAATCACTTCCATTTTGAAAACAATGTAATTGTTCATTCCCATTTGGCCTTTCTCCATATACAGGGCAATTATGCATTGCACTTGTGAAAGGAGGAAAAATGGCTTCGATTAGAGAACACGAGAAACTAGCACATCATTAATTGAAGGAATCAAAAAGAAGGAATTGTGTCTACTGAAGGCACTCTCCTTTGTAGCAGACAAAAACACTGAAAAGACTTTTTAAAAAGTCAGAGAAATAAAATGGCATCACAGGCTACAGGTTGAGCTGGTGCCCAATGGACACTCAGAACAGCACATCTGGAAATGACGAATCACGAGGACTTCTTTCCTTTTGATTCACACACATAATTATGCCGAATTGTAACCAGTGTCAGCTGCCTGGATGCTTCTAAGTGCTCCAGCCTTTTGCAAAGCATCCTTTTTCTTTCGTATCCAGACAGACTTGCTTGAGGCCCTATGTCAAGCTCTGGCTATAGAATGTTCATGGTTTCACCAAGATTTCTGATGACTCCCCCAGATTTGGAGGAAGGGGGTATGCACTCTACTCCCACAGTCACCTGTTGGTAAAGATTCCTACTTTTACTGAATCTGGGTGATCCATCCATCTTGTTGCTTCCTAAGGCTGCTCTGTCTACCCACACTGCTTTGCCCACCCTAAACATACCTCTCTCTCATTCCCCAAACCATCAACAGCACTGGAACCTGATGAATGTTTAGGACCTAAGAAGACTCTTACAGCGCTGCTCAGAATAGGCAAAGACTTGCAGCTATGCTCTGCCCTCCGTATCCACGGGTTCTGCATTAGTGAATTCAACCAACTGCAGATGGAGAATTTTTTTTTTTTAATTCAGAAGGTTGCAAAAAAGCAAACCTGGCATTTGTCACACCAGCAACTATTGGCATAGTATTTACCACTGTTTATATAGAAATTACATTGTATTAGGTATTACAAGTAAACTAGAGATTATTTTTTTTTATTGGAGTATAGTTGCTTTACACTGCAGTGTCAGTTTCTGCTGTATGGCAAAGCGAATCAGCCATGCGCATACATATATCCCCTCTTTTTTGGATTTCCTTCCCATTTAGGTCACCACAGGGCACCGAGTAGAGTTCCCTGTGCTATACACTAGGTTCTCATTAGTTAGCTATTTTATACATAGTATCAATAGTGTATATATGTCAATCACAGTCTCCCAATTAATGATCCCCCTTCCCCCTTGGTAACCATACATTTGTTCTCTACGTCTGTGTCTCTATTTCTGCTTTGCAAATAAGATCATCTATACCATTTTTCTTAAACTAGAGATGATTTGAAATAAACGGGAGGGGACTTCCCTGGTGGTGCAGTGGTTAAGAATCCGCCTGCCAATGCAGGCGACACAGGTTCGAGCCCTGGTCCGGGAAGATTCCACATGCCACGGAGCAACTAAGCCCGTGTGCCACAACTACTGAGCCCGCATGCCACAACTGCTGAAGCCCATGTGCCTAGAGCCTATGCTCCACAACAAGAGAAGCCACCGCAATGAGAAGCCCGCGCAGTGCAACAAAGAGTAGCCCCTGCTCGCCACAACTAGAGAAAGCCTGCACGTATCAACAAAGGCCCAACGCAGCCAAAAATAAATAAATAAAAATAAAATAAATGGGAGGATGTGTGTAGTTATATGCAAATAATACACCATTTTATATAAGGGACTTGAGCATCCTTGGATTTTGGTATCTGTGGGGCTCCTGGAATGAACCAACCCCCCTTGGATACTGAGGGATGACTGTATATATCAAATATCACAACCTTCAAGTTCCTTTGCCTTCCCTCCTATGGGGTTCTCACTGGCCGTCCCTCTGGTGTTGGTGTCTGCTGTCATGTTTTCTCTGTATGCCTCTTTTCTTCCATATCTGTTCCTCCTTCCATCATCCAGACCCACAAAGTCTTTTTCGACCGTGCCTGCCTTCCCCTTAGTCTATTAAGCAGAGCAATTTTGTTTTCTCCCACTCCTGCCCTCACCTGCCTGCCTAATCCCAACCCGTAGCAGCTGGACAGGGGATGTCACCTTTCCTGACCCAAAGGCCCATGGCATCTTTTCTTACGCGTATGTGCACGCTTTGAGTACTGCTTTTTTCCTAGAATGTGAAAATTCTATAATAATTTAATTTTTAAAAATACTAATTTCCCCTTCTCATGCATAGATATCAGGTGTCAGAGGCACCTAACTGCATGGATATTTTCTACATTTCTGTATACCCATGCTTATCCCTATACGTACACAATTAGTTTGTTAAATAAACCAAAACTGGTACATTCTTTCAGAATCTGTCCCCATTTCTGTTGTACAAACTTTAGAGGTGGGGTAGCAAAGCAAGAACATATGGAAAAGTTATTTTGGGGTGTGGCACAGACATTTCATAAGAAATCTCAAAGCAGCCATGCCTCGGAGTGTATTTGCAGGGTGGGGTGTAGAACCACGGAAGCTAAGAGTTTCCATTCGGAGGGCAGTGCCTACCCTTCAGGGGCTCAGCCTAAGACATTTTGGCCTCTCGCTTCTGGCAGAGGGTCCCCTGGAAGTTACCCACTCAGCTGGGCTCTTTCTCACTCAACTCTAGTGGAGAGGGCACCCCCCCCCCCAGGTCCAGAAGAAAGGTGGTTTCCTTTGAAGTGGCCCTGGGATGTATAGTTATGATTTTTTCTTGGCTTGTTCCAAGCTATGAATAATTTAGGGTTGCATTTCAACCCCTAGACTTCATTGACTATTCAACGAATCTCTTCTCTTTCCCCTTTCTGCCTTTGATTGCCCTGGAAACATTTATAAAGCATCTGGCATTGAGTTTGTGCATAAGCGTTCAAGAAACACGGCTGAAATTACCCAAGCACATGCGTGTGCATTGACTGGAACGAGCATAAATATTGTCTCGAAGTCATGTCCGGGAAGCATGATAGACTTAGTGTGGGTACCCACGTTCTGGAGGGACATTTATAGCAACAGCGAAAAGGCCAGATAATGGCCCCATTTAGAACAGCCATTTAGTACCATAAATACATTTCCTCAAATAAATCTGCTGATTACTTTCTCACTGACTTGACAGCTCAGCCAAGTGGTTTGCCCTAAATGCAGCAAAAGGTCCCACCTCGTGTCCATCCACATCGGGGACCTCTGATGAAGAAATATAATTGGCGGGCCCTTTTTGGAAATGATTGCACAAGATGAGAAAAGAAATGGGGAAAAAATCTCACAGGAGCAAGCATTTATCATCTAGCTAGTTGCCTATATGAAATCGTAACTACTGCTGCAGGAAAAATCAGCCACCATTCAAGACCCAGATAAGTGTTACTACAAATACTTTTGAGATGACAAAAGAAAAACACAAGTTTTCCTTTAGATACACTATAAAGATTAGGGTGGATGGTAGAACGCTGGTTTGTTAACCCTTCAGGGCGTCGACTTGTTTAAAATTCTTGAGGGCCTTCCCTTGGCTTTTAGGATAAAGTTTAAATCCCTTAGGATTTAGGATGGCAGAAAAGACCCTTCCTGGTTAGGCTGTGTCTTCTCCGCCACCAGGAGTCCTCATGATCTGCTCTAACCTTACAGAACCACCAGCAAATATCTCTTGTTCTCTGGTGTTTTCTCCCCACTCCTGTCCCCATCTTTCTCACTGAGTGAATATTTGTAAGAATTCAATGTACGGGTCATTCCCTCTGGAAAGTCTTCCTTGAGTCTCATCCTCTGCCCCAGACTGGCTTGGATGGTCACTTGCCTTGCTCCCCTGGCACTGATAGCTGCACTGGTCGTCTTGTGTGGTTTTCTTGTCTATTTTCCAGTAGGTTGAGGGAAGGGGCCATCTCCCTGCTGCTGAAACACGGTAGATGTTTGATAAACATTACATGGCTCATAAGAGACAACATGTATGTATTCCTACTATGTACCAGGCACTGACCTCAAGCCCTTTACATGCCTTACCTCCTTCAGTCCTTCCAACAACCTTGGGAAGCCTTGTAGCCCTGTCCCCAGACTAGGAACAGACTCATTTCACAGGGGAGGAAAATAAAGCACAGAAATTTGGGGCAACATTCTCAAGGTCAGTCACACAGATACTCTACGTTGGGGTCAGGATTTGAACTCAGGCAGCTGGACTCCTGAGCCTGTATTTTTTTTTTTTTAACATCTTTATTAGAGTATAGTTGCTTTACAATGGTGTGTTAGTTTCTGCTGTATAACAAAGTGAATCAGCTATACATATACATATATCCCCATATCTCTTCCCTCTTGCATCTCCCTCCCACCCTCCCTATCCCACCCCTCTAGGTGGACACAAAGCACCGAGCTGATCTCCCTGTGCTATGCGGCTGCTTCCCACTAGCTCTCTATTTTATATTTAGTAGTGTATATATGTCCATGCCACTCTCTCACTTCGTCCCAGCTTACCCTTCCCCCTCTCCATGTCCTCAAGCCCATTCTCTACGTCTGCGTCTTTATTCCTGTCCTGCCCCTGGGTTTTTCAGAACTGTTTTTTTGGGGTTTTTTGTTTTGTTTTTTTTTAGATTCCATATATATGTGTTAGCATATGGTATTTGTTTTTCTCTTTCTGACTTGCTTCACTCTGTATGACAGTCTCTAGGTCCATCCACCTCACTACAAATAACTCAGTTTCATTCCTTTTTATGGCTGAGTAATATTCCATTGTGTATATGTGCCACATCTTCTTTATCCATTCATCTGTCGATGGACACTTAGGCTGCTTCCATGTCCTGCTGAGCCTGTATTTTTAAACACCGTGCTGGGCTGAGTGACGGATAAATACATGATGGGGAGACATCTTTCTTGATGCTATTTCTTGAGAGTGAAGGAGAGGAAGAGAAGCTAGAGTTCTATTGTCACAGACACCAGAGCCCAGCCTCTTGCTCGAATGAGCCTGATGCCTCATCTGGTGCCTGTGGGGCGGGGGGAGACAGGGGTGAGCGGGGGGGCGGTCAGGAAGGCGTGAGGGGCGTGAGGGTGGGAGGAGCTGCTCTTTGACATCTTTTTGCTCCTTTGACTTCTTGCCAATTTGTTCCTTTTTTGGGTGAATAATTATAGACTATAGGGGTAGATGTAGATTATTCCATTGTCTTAAGCTATACATAATGAATCCCACTTGTAATATACTGCTTCTTATTAATATCTTAGAACAATATTAATATCTATGAAAAAAACGCCTCCTTCCTTCAGCCCAGACATCCTTCAGACCAAGACTGCCACAATCTCTCCCACAGGCGTGGGTGTCAGCCACAAAGCATCAGCGGCTCCATGACTACCCCAGGCTCTGGTGGTCCATCACTCAGATCCAGGTGGGGCTGGAGTGGGAGGTGATAAGGATGAACAGCAGGAACCAACCCAGGAGGCAGCTGAGGTGGCCCTGGGCTCCAGCAGAGCTTTCGTCTGGATTCCCCAGAGAGAATGGCCATTGGACACCACCTCTGGAAAGGGGCAGAGGGGCTGAGCTGCAGACCGTGTCCTTTGGACACTTGTAGTGCCTCAGCCCCCGGAACAGTGCTTTGTATGTCCTTGGTGAACGTCTATTTGCCTGTGGATGGTGAGCAGAGAGGGAGGAAGGAAGAAATAGATAAAGGAAGGAGGAACGAAGGGAGTGAGGGAGGGAGGACCAGGAGGATATGGAGACTTGGGTATTGAAGAGGCGAAGGTTAGACATAAGAAAAGAAAGCCATGGTCATGGTGAACTCAAGGTAGACTTATCTGAGGATGGGGGGTGGTCTTTACAATGGTGGATTTTCTTTTTTTTTTTCTGTTCTTTAAAAGAAAAATTGGGGGGACTATATTCCCCGTGTTGTACAATATATCCTCATACCTTATTTTATACCTAATTGTTTGTACCTCTTACACCCCTACCCCTATGTTGCCCCTCCCCCCTTCCCTCTCCCCACTGGTAACTACTAGTTTGTTCTCTTTGTGAGTCTGCTTTTTTTTTGTCATATTCACTAGTTTGTTGCATTTTTTAGGTTTCACGTACAAGTGATGTCATACAGTGTTTGTCTTTCTCTGTCTGACTTATTTCACTTCGAACAATGCCCTTCAAGTCCATCCATGTGATAGGTTTTATTTTCAACTTTCATTTAAACATCTTTTCTTTCCCATAGCTCTATTTCTTTTAGGTCTTGAATACATATTAACTTTCCCATCTGCAGGACTTGGATTTTGTGGATGAACAATTTGTTTCCTTGGGATTTTGAACAGCCCTCCAAGGTCCCACGCTGGCTCCAGTGCAGACTTTTGTCACAACTCTTTTCTGTACCCATCCAACATCGCATAGTTCAGATCTGTTCTTGATTCCACTTGAAACATGAAGTGACTTTACAACAGATATATTTTAATCCTAGGCAGAATTGTTTTTGGAATAGCAGAGAATGATTCTGAGATTTCAGAATAGGTTATGGAATTAGGTCACCATAATTCAGTTCCCACCATATCACTGCAAAGGCCTCCTAATGAGATTTTATCTAAGCAATACACAGTTGCTCGTTTATTATTTTTCCTGGGTATGCCCAGATAGATGGCGTTGACAAACCCGAACTCTGATCATTTTATCACAATGAGGTCAGCTCAATGAGAGATCTCTTGGCTGAGACCCAGAAAATATCATAACTCACTCAAGATAAGGTCAATGTCATGGTGTAAATCACAAACTCTATAGTTAGAACAACCCTCCCCTATACGCTGACGTCTGTTTTCAGACGCGTTCTTAATCAGGTCTTCCAAACAATGCGTTCTTTATTTCAAGGGTTTGCTGCTTTAATCTCAGACAATAATGGCCATTCACTTACTCAAGCCAGCAGCTGCCTTCCTCTCTCTGCTAAAATTCCTTAATTGGAATCACCCTCTCATTGACCTAAACCATTCATTACAAACTATTTCAGACAAGCTCCTGATAGCCCTGAAGTAGAGGTGCCACCTGTTTTTCTCTCATCTAGGGTACTTTTCCACTCCGGGAAGCTCTAGTCACTGCTCAGAAAGCTAATTTCTTTTGCCCTCACATTCTCAATGAACAGCTTTGCATTTCTGTAGCAGCAAAATCTGAGACAACTAGATCTTTGGGTTTCCTTAATTATCCAACAAGGTTGATGAGAGCTGGTGCAAGGAAATAGGTATTCTCCTATGTTCCTGATGGGAGTGTAGGTTGATATAACAGTTCTAGAGAGCAACTTTATGCTATGTATCAAGAGTTTTTGGATTAAATCATTAATAAAGTAGAAATTAATATTAAATAGTAATATTAAATAAGTTGTTAATTAATAATTTAAAATTATTTGATCAAATTAATGCATTTCTAGAAATTTATCTTCAATAATCATGGCTTCATCGAATGATTTGACTATAAGATGCTCACTGATAAAATAAATCTTGGGGATGTGATGTACAGCATGGTGACTTTATTTTTTTTTAACACTGTATTTTTTTAAAAAAATAAATTTATTTATTTATTTATTTACTTATGGCTGCATTGGATCTTCGTTGCTGCATGCGGGCTTTCTCTAGTTGTGGCGAGTGGGGGCTACTCTTCGTTGCGGTGCGTGGGCGTCTCATTGCGGTGGCTTCTCTTGTTGCAGAGCACAGCCTCTAGGCACATGGGCTTCAGTAGTTGTGGCGCACGGGCTTAGTTGCTCTGCAGCATGTGGGATCTTCCCAGATCAGGGCTCGAACCCATGTCCCCTGCATTGGCAGGCAGATTCTTAACCACTGCACTACCAGGGAAGCCCAGCATGGTGACTTTAGTTAACAATACTATGTTATATTTGAAAGTTGCTAAGAGAGTAGGTCTTAAAAGTTCTCATCACAAGAAAAAGAATTTGCAACTATGTGAGGTGATGGATGTTAACTAGACTTATTGTGGCGATCATTTCACAATATACACAAAAATCAAATCATTATGCTGTACACCTGAAACTAATATCATGTTATGTGTCAGTTATATCTCAAGAACAAACTAATCAACAGGATATTCCTGGACGTTTTCCTAGGTTTTCGACTACAATTTTATATAAACAAAACTCCATGGTTTTAATTTGTCTTTAATGAATAAGTTCCTTGACAGTCTTAATTAAACTTATGGATTTTTTGTTCTTATTAACCTTAAATATAGTTGAATCCAGGCAATTGGAAAAAAGAAAAGATGCTCATGGAGACTTTTTAAATAAAAGTGAAAATCTAAAACCACCTAAATGCAAAATAATAAAGGATTGGTTAAATTAAATCATGGATTATAAACACATTTTTATGTCACAACCACACAATGGACCAGTGTGTGGCCATTAAGCGTGAGGGTGGAAAAGCATATTTAAGGCACAGTACCTATGAGTCAGGGTCTCGCATTAAGGTAATCTAAGGCGGGTTTCTCTACAAAGGGACTCAGTCTGCAAGTGTGAGTTGTGACACGAGCCACCAGGGACAGTGCAGGAACTTGGGCAGATGGCCTCAGAGCTGCTACCAATCCTGGGCCAAAGGGACACCGAGTGGGAGAGAGGACCAGAAAGCGTGACCAGAGAGGACTGTGGAGACCCTGGAGAGGAGTCATGACCTCTGGTCAAGGGCAAGGCCAGCCCAGGGGACCTTGCAGAGCAGAGCCCAGGAGAATAAAGACTCTTCTCCTTGCCTCTGAGCTCCGGCTCGGGCTCCCACGGACCGAGCCAAAAACAGCATGAAAGATAATGGCCCTGCGATGGCCCTCATGGTGCAGAGAGGCCCATGAGGAGGGGCAGAGAGGGGTCTGCAGGGGCCACGTATTACTGTCCTACTGTGGCTGCCACAGCCGCACCAGAAATGGGGAGGCTTGAAACACAGACAAGTATTTTCTCACAGTTCTGGATGCCAGAAGCCTCAAATCAAGGTGTTGGTTCCTTCTGGAAGCTCCAAGGGATAATCGCTTCCAGGCTTCTCTCCTGGCTTCTCACAGCCGCCCCGATTCTCCGAGTTCCTTGCTGTGTAGACACTGCACTCAGATCCACGCCTCTGTCTTCAAAGCTCTTGCCCTCAGCATTTCTCTCCACCTTCTCTTCCCGTCTCTTCTCTTCTCAACACTTGTCACTGGATTTAGGGCCCACCCAGCTAATCCAGGACGATCTCAGATTGAAACACTTAATTCAGCCACACCTGCAAAGACCCTTTTCCCAAATAAGGTCACATTCACAGGTTCTGGGTGGACAGACGGTCTCTGGCACGACCATGGGAAGATATTCACGCAAACACGTAGGTGTAGGGGCCAAAGGAGCAGGAAAACCAGTGTGTTCCTAACCATTTTTTGTAGGAAAACCACACATGTGTGTATCGAGGTATAAAAAAATAATTGTAAGAGCACACCCAGAAGTGTTCAGAATGGCTCTTGATCTGTGGTAAGATTATGGATGATTTTTCTTTTCTTTCTTTTTTTTAAAATTAAAATATAGTTGATTTACAATATTGTTAGGTTCAGGTATACAGCAAAGTGATTGAGGTTTTTTTTTCAGATTATATTCCATTATAGGTTATTACAAGATATTGAATATAATTCCTTGTGCTATACAGCAAATCCTTGCTGTTTATCTATTTTATGTATAGTAGTTTGTATCTGTTAATTCCATACTCCTAATTTGTCTCTCCCTCCCTCCCTCTCCCCTTTGGTAACCATAAGTTTGCTTTCTATGTCTGTCAATCTGTTTTGGTTTTGTATATAGATTCATTCATATTATTTTTAGATTCCACATATAAGTGTTACCATATAGTATTTCTCCTTCTCTGTCTGACTTACTTTGCTAAGTATAGTATTCTCTAGGGTCCTGGATGATTTTTCTTTGTCTTTATTTATTTAGAGTTTCTACATTAAAAAAAAAAAGAGGGCTTCCCTGGTGGCGCAGTGGTTGAGAGTCTGCCTGCCAATGCAGGGGACACGGGTTCGAGCCCTGGTCTGGGAAGATCCCACATGCCGCGGAGCGGCTGGGCCCGTGAGCCACAATTACTGAGCCTGCGCGTCTGGAGCCTGTGCTCCGCAACAAGAGAGGCCGCGGTAATGAGAGGCCTGCGCACCGCGATGAAGAGTGGCCCCCACTTGCCACAACTAGAGGAAGCCCTCGCACAGAAACGAAGACCCAACACAGCCATAAATAAATAAATAAATAAATAAAAATTAAAAAAAAAAAAAAAAGAGATGATGCTGTATTACATTTGTACTATGAAAAAGCAAATATAGCCAAAGACAGAGAGAGAAAGAAAAAGAAAAAAAATGGCTGAATGATTGGTACCTGATGTTACGATCTCATGAAAGAGTGAAAGGATTTTGCCCATATATATATTAAAGCCCCCAAGTGTGGTCAAGTTGTATAATGGGATGTAATTGGCCCCGTGCTTCTCTCCTGATAACACAAAAGGAAAAGGGCATCATCTTCATTTTTAAAGTCCCAAAGCAATCTTACTGTCTCCTGTGGGATCTTCAACTGCTGGCTTCTGTCCCATCAAAGAAAAAAGGCCACATCCTGGCTTTGAGAGAATGGATTTAATTGTATCTGCTTACGTTTGGCATTGGCCAAAGCCAGGGCTGTGAGTCACCAGGACGTACAGGTGTCAAAATGCTCTGATATACACCTGCCGTTAGCCATGGCAGGGTAAGAACTCTTCCCCACACTGGGGTCTGTGTCCTGATGCTGAGTATACCCCTGGGGTTGAGTGGGGGGGTCCCTAAGTGCTCCTGGCCTAGCCCTAACCCCTTCAGTAGATATACTGCTCTTTAGACAACTTCTTCAAGATTTATCAGACTATCTTTAGGAACTAACCTCTGTATGGATGTGATGGGCTGATTAAAAGTTTCTGCTTTTCATTTCTTGGGGGTTGGCAAAGTCATGGTCCTAACTGTGATTTGCAAGAAGGTCAAGAGGAAGATTTTTCTACTTCTTTTTTTTTTTTTAATTAATTTATTTATTTGGCTGTGTTGGGTCTTAGTTGAGGTGCGTAGGCTCTAGAGAGCGCGAGCTTAGTTGCCCCGCGGCATGGGGGATCTTAGTTCCCTGACCAGGGATCGAACCCGCGTCCCCTGCTTCGGAAGGTGTGGATTCTTAACCACTGGACCACCAGGGAAGTCCTGATTTTTCTACTTCTGCATGGCTTTGACTAATGGAGAAGCTAGAGGTCCTCATGCACTAAATAAATAGATGCAAAGAAGGTGGAGTGTCTCTGAACAGCAAGAAAGAAAAGGGTAGAGTTTTGAGCTATAGGTGGGAATTTGAAATCCCTTGTGATCTATTTTATCCACATGACAGCCTGCAAAGGTCCACAGCCTACCAGTAGGGACCCACCTTTCCCAAGGTTTCTTTTACATGTGTGGCCCTGCAAAAGTTATTGAAAATCATCCTTCAATAGATAAAAGTGTTTAATTACCCATTAGAAGAGAAAGGCTATTTTAGTTTTTATTTTTCCACCTCTTTGTGTAAAACAAAAAAGAAAAAGCTTTTAAGAGTCATTTGTTTGAGCAGAAATTCCATTTACCTCGCAACCTGGAAGTTCCTACTTAGTGAGACTTAATGGTGATCTCCCACAAAATGTCCATGCCAAACCTGTGAATGTGACCTTACATATTTGGAAAATCTACTGATACTTGGCAAATGTAATCAAGTTAAGGATCTCGAGATGAGATCATGCTGCATTAACTGGTGGGCCCAAAATCCAATGACAAGAGTCTTTACAAAAAGGAGAGGCACAGGATTTCCCTGGTGGCGCAGTGGTGAAGACGCCACCCTCTCAATGCAGGGGGCCCAGATTCGATGCCTGGTCAGGGAACTAGATCCCACATGCCACCGGGCAACTAAGAGTTTGCATGCCACAACTAAGGAGCCTGCCTGCCATAACTAAGACCCAGCACAACCAAATAAGTAAATAAGTAAATAAATAGGTATTTTTAAAAAGTCACATGAAGCCAGAGGCAGAGAAGGGAGTGACTCCAACCAACCAGGAGCTGGAGGCCAGGAACGGACCCCCGCCCAACTCCCCGAGCCTCGAGAGGGAGCACAGCCAACGCCTTGATTTCAGGCTTCCGGCCCCCAGAACTGTGGGAGGGTAACTTCCTATCGCTCTAAGCCATCCAGTTTGCAGTAACGTCTTACAGCAGCCCAAGGAAACCAATACACCCTGTTTCTGCACATTATCCATCTTTGTCATTGCTCTGGTCACCTGGTGGCCCTAGAGGCAGTTATATGATTCCAGCCTATCATTCTAGAGAGCACTTTTCCATTAAAAAGTTGTCGCTGTTTTGGAATGCGTGCCCTCAAATGCGTTTTAGCTTTGCCTCTTGAATGTTTTTCTTCTATTTGTGAATCTCAGCTTCTTTCTCTCATTTCCTCTCTGGGCTCTTCCCATTTTGGGGGTACCCCTTGATTTCTGGAGAACTTGTCAGACAGCAGCGAGGACCCGAGAGGCCAGGCACTGTGCTTGGGGTCCGCCCCAGGTCTCCTGGATCCCTGCTGTCACCTGCGATCCATGACAGGCCGCCTCCTCATCTTTAGCCCTTCCTCGTGGGACCTGAGTGAGTACTGTATTATTTTCTTGTACGCTCTCATCCATGCAGGGAGATGGGGTCTTCTCATAAAAGCTTAGTAGATCTGTTTCACTGCAGATTTCCACGGATTTGGAGGAAACCCCTTTAGTTTCACAACGTGGATGGATTCCCTGTCTATCTCACTTGGTTCGGCAGGGCTGTGTGGGTCTGTTGTCGGTTCAATACACAACTGAAAAGGAGAGAGAAGGCCATTCAGCTTGGGCCTGTGGGTGGGAGGTATTGCAGGTGAGACAGAGGCAAACGAGGGAGTGAGTACCAGAGACAGGAACCAGGAGGGAGGGAGAGGCTTGATCACAGGCTGAGGTCACTGAGTCTAAGCCACTCGGCAGGTAATGCCTATCTGGATCTTCCCAGTTATGTGTGCCCATAAATTTCCTTTTTTGAGGAAGGTAGCTCATGATGTTTCTGTGACCTGCCATTGAAAAAGCCCAAACTCTTGAACCGAAGTTGCCAATGACATTCTGATTATTAAGTTTCTTCTCCTCATAACAGGGAAGCAATAAAGCCAGGACCAGCACTTCCGTCTCAGAATTTCTAGTCCCATGTTCTTACGTTAAAAAGGGAGCATATTTCAATTCATCTCATTTGCCAAAAGCAAGTCACATGGAAGATATAATCAAAAAGCTCAGTAAATGACAATTAAAAATTTCACAAAACAGTTAAAAATGAACACAAGATTAATGTCTTCCATTTGTTTCCGTGTTATACTAACACACTGACGTCACCACGTGTGTATCTTGTTGGCAGAGGATCTGAAACTCCAATCAGGACTATCCTGATGGATTCAGTGGTTTTGATGGTGGCCAATCCATTTCCTTTCGCAGTTGGTCTCAATTTAGAAATTGGTCCAAAAGTTACAAGTTAACTTTTTGGTGGGTACATTTTTACCTGCCCCAAATCACCAGATGGCAAGTGATATGCACAAGTTACATGCTGCTTAAAATTTGACATTTTCAAAGAGCTTTGCAAACAAGCTACTAGGTGAAGCTCACCGGATACTCAAGCAAGACCCGCCCTGCCCAGAAATCATCAAGCAAACATTTGATCACGTTGTCCATTAGCCTGATTAACTGACAGTCGCTGGTCCTCTGGGAAGCATGCGGACGGGCGCTACCGCAGGCAGCCAGCTCTGAGCCCGCAGGCTGTTCTATGCAATTTGCTCTCACCGGTTGAGTTGTATGCTTGCCTCGAATTGTGGTGTTCGTTTCCTGATCTGTTTATGCCATTTTTCTTTGGTATTGATTTGTAATTTAGTTAAATATCACACAAACCGATTAAATATGAGTGGGAATAAAGTTAGTTTATATGAAAACTAGTTTGAAGACTTTGGAAAGACGGATCAAGGTAAGTAACTCAAAACGGCTCTTATACTAGGTGTTGGTGAGACAATTTTAACAGATTAGGGGCAAGTCAGAAGAATCTTGACACCTGCACCCGAAACGCTCAAGAGCCACAAGTTTTTACTCCATTTTAAAGAAACCAAGAGTAGAATCAGTGGAGGCTGCGTTCAAGCGTGGTTTCTGCACAAAAGTCAGAGATTCCCCAGTCCGTTGACCCGTTCTCAGAGAACGGCCTGGCCTGACGTCACAAGATGAGTGTCCATAGACAGAATGTATATTTCTGTCTTCGAAAGTAAAGTGATATGATGGAGGTGAACCTGTGTCATTGTTCCTGATTCCCCACTTTAAGAGACTGTTTTTCCATTAGATGACTCACTACCTATGCTGATCTTGTCTGATAAGAGGGCTTCTGCCCTCATCAGCGAGTTACTCAGCCCTTGTCTCCCTCTTGAACAGGAATCTGCACAAATCAGCAGGGGCTGGAGGCTCACATGCCTCCTACTTAACTGTCCTTGGCTGTCATTTGCCTCTGAGTCAAACCTACACAATTTTTTAAAAATTGAAATATAGTTGACTTACAATACTGTGTTAGTTTCAGGTGTACAGCAAAGTGATTCAGTTATATATATATATTTTTTTTCAGATTATTTTCCATTATAGGTTATTATAAGATATTGAGTATAGTTCCCTGTGCTATATAGTAAATCCTTGTTGTTTATCTATTTTATGTATAGTAGTTTGTATCTGCTGATCCCACACTCCTAATTTATCCCTCCCCCGATCTTTTTCCCCTTTGGTAACCATAAGTTTTCTACATCTGTGAATCTATTTGTTTAAGCCTACACAAATTTTTGTCAATGAGGTAACACGCTTAGTACTCACAGGGGCCAGGCAGGTAACATGAAGGAGTGAAGTGGCCAATTGTAAGAAAAATCAATATAGGTACACTTTACTTTCATTTAAAATGGGTAGGAATACTCTTTACACCTGCAAATAACTCTACCTTTTTGTTTTGTTTTGTTTTAAATTGAAACGTGCTTCTCCCACTATCTTTTGTTTTTCTCACTTTTGCTCAAGACTTGGGTACCTATTGGGGGCAGATCCAACTTTTGCAGGGGAAGCAGATACGATCTGGAAGGTCTGCTTTAAGAAAAGAAGTGTCTAGGAAGCACGCTTATGAGCAATGCAAGTGCATTTTTAATGGTTCTTTGTTGTGTTGAGCTGCACAGATGTGATGTCAAATAGCTCTTAGACAAAATACACTGACTCACTGATGAATATGTGCTGTTTTGTAACTGGAAATGCTTGACTTTTCAGGTGATCTCATTGTGCTCGTACAATTTTGTGTGCTGTTTTGTCTGCAGCTGCCAGACTTCATCAAGACAAAAGATGTGTCAGATTCACCAGCACTTGATATCATACTTTGGATACATAATACATGCAACTTCATGAACAGATATATTTTTCTGTTTGAAGTACTCCTGGAGGTTTGTGCCCTCAAACACAGCAATTTTGATAAATTCTATTTCATGCAGTTTCCTCCCCAAAAGAAATACGGTGCATTTACAGTAGTGTACTATGCATTATAAACTGTACTTCAAAACAGGAGAAACCTTTTATTTTGATAAGATGTTACTGAGAACTGGATCCTCTGCTTACGGTTTTGTGTATCTGGAGATTGAAAGGATTTTCCACAGACCAGTTTTTGGCTCTGCACATTTCAAACCTTGTTTCTCCTCATGCTGCTTGCAGATTTCTGGTGCCAGGCCCCGTAGGTCACATTCATACTGTCACTGGAGCTCTGGGCCTGCATCTCCAGGCCATGGCGCTGGACGAGTCAGCACAGGTGTGGGGAAGGGTTTCTAGGAGCCTTCTGCACTGGGATGGCTATCAAGTAACCTAGTACCTGGAAATAACTGAGAGCCATGAAAACATTTCCACAAACCTTGATTAAATGTGTCTTCAACTCGAAAAGGGAACCCTCCTACACTGTTGGTGGGAATGTAAATTGGTGCAGCCACTATGGAAAACAGTATAGAACTTCCTTAAAAAACTAAAAAGAGAGTTACCATATGATCCAGCAATCCCACTCCTGGGCATATACAGTATGCGGAGAAAACTCTAATTGAAAAAGATACATGCACCCGAATGTTCATTGCAGCACTATTTGCCATAGCCAAGATATGGAAGCAACCTAAATGTCCATTGACAGATGAATGGATAAAGCAAATGTGGTACATATATACAATGGAATACTACTCAGCCATAAAAAGAATGAAATCATGCCATTTGCAGCAACGTGGATGGACCTAGAGATTATCATACTAAGTGAAGTAAATCAGACAGAGAAAGACAAATGCCATGTGATAGCACTTGTATGTGAAATCTAGAATATGACACAAATGAATTTATTTACAAAACAGAAACAGACTCACAGACATAGAAAATAAACTTATCGTTACCAAAGGGGAAACGGGATGGGGGAAGGATAAATTAGGAGTTTGGGATTAACAGGTACACACTACTATATATAAAATAGATAAACAACAAGGCCTTACTGTATAGCACAGGGACCTATATTCATTATGTTATATGTAATGGAAAAGAATATGAAAAAGAATATATATATATATATATATATATATATATATCTATCTGACTCACTTTGCTGTACACCAGAAACTAACACAACATTGTAAATCAATTATACTTCAATAAAAAAAAAAGTATCCTCAACTCAATTTCTCTTTAGTCGAATCTCCCCAAAAGGAGATGCTCTAATGCTGACCAACATGGGGGCTGGATGGGAGGAAAAGTGAGAGGAAGAGAGATGAAGGGAGAATCAGAGTGACAGTGACAGGAAAGAAACCAATTGCAGTGAAATTATATTTATTCTTGCAAATTTTACCAAAAAATATGATCATGCCAACAAATTGCTAGGCCCCCTCCTGGAGTTTAGAATGAGTTCATGCAGGCCATGGGCCCCAAAGCTTAATCCATTAACATCATGGAAATCTGCCTCTGGTACCAAGAGGTGGTTTTCTACACCAAGAGAACTGGCGAAGGCTTCCTGTCAAGATGGTGGGCTGCCCTGGGCTATAGGTCCCCCGCCTCCTAGTCAGCCCTGGAGAGAGAGAAGCATGGACTTGAGGAACTAATAAAGAGAACAAGCCCTGCTGTTTCCTGTTGCCCAAGAGCTTTTGGAATAATCATCACCTGTCCATTTGCCACAGAAATCAGCAGCAACAATTCAGGCCATTGGTGCGTGTCTGGGGCACCAGTAACAGGAAGAACAAAAGTCAGGATGGGAAGGAAGGGAGTGAATGGAAACAGTCAGGGCTTCACTAGCTGCCCTCGGGCATCCTCTCCTCCACCCTCCTTGGTCTCCAAGTGGAGACCCTTTTCTCCCCACGTGGCTTATTTAAGACTAGATGAGAGAAGATGAGCTGCACGATGGCATGGCAGCCCACAGAAGTTCTCAGCTAAGGGTTCCGTGGTGCCTGTGACTCTCCCTGGGGGATCACCCCTCCCCACTCCTTAGCTTCTCAAGAGGCACCCAGATTAGGACACAGCCTTTAACCCTAAAGGGCATTACATCCAGAGTGGCCGACACTCCAGGAACCTGATCTCAGGGGCTCCAGAAGCAAAAATCCTAAAAGAAAGACTAAAAAGTGGGACAAAGAATACCATCCAAAGCAGAACTATTGGAACAGATGGGCTAAGACTTTAAAATATTCATAGTTTTTATTTATTTATATTTTTTTGGCCACACTGCATGGCTTATGAGATTTTAGTTCCCCAACCAGGGATCAAACCCGGGCCGTTGGCAGTGAGAGTGTAGAGTTCTAACCACTGGACCGCCAGGCAAGTCCCCTATATTTATTTTAATAGAAAAGGAAGCTATTGGCATTGTAAAACAGGAATAAGAAGTCATTAATTTAAAAGAACTAAGAAAAATTAAGTATGAAAGCTTTTCTAGTTGAAATAAAGAACACAGTAGATGCAGCGGAAGGGTCTGGAATCAGTCAATGGGCAGCGGTGGGAGCAGTGAGAAGCTGTCCCCACGGAACCCAGGCAGCAGCCGATGGCAGCCATGGGGCAGGATGGCCCGCTGCTACTGCAAAAACTTCTCAATCTTCAACAGAAGCCAGAACTCTCTTCTTTCTTTCTTTTTTTAGTGTGGATTCTCTGCAATATTAAATGTCTCCATTTTAAAGAAATACTGGGCAAGCTGAACAAAGCACACAGTCCCAGTTTGCAAATTCTTAGGCTCATAGCCATGAAGTACTGATGAATCCAGTAGGTTCATAACATACGAGCTGCTGATCATCTCCAGGATAATCCTTTTCACACTGAGGATCAATCGGAGCATGAATTAAACGGAAGGTGGTATAGCCACACACCTAACGTACAGTTGAATACCGTCATTTAATGCCTCGTTGGCAGCAGTTGCTTTACATATATTATTTCCCCTCAACCCCTACAACAACTCTGCAAGGGAGAATTATTATCTCCACGTTACTGTAAGCTGCGGCTTAGAGAGGCTATGCAGATGTGTCCTGTAGCACGCCCTGGGTGCTGCACCTGGGTTAGACATGCCAAGATTCAATTCCCCGCCCCACGCAGCCCTAGAGGTGACAGGTGGGACCTGGAGCCTCTTACCTGAGCAGACCCCTCTGCTTACCCCAGAGTATCATACGAATGTGATAATTTTCTATGTCAGGCCTGAGCATGGATATACAAATGGACGGTGGCTAGACCACATGTACAAATAGAACTCTGACGCACAGTCTGCAGTAACCAGCCCAGGAAGCCCGCCTGCTAGCTGTAAGTCAGACTGTTCTCTCTAGCAACTGGTCTGGGAGGCCAAACAACGACCCTGTAGCACTCAGCCCCGAACGCCCAGGACTCCATTAATGACTGCCAGCTTCTCCAATTTTTGTCTCTGCTTCCGACTTAGGACCAACCAGAGAAAGCCAAATATGCACCCCTCACCGACGAAGAAGGATGCCCACCTTCTAGTTACCTGCCTGCAGTTTCCTGGGGCCGGGAGCCTCCCATCAGGGCACACTGGAAGCCTTCCCTTTGTTCCACTAGGAAGCTTTCCTAGCCCTCTGCCTGCCTTTTGCGTCTCTGCCGAAGCCCGAGGGATGATGGCTCATCCCCTTGCTTGTTGTCATTTGTTTTCTGTTTACTTCCATAGGCCTCGGGGGTTAAGCCAGATGGTTTGAAATTTTAATCCTATCCAGTAAAAGGTAAAATGTAAAAATTATTAAGACATTTCTTGATTGGAAACAAAACCTCTCTTCCCCACCCCCCCATATATGTTATATATATACAATCACTATTATTGGGTAGACAAAGCATTTTCCCTTGTTATAAATTCTAAGACCAGGCCTTCCCGTTAATGTCAACTAGGATGTGTTAAACTGCCAGTAACTAAAACCCTGACTCACACTGGCTTAAACAAGAAGCAAATTTGTTTTCTCTTAACAGGAAGTCGGGAGGTGGGGCAGCCCTGGGGTCACTGGCTCAGCGTGTTACAGATTCACCCAGGACCCCGGGGGTCTTTCCATCTCTCCATCCGCCATCCTCAGCGTTGACTTCCTCCTCAGGCTGGAAGCAAACGGTAGGGGCGGTTCCACGAATCACATCCGGATGAAGAAGAGGGACCGTGTCTTCCTGTGGGTCTCTTTTAGTCCAGAGGAAACATTTCCCAGAAGCTCCTAGTTGCCTTCTCACTTCCTGTTGGGCAGCATTGGGTCCCACGTCCATCCTGGAACCGACCAGCCGGAAGAGTAGCATTACGCTCGGTCCAGCCTGGTCACCCTGACCGGGGTGAGGTTGGTTGGCTTCCCCTCGATTCCTGGGGGACACAGCTGCCTTCGGGGAGCGGTGGCTAACTGAACAGAGCTGGGTGGTGGGGAGAGATCTGCTAGGAAGGAATGCACCCTGGGTGGGCGGTCATCACCCTCGGCCCCTGCCTAGTTGTATGCTTTGGCTCTGGGGTGACAAGTAACGACGATCTTTTTGTGTTCTGCATGGATGGTGCGGGGGGATTAGGAGGTGCTGGCTAAAGGGTATGAGGTTCCTTTTTGGGGCGATGGTGTTTTAAAGTTGATCATGGTGATGACTGCACAACTGTGACTATATTAGAAACCATTGAATGGTACACTCTAAATGGGTGAATTGCGTGGTATATGAATTCTATCTTAATGAAGCTGTTACCTAAACAACAGTCTTTGGATTAGAATTGAATAGTAATACAGTGAAGAAGAGAGAATTGATTTCAGCTGTTTCCTGAAAGCCCCAGTTTGCACCAGGATTGGTGCCGGTAAGCTTCGTAGTCACTAGACCCTAAAGATCCTAAATACTATGTTGCTGCTCATTTGCTTCCTTGTGTGTAACTTCTTTACGTGCAGGCACAGCGGATGCCAGCCCGGCCGGACCAGCTGTCCCAGAGGAGAGGAGGACGTCTTGGCTTCTCAATCAAACTGAGAAATTCCACCCCTCGGGGCTCCTTGTCGATTCCTGCCGGCTACCACCTGAAGCAGGAATGGGACAAGAGGCTTCCCTTGCACTGGGCTGGCCCGCGGTGCTTGGAGAAAAGAGACGCGTGTCTTCTGTCCGAGGCAGGTGTGCAAGCACGAGGTTCAAGTCAGAGATGAAGCAGCATCAAAAACAGCAGCCGGAGGTCCTGACACTGTGGTCCCCGGCCGGGGCCCCAGGGCTCCCCCGATCCCACGTTGGGGTGGTGTTCCTTTTAAAGAGCTCCATATACATCTGATCGTCGAAACACCCTTTGTAAATGATGAATTTGAGCAAATCTACAAGGAAAGGACCCAAGGAACACTTAAATGAAACTTCCTTCCTTTTAGGTTATTTTGTAATGTTTGTAGGATACTTTTTTAAAAAAAAATATTTATTTTATTTATTTATTTTTGGCTGCGTTGGGTCTTCGTTGCTGCACGCGGGCTTTCTCTAGTTGTGGCGAGCGGGGGGCTACTCTTCATTGTGGTGCACCGGCTTCTCATTGCGGTGGCTTCTCTTGTTGTGGAGAACGGGCTCTAGGTGCACGGGCATCAGTAGTTGTGGCACGCGGGCTCAGTAGTTGTGGCTCACAGGCTCTAGAGCGCAGGCTCAGTAGTTGTGGCGCATGGGCTTAGTTGCTCTGCGGCATGTGGGATCTTCCCAGACCAGGGCTCGAACCCGTGTCCCCTGCATTGGCAGGCGGATTCTTAACCACTGCACCACCGGGGAAGCCCTGTAGAATACTTATATACTTTAAAAAATATAGTCACACTCAGCAGGGGCATACTGCTTTACATTCTATCATGGCTTAAATATCCAGATCTGAACACGCTGGCATGGTCCAGGGCACTTGTTGTTGTTAATGGCCATAGGGTATTTCATGTCAATGCATAATTTGCCTAGCGGTTTCCCCTATTGTGTGTGTCTGGCCCGTTTCCAGTTTTATACTGTGTTGAACCGCAGCTGCTGTGTATATATTTGTACATATTAGGTTGTATATTTTTTCGGAGTTATTTTCTTGTAGCATATTCCCCAAAGTGGAGTTACTGGGTCAAACCGTTCTTCGCTCTTGTTACACATTGTCCAATTTTTCTCAAGAAAGAGAGGAACAACTATAAAGGGCCACCAGCAGGGCATGAATGTGCTTATTTCCTTAAAGTCCTGCCAGCATTGTGCTTTATTCTTTAAAAAGAAAAATTGTGCTAGCTTAATAGATGGGAGATTGTTTTAAGTGATTATTTCTGTCATTGCTGGGGGTTTGAAATCCGTCAGCTTGGGATCGGGCCAGGTGGCCACAGGTCTGCGTAGGGTTCCCAGCACAAAAACATGCAGTCAGCTGCACCCAGGGAAGAGTAAATAGGTCACCAGGGTGGCAGCCCTGCCAGTGCCCGGTAGTCACTTCTCTCTAACATAAGCGACTTCTAAGGAGGCGTGTACCACACACGTGAGGCATATTTTGTCCCTGAGGGGAGACTTCAAGAATTCTTTGCATTAGTCCGGATCAGCAAAATCTCCCTTACCCACGTTCACGGAAGATGGCTGGGGTTCCTGTGACAAGTTGGTCTTTGTGAAAGTACCCCTTACCCACGTTTACGGAAGATGGCTGGGGTTCGTGTGACAAGTTGGTCTTTGTGAAAGTACCCCTTACCCACGTTCACGGAAGATGGCTGGGGTTCGTGTGACAAGTTGGTCTTTGTGAAAGTACCCCTTACCCACGTTTACGGAAGATGGCTGGGGTTCGTGTGACAAGTTGGTCTTTGTGAAAGTACCCCTTACCCACCTTTACGGAAGATGGCTGGGGTTCGTGTGACAAGTTGGTCTTTGTGAAAGTACCCCTTACCCACCTTTACGGAAGATGGCTGGGGTTCGTGTGACAAGTTGGTCTTTGTGAAAGTACCCCTTACCCACGTTTACGGAAGATGGCTGGGGTTCGTGTGACAAGTTGGTCTTTGTGAAAGTACCCCTTACCCACCTTTACGGAAGATGGCTGGGGTTCGTGTGACAAGTTGGTCTTTGTGAAAGTACCCCTTACCCACCTTTACGGAAGATGGCTGGGGTTCGTGTGACAAGTTGGTCTTTGTGAAAGTACCCCTTACCCACGTTTACGGAAGATGGCTGGGGTTCGTGTGACAAGTTGGTCTTTGTGAAAGTACCCCTTACCCACGTTTATGGAAGATGGCTGGGGTTCGTGTGACAAGTTGGTCTTTGTGAAAGTACCCCTTACCCACGTTTACGGAAGATGGCTGGGGTTCGTGTGACAAGTTGGTCTTTGTGAAAGTACCCCTTACCCACGTTTATGGAAGATGGCTGGGGTTCGTGTGACAAGTTGGTCTTTGTGAAAAAGTACGGATTAAATGGAGTTCTGTCGGCCTTGGAGGGGTGCTCTGGGAGACCACGCAGGGACTGAGAGCGTGGCTCTATCTCTGCCTTTCCTCACTTGCAGAAAGAGAAAATTCCACCCTGTATGTGTGTGGAGGTTCAGGCCCCCATGCATCCAACATCTCCAGCAAACAACAGCCTTCCACCCAAACTGGAGCCATTCCAGGTGACTGAGCCCGGAGGTCCCTGCAGATGGAGGTACAACTGAACCCAGATGACGCTTAGTTGGGTGGCCCCAGATGGGAGGCTGCCTCATTCTGGGGCATGGTCTTCACTGTGGAGATTCTCGGGATCAGCCCAAGATGACCCCGACCGGAGAGCCATCGGGACACCGTGGGGCTTCTTGCCTCCCAGCCCCCAGACCTGCTGTTTCCTCTGCCCAGAGGCCTTCCTCCATCTTTGCTCTGTACTTCCTCCACATTGAAATGATAGGTCCTCATTTCAATGTCATCTTTTCCCAGTTGTGGGTCAGGAGCTGCCATTCTGAGCTCCCATGGCACCCTGCCCTTTTCTCCTTCATACACTCATCACACTGGACCGTGGCAGCTGGAAACGTGTTTGACCCGTCTTCAGTGCCTGGTGCAGGGCTCAATTTGTGGAACGAATGAATGAACATATGTGATGATGAAAGGGTGAAGTAATTAACCCTGGTACTTACAGCGGCCACCAGGGCCTATGGTTTGCAGCAATCCAGGGCTGGACCAGAAACTTGTGAGGCATCCAAGGCAAGTGAGCCCTTGAGTTCTCTTTATCTCAGAACCTGGAGATGAGGGGGACTCTGCCCCACAACTGTGGCAGCAGGGGGAGCGCTCTGGGGTCTCGTAGGCAGCTGGTTCTCTAGTTATCTCTCAGCCTTAGTAAAATTAGAATCATTTCTTCCAAACACATTTTGGACTGTAGTCTTTGTTCCAGTGACCTCAGAATCCCTTTATGGAATGAGGCCAGAAAATAAAAAAGAAACAAAAACTATCAATCAAAACTTTGTTGTGAGGAAGCAGATTTCCTTTTATGTTGCTCTACAAAGACCTCACAAAATATCACACATGTATCACAACCAATTTTAGGTCCTCGAGTCCTTAACAACGCTTCATTCTGTTTACTTGACAGACATAAATGAGCCACTGCAAAGTTCTGGACACACTGGGGGACCAGGGCTGGGGTTCCTTGCACTGGGGGTGGGTACAGAAATTCTAATCTGAGGCAACTGCAAGGAATACAAAAACCAAAAAAAAAAAAAAAAATTAGGGCTGAGAATTGTGCTGAAAGCTAGGCCTAAGAACAAGGACAATACCGAGGGTGGATTGGCAGAGAAGAGAGGGCGTGGGCATCACTGGGCAAGAGGAGGCTGAGTGGTCGAAGCCTTGTTTTGAGTGGCCACAGCAAGACAGTCTCTGAAGGGCCCAATGCGCCAGGAGTAGAAAAAACTTTTAGAAAGGGATAGCATATGGCCATCGCCTTTAAAGACTTTCCCAAACATCCAACCAGCAGGGAAATCAGACAAAAAAGCAGGTCATAGCACACAGAATGCACTGGTGAAAGCGAATATTATTTCCCAACCATGACCATTTTCTCATTGCAATGACGATAAATATGTTAACAGTAACTTTTTATCTAATAATTTAGACAGGATGCACATTAGTCTTTGCTTAAGCAAAGAGTTTACTTTGTATGAATTTGATATTAAAGATGGTTGCATAAACCAAGCTTTTCATGTAATCTTCAAAATTTTAAAGTTGCACATACTCTGGTGGAAAAGTGATAAATCAGTAAAACGAGAAATTCTTGCAACTGTGTTGCTGTGCAGAGTTTATAATTGTCTTTGCCAGAATCAGATTCTTTAGAGAAGTAGGTTAGGTAGGATATAAATTATAAATTAATAAGTAAAAATAGAATCCCTGGATTCTACTATTTTCTATCATAGGTTGTAGCCACTTATAATTAAAATTTAATTTTTTTTCAGTATATCATGTAAAGACAACAGCAGCTACTCTTTCTCAGGCACCTAGATATCCTGTTTACAACTGTAATTTTCTAAAATACAAAGTTCCTCAAACTGGGAATCACAGATGCCTAAACATCTGCAAGATTTTAATTTTGTATTTTTGCCTTAGTTAAAACTGGGGTTTGTGCCATCTGAAAAGGCTTGGCAGGTGGGTTTGGCTCGGCCATCCTGCCGGTGAAGCCCGTTCTTCCCCTGAACATGGGTTTGAAAGACAAAACACAAAATAAAAATAGTAACTCCCACTTATTGAGAACCTCCTATGTGCTTTTCAGTTTCCATAATTATCCCCAGTTGTCTCAGTCACCTTGTGAATGTTGGTGAACTGTTACTATTATCACCATTTTACAGATCAGGAGACTGAGGCTCAGAGAAGTGCAATAAGTTGTCTCCATTACAGAAATGTAAGTAGCGGAGTTAAGGGTTTGAATCCAGGTCTTTCTGATTCCAGAGCCCAAGCTCTTGCATTTTCTTTAAATAAATCTCTGATTTATGGAGAAATCTCATTCTCTTGGATGGGGAAGGAAACTCACGCGAAAATTCTGAAATAAGACCATTTTATGAGTATTAGGCGGGGATTTTCAAAAGCCCTTCATATTGCCTGGGTGAAATAGCATCATCGTTTGGAACTGCCCACCACAGGGTCCAGCGGTTGCTACCACCTCCTCCCTTGGAGCCAGGGAAGTCGGCTGCTACAGCTTCTGAGCAGGAACAGGTGTGTTAACAGATAACAAAGAGTTTATGAAAGAGAGGTCAAGACCAAAAATATCACTGGGACACAAGGATTTCCTTTGCAAGGGGATTTAGGAGAGAAATCTCCTTCAGACCCCTTAGCACGCTGCTCTGGGGAAACCTGAATGAAACACGCTGTTGAGAGAACAAAGAGCCTTGTGTTTTCGGGGAGCCGGGTACCTGGCAGCGGCAGGTGCACTGTGATGGGGAGGCCCAAGGTGCACTCCCCACCCCTGGACCCTCTCGCCTCCCCGGACTCGGCCCCTCCGGGCTGGGTAGCGCCTGCGTGGCTCTGGGTTGGAGTGGCCGTCGTCCAGCGCTCCAGGCCGGCTCTGAAGGCCCTGGGACACAGCTGGCTGCTCAGATGGGTCGTCGGGTCCAGACCTTTAAATGGCTTCTGAAGGCCCGTGACTCCCAATATAGGTCTCCAGCTCGGATCTCTGAGCACCGGACGCGTTTATCCAGCCACCTACTCGGCACCGCTATGCGGATGACTAATAGGATCTCGGATATGAAAAGACCCCAAAGGACTCTTAATTCTTCTCTCCCGCGCCGTCTCCTTGGGTCTGTCCCATTCCAGGACACGTTGTCACCAGCCACCCAGAGGCTCAAGCCGCGATCCGCAGTGGCACCGCCGACCACTCATCCCCCCGCCACCTGCCAGTCACCAGCAGGTCCCGCCCGCGCCCTCTCCAGGGGATGCACCTGAATTCCTGCCTCCCCGCTGGTCCCTCCCCAGGCCGAACCGATCGCCTCCACCGCGGGAGCCCCGCCTCATCCTCACCTTCCGACGGGCCTGCGCTAGGCTCCCGCCCCCGCCCTGGCCCCGCCCCGGCCCCGCCCCGGCCCCGCCCCGGCCCCGCCCCGGCCCCGCCTCACCTCGCCCACAGGTCTCCTGCCACCGCGCCCTTTGCTTGGTTCCTCAGCCAAGCCAAGCGTGTTCCCATTGGGCTTCACGCTCTCGTTCCCTCGGCCTGGAATGGTTCACCCAGGCCTTCGTTCGGTTGACTTTCTCACTGGTTAGTTCTTGGCTCACGTGTTACTTTCTCAGAGAGACGGAGCCCACCCATCATGAATCTCACCAGCTTCTCCATCATTTGGTTTCTCCCTTTCACTCTTGTATTGTCTGTCTGTCTCCATACCTGACGGATGGCCGACGAGGACTGTGCATTTCTTCATCGCCTTCTTAACCCCAAGGCCTGGCACAGGGCCTCACACGTAGTAGCTGCTCAATAAACATTCGTGGAATAGCTGAATGATTGCGACCCCAGCCTATCCAGTGTCACTTCCTGTCACCCCACTGCCCACCTCATCCTCCCTCCAGCCGGGACCTGGGGAGAGGGACTACTGTGGTCCCAGACTGGGCACCACGCATGGCCCTGCCTTTGCCCGGTCCCCCCTACCTGGAGGCATGCCACCCTCCTGGCTTCTGGCCCTCCCCCAGCTCCTAGTACTTTCCAGTGCGTGGCAGGTGCACGGTTATTGTTTGCATGGAATTTGGTCTCTCTCCCGGAGAAAGGGCAAATACCCTGATGGCCAGGGCCCCAGTGAAGGCTGTGGATTCCTGCCAGAGCCCGGCAGTGTGGGAGGGTTTCAGAAAGATCCCCGGAGTACGAGTCTAGAGGCCAGGTCTTCGTCTTGACACTGGTCCTGACCAGGTGTGTTGTTTCTTCAGGCCTCAGCTTCCTATGAAATGGAGCTGCTGTGGTGTCTGAGGTGTGGGCTGAGCCCGGACTCCAGGACTCTCTTGCCACTCACTTCCTCAAGACGAGGTGCCAAAGCTGTCGCTGATTTGCGATGCTTTTCCCATCTGTTAAATGGAAATCAACTCAGCCACGAGCATTTCGAGCCTAGATTAATACTTAGGAAGGATTTACAAAGAAAAAAACCTAGTTAATCCTGAGATAGAGGGCTTTTCATTTCTATTTGCAAAGTGGGTGGGGACAGAGTCCCTGGCTAGGACAGTTCCCACATTCCTCCCTGTAAAGGCCCTTTGCTGATATAGTTTTTAACTTTACAGCCACGAAGCCAGCCCCAGCTTCCGTGGTTCAGCTCCCCTGCTGTCGGATGCACTCAGCGCCGGACTCTGGTCCAAGGGGGCGACACTGTGCTAAGTGGATGCCGAGGGTGAGCAGGTAACACTTCTAGACAAAACGGAGAGTCGATCGTGACAACGGCCAAAGGTCGCTTTTCACAGCATAAAATGATTACGACCTGGACTTCAGTGTTTGATTTGGGCTGAAATCTTCCTCTACGTAGGGCAAGCTAGTTGGCTTGTTTAAACCCCAGATTCCTTATCTATTAAATGGAGGTAATAATGGTGCCTAATCACAGGGTTCTTGCGAGGATAAGCAAGATAACACAGACAAAGCCCTTCTCTGAACGCCCAGCAAGCAGTAAGTGCTCAGTAAACACTGGTTATTAATATCATACTTTAATATTAATATTAAACTTTATAAAGTATATAATATTTATAAAATATTATAAAGTATATAATATTATACTTTAATATTAAAGTGTCTGTCAGTCCCATCGATCACTGCATGACAGGATGTCCCCTTCATTCTTCAGAACTCAGATCTTACATTATCTTTTAAGTATTAGTCCTTTTCAGGCTTGGAATAAAATCTCAGCTGGGGCCTAAGAGGACAGAAACATCAGATAACTAGGCTTTCAGAAACACTCCACCCACACACACCCAGCGCTGAAAAGGGCTTTCAGACCTGGTGCTGGGAATCCACTTGTTCTCCAAGGTTTCCCTACTTCTTCTTTTAAATGCCATCACCTGAAACTGAATGAGGGCACCTGCAGCCCCTCACACATCAGTGCTTACGCGTGGGCGATGCATCCTGGTGTGGACATTTGGACAGCCCCCTCTGCATTGGGACCTGGAGGGCAGCCCCCAGGGAAGGGTCCACATAATCCTCCCAGATCCATCCCCTAGCTGCTCTGCTGGGCTGACCCCCCTCCTGCCACCTGCTCTCAGTTCGTTCACCCCCAGAATGTCCTGAGCAAAACGTGTCAGGCCAGTGGGAATAACTTTCTGGTGCTGACCCCCCCCAAGATCTTCTGACGCAAGAAGCCACTGGCTGCAAGTGTGAAGACCCGGGCACGCATGCTAAAATTGCAGAGCATATTAGTTTATACTTGTTGATAGATGTTTCCTTACAGTCTTGTGATGTCCACCAAAGTGGGTTTTTTTTTTTGTTTTTTTGTTTTTTTTTTTAACTCCAGTAGGCAAGGATGGGAGCTTTCTTTTTCTTTCTCCCCAAAACCCTTTGATGGAAGTTTCAAGGGCCATTCAATACACTGCCTGGCAATTATAAATCAAATCAATCCAAGTAATTGATAAGTGTTCTGAATTTTAAAACATTATTTTTAAAAATTTTAACCACCAATGTCTTAAATGTCTAGAGGCCTCAGAGTCATAGAGCTGGTGGTGTTTCAGGGAACAGAAAGGCATAAGGGACCACATCTATATCTGAGAGAAGTCACTTGGAGTAAAACAGCAAAAATCATGAGGTAGATGGAAGAGAAAGGGCTGGCAAAACCCAGACCAGACCAGCCGTGCTTCCGCCTTCTCCGCAGCCCTGAGGCTGAGTTTCAGCGGTGGGCGTGGGGTCAGCCCAGGATTCTGATGGGCCTCAGACTTGAGCTGGCAGCAGTGTCAAGGGGTCTGGTTCTCCCGTGGTAATCTTCAGCGTGTTTGTGAATTCCTGCAGGAGCTTGTTAACCTGCAGAATCCTTCCCCCCAGCTCCTTGGAGAGACCCTGATTTATAAAGTCTGGGCTCGTCCCAGTGATAAGCTGGAGCTGTCTCATGCTGACTCAGAGCTGAGGGTTAATTTTTCAGGAATTTGGGGAGTTGGCTGTTAATCATAGCTATCATTAAAATTGAATTATATGATATAAACTTAAAATTAAGTTATATTAAAAACAAAGTATTAATACTCAAAACATCACTTCCTGATTATTTTATTCCTCATTGTTATCCACGCTCTTGAGGTTATTTACATCAGTGTATCTCTATGGTAAGAATACTATATAATGGCGGGTTATGGCACGTCTCTTCCTAACGCCACATTCAGTGATTCACATTGGTAGCCTGGGCACTCAGAACAGTGCCTGGTAAGTAGAAGGCACTTGATCATTGCTACCTATTTATTATGATCTGACGAAACATTAAAGACTTAGTTCAGCAGGTTATCTTTTTTTCTTTTATAATTTTTTTTCTTCTTTTGAGAATCCTACATGTCCTCGCTTGAGGACAGATCTTTGCACCCCTGGCTCTCATGTGGTCAAAGATGCAGACAGGTGAGGCTGAATCAGTGAGCCAGCCTGGGCCCTCGTTCTGTCAGCCCTGGGCCAGCAGAGAGGGCAGGACGACCGCGTGTGAACTGGCACAGGGTGGCAGAGGCAAGAGTTTGTGTAAAACGTGTCAAGGTCTTCACAGCCCAGGTATTTTGGTTGTGACCACAAACTTAATCTTGAGCATGAAAGCAAAAAGCCAAGGAGAGAAAGAAAGGCTGGCTTTTCTATACAGTGCTTGCCACGCATCTCCTGGAGTCTAGATTTGCTCAATGGTTCGTTAACAGGTCCATCTGGTTTACTTTTCATGATAGATCTGTCTTCCAAAAATGGCCACAAAAGTACTTCCAGTCTCACAAGCTCTTCCAGAACCTTGGTGTTATTTTTCCCTCTCCCTGATCTGCCTCGTCTATGAAGTGATGGTCTGTGACTTCGGAACCTCGGTCATAAAAGGTGACTCAGCCTCAGCTGACACTGCTAGGGGCAGAGACAAACTGTCCCCACTGACTGCAGATTCCTGAGCAAAATACACATACGTGCTTGTTGGTCTGAGCAGCTACACTTTGGGATGGTTCATTTGGGGACATTTTTCAACCCTTGCCCTGGACGGAGAGGTTTCCCACGATGCGTGGCTTTGGGCAAACTGGGATGGTTGATCACCCTCACCTTCTGTTTGTTAAGAAAGTACATAATCTGCTGACCTCTCGCGTTCTGTTTATGAGTTGTGTGGGGTTTTTTTTGTTTGTTTGTCTTTGCTTTTTGTTTTTTAAGAGTAACGTTCCTGAGACAGAGAGCATGCAGTCCTCCACATGCTGAACGACGTGCTGGTAATATTTGTTTCCTGGCTGAATTTCACTCCCATCCCCCTCTGGAAACACCGTGGTCTAAGCGGCTAATCCACGAACTGAGACGTGGAGACGGGAGCCCCAGGTCAGGGGAGGGTGGCCTTTGTGCTTTCAGTCTCCGGGCGGCTGCACTAGGGTTTCCTCTGCCTGCAATCCTCACACTCCACTCTTTTTATTTCTTTGAATGATCGGATTTACTTATTTCCCAATGGCCTCTCCCACTGGAACATGAGCCCCCAGAGGCAGGGGCAGCGCCTGTATCCGGACTGGTCTTGGTAGTGTCTTCAGCACTTACTGCCTGGCCCGGAGGAGGTCCTCAAATACTTTATTTACTTGTTTGTTTGGTTGTTTATTTGTTTGTTTTACATGCTGCAAGAATAAATGAGCTGGAGGTTATCCGGGTCCATTCCCCACCGCAGAGGAATTTCCTCCCTGTGGCCCAGGTGAGAATCACCTTGTTAACGCCTTGGAGATGGAGAGCGCCCCGCCTCACAGAGCAGCCTGTCCCGTTCCACCTTTCGTTAAGTTTCAATGTGATATGAAGAACCGTCTCTCCATAATTGTTAATGATTGCTCTTGAGAGCTTCATTAACTTGACTGCCCCCTGGAAGGAAAGTTCTAGGTCACCAATATCCCGCCTCCTGGGACGAGGCCCCAGGCAAGTCTCTAGCCCTTTCTGGACCTTTGTGCCTTTGTGCAAACTGGAGCAGCTTATTTCAGTATACTGAGGACAGCCAACAATCCTAAGGGATTCTGAACATTTGTCAAAGTTGAGAAAGAATTCATCTTCTTGTTTCAAGTATGACGCTGGAAAATGCTGAAGAAGGGACATCTAACCCGACTCCTGTGCTCAATTTGGTGTGTCGGGATTGGGGTGCTGTCTCTCTGATCCTCTGTGGAGAGACATCGTAAAGGACCTTCTCCAATCCTAGACTAGAAATGTGATGGGCCGCTGGTTCACAGATTAGAATCTTCCAGGGCAGTGGCTCCACTTTAGGAACCTGCATGTCCTTCCTGCTCCAGGCGGGCGCATCAGGTCCTGCCTCTGGCTGTGGCCACAGGAGCCCGGTGGCCCCATGGGCAGGAGCAGCCCTGGAAATGGGGGGCGTGGTCTCTCCTCCTGGCCTGTGAGGCCCTGCAGAGAGGGTCCTGTTCTGCAGAAGCATGCACTCAGGTGTGGCTTCAATCAGAAACACAAACAAAGAGCTTCCCTGGTGGCGCAGTGGTTAAGAATCCGCCTGACAATGCAGGGGACACAGGTTCAAGCCCTGGTCTGGGAGGATCCCACATGCCGCAGAGCAACTACGCCCATGCGCCACAACTACTGAGCCTGCGCTCTAGAGCCCGTGAGCCAAAACTGCTGAGCCTGTGAGACACAATTACTGAAGCCCGTGCACCTAGAGCCTGTGCTCCGCAACAAGGGAAGCCACTGCAATGAGAAGTCTGCACACCACAGCGAAGAGTAGCCCCTGCTCCCCGCAACTAGAGAAAGCCCCGCACAGCAACGAAGACCCAACACAGCCAAAAATAAATAAATAAAATAAATAAATTTATTAAAAAAAAATGCAAACAAGATGACGCCTTGAAGGTCAGCCCCATGGTGGCTGTTTGTCTTGGAATTGGCAGGAGTTGTCATGCCTGGTGCTGCTTTGTCTTTGTGGCTTAAATGACAGTGAAGACAGCTGAGCTCTGGACAAAAACAAACAAACAAACAAAAACAAAAAACAAAAAACAACACCTCCTGGACACTAAGAAATTACGCTTTACCCCAAGTCCTTAACAAGGATGGAGAAAATCTCAGAATGAAATCCAGAGCTTCCTGAGATACCCCCCTCTCCCCTCAGTACCTATGGGCACAGCCTCAGCCTCGGCATTTTACTTCACCCAGTGAACCAGCCTCTACCTTGCAAAGGAATCTGAGGGAAAGTCTTCTGCCAAGTCCCAGCTGAGTCCCTGTGACACTCAAGAACCTGGGCCAGGTTCTTGTGTAGGTTAAGGAAGCCTGAGAATAATAAAGATTATAGGGAAACAGTCTACCTTTCTTTACAAGGTCTTGTTTTGCATCTCTGAAATCTCAGATTCAACTATTACAATGAGGTCCTGTTGTAGAAAGAGCTGGCCTTTTATCACCACTTAAAATCTAATTAATCCATATTGAAGCACAAAGATTTCTGTTGTATTTTAGGGTGAGGGGTCATAGAGCCCTCTTTGTTCATCTTTAGACTTATAATCATCAAGCATTGGGGATATAATTTTACCAAGCAAATTGGAAGGTAACAGATCAAATCCTTATCAGAAAGCCTAACTCATAGTTTTAACAGAGTCCTTCGTCCTTTACATGAAACATTATATTCAAGAAGAACAAAAACGCATTTCAGAGTGCCCAAAGGGTTAACGACCAAAGCTTATATTCCCCAGGCAGCATCGAACCAAGATTGCCACACTACTGTCCACCACAGGACAGCAGCGCCTATAGAGGTGGCAAGGGTCCTAAGATCTGTTGCGATGGCTTTAGTCTTTAGAGTAGCAATGCAATTCGTTGGAATTTTGCTATCTCTGCTGGGATGGGTTTTATCCATTATTACAACTTATTTGCCACATTGGAAAAACCTCAACCTGGACTTAAATGAAATGGAAAACTGGACCGTGGGACTCTGGCAGACCTGTGTCACCCAAGAGGAAGTGGGGATGCAATGCAAGGACTTTGATTCTTTCCTGGCTTTGCCCGCTGAGCTCAGGATCTCCAGGATTTTAATGTTCCTCTCAAACGGCCTGGGATTCCTGGGCCTGCTGGTGTCGGGGTTTGGCCTGGACTGCTTGAGAATTGGAGAGCGACAGCAGGATGTCAAGAAGCGGCTGTTAATCCTGGGAGGAATTCTGTTCTGGGCAGCAGGAGTCACAGCCCTTGCTCCTGTCTCTTGGGTCGCCCACAGGACAGTCCAGGAGTTCTGGGATGAGACCATCCCCGAGATTGTGCCCAGGTGGGAGTTTGGGGAGGCCCTCTTTATCGGCTGGTTTGCTGGATTTTCTCTCCTGCTCGGAGGGTGTCTGCTAAACTGGGCCGCCTGCGGGACCCAGGTTCCCCTGGCTTCCGGCCACTATGCAGTGGCAGAAATGCAAACTCAGTGTTCACACCTGGAAAATGGAACTGCCAATCCTTCAGTGTAAGACTCTGATGAGACCAGAGAGGTGTATCTCCCTATATCAACTGTGATGGAGGGTCTACATGATAAAGGGTTCTTTGTTATGTAACTATATTTGTGATGCTCACATTTTCTCATTACATACATTAAATAATGACTTTTCTATCCTAGATACCCCTTCCCCCCAAAACCTGGAGAAGTAAGAAAGAGGCAAATCTTATATCTAAAAGAAAATGATTGTGGTAAGCATTACATTAGGTATGAACAAAACAAAATTTCATTCATCTGGTTATTTAAATCAACATTTGGTGGCGGTTGTCCAAGAGAGTACTATTAAGCTTTACTGTGTTCATTTGATATTAGAAATGTTTTTTTGGTTTTGTTGGTAGCTGAAATTGATAATTAGTTCCTGTTTCCTAAAGAAAAAAACCTAACAATCTGAAATCCTTTAAGCATTCTGCACTAGCAAAACCACATGCTAAGCCTATCCAAAGTGCTATTTCCGCAACAATGACTTGGTCTTTCTTGAACAGAGGTGGTTTGTTTAGGAAATTGCTAAGAACCCTGTGTGGCAGGACTTTATGAGGCTGAAGGTTTTCAGTACATTGTGATACTCTCAGATTTAAAATACTGGCCAATCTCTTCTCGTCTCTTCCCTCAAAAGCTTCGTACTTTAAAAAGATAAACAATTCCAAAAATATTTTTCTTAATATCCAGCTCATCTGCCCTAATAAAAATTTTCCTTTGTTCAATTAAAAGTTACATGCATGGGGATGAACCAAAAGAGACGTTGATTCTAACTTACGCAGTCCTACTGTTTAAATTTTCCAGGGCATAGAAAGCATATTTAAGCAAAGAAACAAAAAATAGCAAGTATTTATGTCCCTGTGTGTGAAGCTGTCAGGAAGGCGTGGAAGTAAACAGACTTGATATTTAGTTCAGAATCGTTCATATGTTATTGGGTATATGTAGCCTAAGAGATTTAAAAAAAAAAAGAAAACCCTGATTTGAGGTCTACAGAAGAGATTTCTGAGATTGATTTATTTGGTTAAGAAATACTTTTCTTGAACCTGTTTTTAAAAATGATAACACTCAGTTATAACCACAGTATGCGTATTGAAATGAGACCTCTTAACAGTTGAAAATCTGATAGGTGCAATTAGTAAGATATAAAGTAGCAGTTGAACCAAACCGTCAAACATCTTGCACGGAGACTTCGTAATTCTTTGACTTGTCAGAAAGGTCAGGAACAACGTGAAAGCCATTTATACTTTAACAATGAGAGGACTATTACTACTTAATGTTATCTCAGGGACAAACTGCCTACTACAAAATGCAGCCCATAGGACGTGAACATGATCTTGGCCACACCTTGTCATTACTGGTTTGCAGAATTATTTCCCTATCCTTTTCTGAAAACTATTCAACATAGAATTGAACGATAGCAACTCTGGCAAGAATCCTCCTATATACACAATGAAAAAATAGTTCTGAGCTCTGCAAGTGATAACACAAGTGTCACACTTCTTTTCACAGACACTGAAAGGCAGGGGTTGGTCTGGCTAAGGTCACAGGATTTTATAATGGCTTTAATTTTTAGAGCTGTGGCACAATTAGCGGGAATTTCACTATCTTTGCTGGGATGGGTTTTATCCTGTCTTACAAACTACCTGGCACAATGGAAAAATCTCAACCTGGACTTAAATGAAATGGAAAACTTGACCATGGGACTCTGGCAGACCTGCGTCACCCAAGAGGAAGTGGGGATGCAATGCAAGGACCTTCTTTCCTGGCTTTGCCTGCTGAGCTCAGGATCTCCAGGATTTTAATGTTCCTCTCAAACGGCCTGGGATTCCTGGGCCTGCTGGTGTCGGGGTTTGGCCTGGACTACTTGAGAACTGGAGAGCGACAGCAGGATGTGAAGAAGCGGCTGTTAATCCTGGGAGGAGTTCTGTTCTGGGCAGCAGGAGTCACAGCCCTTGCTCCTGTCTCTTGGGTCGCCCACAGGACAGTCCAGGAGTTCTGGGGTGAGACCATCCCCGAGATTGTGCCCAGGTGGGAGTTTGGGGAGGCCCTCTTTATCGGCTGGTTTGCTGGATTCTCTCTCCTGCTCGGAGGGTGTCTGCTAAACTGGGCCGCCTGCGGGACCCAGGTTCCCCTGGCTTCCGGCCACTATGCAGTGGCAGAAACGTCGCCTCACTGTCTACACCTGGAGATGAAAACCACTCAGCTGAAACTCTAAGCCAGAAGGGATCAGCGGTGCCCTCAGATGATTTGGTAGGATTTCCTGCTACACAGTAACCCGTTCACTACGCTTTTGATTTTCTGAAATGCATTTTCCCGTCGCTTCTGAAACTGTCATTTCTTCCTAAGATGGTAAACCACTTTTATCTTCTACTCTGAGACCAAAACCAATCAAGACTTAACAGTAATCATACTCATTACTGGGGATGAGTTTTCTCAGTTTTAAAATAGATTCAGTGATTGCACAGAACCGGTAAATAAAACATTGTATTAGTACCTACACATCTTTTGAAGGTGTTATTTAATAGAGATGAATCATTTGGCAATTGGAAATGTTACTGCTGACCATTGACTTCTTTCAAGTGTTTAAGATCACCTATTATACTGAAACCAAAGTCTGGCTGCTTATTTTTTTAAAAGGTATGACATCCGATTATATTAAAAAACCTGCTGGCTCTCTGAAAGCTTGAGAGGTGCATATGGGGGACACATCATCTGTTTTTTAATTGGAGACTTCAGTGCCTCTATGGAGACTTTTCCATTCATTCATGTCTTCTTTACTGTGTCAGAAGCAGAGGAGGGCAGTCTTGTGTTTTAAAGATTCATGTAAAATCTACCACACCAACATGCTTTTGCTTCTGTGTCCTGTGCTCTGCGGTAGATGGTGCAGCCACAGGGGCACTGCAGGTTGGGACTGGGGGGTGTGGGCAGATCTCCCCACCCCCCTTTTAAAAAAAAATCAGCAATATATATGGTCCAACCAAGAACTATTCACAGCAAGCTGCTGGCTTGGGGAATTCTTTTTTTTTTTTTTTAATTTATTTATTTTATTATTTTATTTTATTGGTTTTTGGCTGCGTTGGGTCTTCGTTGCTACGCGTGGGCTTTCTCTAGTTGCGGCGAGCGGGGGCTACTCTTTGTTGCGGTGCACGGGCTTCTCAATGCGGTGGCTTCTCTTGTTGCGGAGCATGGGCTCTAGATGTGTGGGCTTCAGTAGTTGTGGCACAGGGGCTCAGTAGTTGTGGCTCATGGGCTCTAGAGTGCAGGCTCAGTAGTTGTGGCGCACAGGCTTAGTTGCTCCGTGGCGTGTGGGATCTTCCTGGACCAGGGCTCGAACCCGTGTCTCCTGCATTGGCAGGTGGATTCTTAACCACTGCGCCACCAGGGAAGCCCCCAAACTTGGGGAATTCTTCATGAAAGAGTTTATATTTGTTTGGTATATAGTTCAAGTAAACTTTTGTGTTTGCGCCAGAGAAATTCACTGAACAATAAATGACACTGAAATAAAGTATTAGGTAATATGTATCTTTGTTTAAAAAAAAAAAAACACTGAATTTTTTTCCACCCACAAACACATGAAAAGTGCAGAAACCAGAGTTAATCTATGTGATGTATTTGCATACTTTTACAAACAAGACAAATTAAAACAGAAACATATTCAGAATTTAACCTGATTAAATATTTAGTTCAGTCCTGAGCTTTTGATATTTAATACAATATAAAGTAATAGCAAAAAAAAGATTTTAAATTTATTTGATTTGCATGCTACAGAGATTCAGCTAAACTTTGTTCATTTGGCTAGCAATATTCTTTTTGTACCTGTAACACTTAGATTCTGATATACAAAATTGTAATAACATACTGATAATTCAAACTTGAGAACTAAATATTACATTCTTTTTACCCTGTGAAGAATAAATTCTACCTTTAAAAAATAGTACTTATAATATTAAAATTCATGTTGTCCATATGGTTTTGTGAGAAAGTTATTAAAATGTTTTGTCACTGTGAATCATTTGGGTTAGTACAAATATGACAGGATTGTTAAAAGCTGCCTATAAATACATAACACTATTGCTGATTTTTAAAGAGTGAAAAAGGATTATATTAAGTTTGTCTCTCATGTTAGAAATGAGCAAATGCTGTAAAATAAAACCAAAAGCATCTTGGTCACAACTGCTAACTACCAGCCTGAGACAGATTTTATTCTTTTATGCTTGTCTGAAACTCTTTGTCGTACAAAAAGTTAACAGCTAATCTGATGGAATTTATAAAGCTGTAAATATTCCAATATAGCCTCTTCTGTGTCAAACATTTAAGATGGCCAGAACCGAACTATATATTAAACAGAACATAAATAAGACCGTAAATAAATAAATGAAGAAAATAAAATCTTACGGTACAACCACACATAATCCTATAAACATTTTCATGGTCAAACTAAGAAGCTGAAAACAGCTGACCTTCATTTAACTCTACATTAAATAAACTTCTGTTTTTCACATTTGACCTCGACAAGGATGAACGGTGCTCTTCCTCCAGTTCTCCTCGGTCACCTAACAGGATGAACTGGGCCGCCTGCAAGGACTGTACTCAGTCAATTCACGAGGCTGGTTTTTGTTCAAAGTAGTGTCACGTCCAGTTATTCCTTCAAAGACTTTTGTATATAAACGGTGGGACACTTGGGAAAAAGTCATTACAGTTCTAGGCTCAGAAATGGCTTGATCTGAATTTTGATTCTGATAAAATGAACCTTCCAAAACATGTGTAATTACTTTCAAATAAATATTCTTACCAATGAGGATTCTAGCTTAGGAACAGAACTTGTGTTTCTTTTTTTTAAGGGGCCCATTCCTTTAAGATGGTTTTTTCATCTCTTAAAAAAAAAATTGATTTCACTTGTTACATAAGATGGCTCACCAAACATTGCCTCTTCCAGTATTACAGACCGAGTAATATGTATGATTTAACTTGCATAAACCTATTTCTTTTAAAAGCCTTTTATGCTGGCAGAGCTAACCTGGGGATTTGTTTCTTTTAAGAAGTGCTTGGGTCGGGTAAGCTAAACTTCTCCACTGGAGGAAACTTTGGTCAGTTTCCATCTTGTTTGCCTGGAATATATATATATATATATTTATTTTTTACAAATGACTCAGCTTTTACTTCAAATTAATAATCTCCCCAGGCACTCTCTTCTCTTTGCCTCCCAGCTCCTTACCACAAGTTATAGATAGGATTCCCTAAAAATGACAGCTGCAAAGTAATTTCTAGTAAATGTTAGAAACCTGTTTACTGAAGTATTTAAAAAATTTTTGGCAACCTTGATTCAATCAAGATACCCTTTGCTCTGTTCCTGGTTTCAGCAAGTGATGCTCATGTGTTCCCCTCCACAGTACCAGCACCGTCTGTGCTCAGCACCCTGGGCCCCTACCTTCCCCCACTTGGTACCATCCTCACACCTAGGACGAAGCATGACTGATGCAAGCCAGACACTCACGTCTGAACACCGACGCGCAATCGGGTTGGGCGAGAGGCAGCAGCTGCCCACTGACGTGCTGATTCTAGTGTATTTGAGGCGAACTGGCTTTCTCCTTTCACCTCCCTACCCTTAAAGTCCTACCTCACGGGATCTGTAGTGTGCTGGGAGCACTGCTCCTTCGCATTCTTGCTTTCCTGCACTCAGCGTTTTGTTTTTGTTTTCTTCAGACAAATAGAAAAGGACCAAGAAAGGCAGTTGTTTTAAGGAAACAAAGTGTTCCGACAGAGGAGATGGAAATGAACGCAGCACCTGTTTCAGGTGGACCCGGGACTCTGCACTGAAGCTCATGCTCAGGTTCAACCTCACGCTGAACGAGCTGCCCTCTAGCACCAAGCATCACCTGGCGCCACTGCCAGCTTCATAGTTGCCCATGGGAAAACAAAGGAAAAGCGAAAACCGCCTGCTGCTAAACTGAGTTATTTCTCAACAGTTGGTTCAATAGGATACACGCTGGGTCCCGCCTCTATTCCATTTTTACCAAATAAAGCCCACTGGCGATACACGTACACTGTACATCTGTGTACCAGATGATCCTGTTTGGGTTATCTGATTTTTTTTTTTTAAACATGTAAGAATTACATTCAAGGTACTTTACAAATTAACATGTTGAAAATCTGATGTGAAATAAAAGCTCTTTAAGAATTGACAGTTATATTACAAAAAAACCCAAAAAACAAAAAACAAAACCCCAAACAAGAAAATGTTCAGTCTTTTGCCCTCCCTAAGAAATGAAGAGGTGAAAACACGATCTCGTCAGCGATGTAATCAGACGTCATCAGCCGGCAGGGACGGGATGCTGATCTTCGCTCTGGTGAAGTAGGCAATCTTCTCCCTAGAGCCGGGGTGAGAAATACACCGACTTCAATAGGATGTTGAAAATGCTCTATGCCCGTTAAAAATAGTCCCAAGAACGCCAGCGTTGTCTCCACAGGCCCGGATGGGAGATCTTGTCCTTAGCTAGAGCTCCATTTAAAATCAAGACTGTCTTCGCCTTTTTACGGAAGGACATAAAGGAGAACGGCAGCTCTGACCCACGGTAACCACCGGTCGACAGAGGCAGTAAGGTCCCTCCCAGGATTTCCAACCTCAGACAGGTTTTAAACCACTGGGGCGGGGGTGTCGGGGGAGCGTGTCAGTCTAGGTCTGAGCATTTCTAGACCAGGTAGTAGAGGATTCCAGGGGCCAGAATCCTCACAGGAAAGTACACAATCCGGGGAGAATTCTTTAAACTCAATACCATGCTAAGGTAAGGGCAACATAATGAGCGATGGATACCGGGGCTCAGATGAGGGAAGAGAAGGAGCCTGACCGTCGTAAAGGCAGATCTGCCGCATCCCGATGCGGGGATGAGTAGAAACAACCTGAGAGGGAGAGGCTGAGAAAGAAGGGGCGGGAGGGTTTTCAGAGCTTAGGAGAGTGTCAAGAAAGTAAGGTTTTAGGGTTGTAGAGCCGCCAAGGACAGGAGCAACACGTCTAGCCTCCAAGAAGCCTTCACATCGAACAGTCCCCCCTCAACACAGGCTGCTGAGGGGGTTCCCCACGTGTGGACACGCTGGAAGCCCTAAGGAGGCATAAAGCACGGGCCCTCCTTCGAGGAACTGGGGGTGAGATGGTGCAGGAGCGTGGGGTTACGATGCAAGAACTCAGGCGGAAAAGCTCTACGTCTAAGGAAAGGAGAGAGAAGGAAGGAAGCATGAAAACCCTGGGCAAGTTGAAAGGAGAGTTATTTTTGTGCTACAGCGTCCTTTCCATTGGCTCAATTCTATGAGATAAAATTAAGAATTAAAGGGGCGAGTGAAAGTAGTCACGATGTCACTGAAGGCAGAACCCAAAACTGGGGTCTTTGCTTCGACACTTCCCACAAGCGAATTTCTTTGGCTCACGCGGTGCTTTTTAAACACACAAATTAGTTGTCAGTGTCTACGCTTGAGATATTTCACATAAAATTCCTGATTTCTACCTTCCCTCGACAAATCGGAAGAGCAGGGAGCCCTGGGCTTTGGGAGAGCAGCTCTGGGAGAGCGCCCCAGGCCCCTGTACGTATCCCGGTCCATCTCCCTCTCCTTCATCACCTGCCTGGTGATACGCCTGGCTTTGGGTGCTCAGGGAGTGTTTATAAACATTTATTTCGGGTTTTAGCAGCAGCTGAGGTTGGATGACTTCTCCTCTGGACAGTGTTTCTTGCACCAAAGGCACGAGAGGATTCCCCGCACCACCCTGCAGTTCTAGAAATCCAAGGAGCGGCATCCTCTGAAAGTTACAAGAGCGACCCTGGAGCTGAATGGAGACAGGAAAAAGCTGACTCTTTACTATAAGCCATCGTGTTAAAGAGAGTCTGAGCCTGCCATGACCCGTCTCCTTCCCCCGCACCCGACTCACTCAGGACAGCAGGAACTGCCACTGCGTCCTCTGGCACCAAACCCATCCCTTCCTAACGAGCCCTCTCCACCCCACATCCCGTCTGCCCCGCACGTCAGACATGCTCCTTGGGCTTCTCCCACTTCAGCCCAAGAGCTTCCTAGAGACCCCTCCACACGACACACACACACACACACACACACACACCCACCACAGACCAATAAAACCACACCTCTCCTGTCGCCTCCCTCTCACTTGACTGAAACTGTCCCTGGATGGTCACCAGTGGCCCCCAGCCTGGGGAGAGTCTTTCAATCCTTCTTTGCTGTTGCCTTTGACAGCGTCTGTCACCCTCCCCCCTTAGCTCCAGGACCATGCTCCCCAGTTCTCCTCCTGGCTCTCCAGCCATTCCTTCTTAATCTCAACGGTCTCCTGTCCTGGTCACCTTCTCACACTTTCCGGGATGTCAGACCCATGTTTGTTGTGGAACCACCATATGTGAGATGAAGACTCCCATTTTTATCTCCTGGCTTCAGATTTTTATTTCTACTTACCTACTGACCACGGCTTCCCAAGCTGGCCCGCGGGAACTGTTAGGCTGGTATGTCCAAAAGCAGAACTCTCCCCGCCCCCCAGCGCCCCTCCGTCCACCCGCCTCCCATCACCCTCCTATCGCCTGCCTGGCCTCCCCTTTCCAGGGTCTGCCCGGCCGCTCTCCACAACGCCTCTAACGCCCTCACTCACTCCTGCGCTTGGAGACCCCTGCTGGTCCCCCACCACTCAAAGCCAGCGCTGGAAGCTTCGACACAGCACATGGGGCCTTGTGTGGTCGACAGGCTCACCCGCTGGCACTGACCTTTAAGGCTCTGTGCCTCTGTCCCTGCCGGTCCCTCCTGCCTCGATGCCCTTTCCAAAACCACCACGCCTGGTGCCTGACACACGCGTACCCATTCTTCCAGCCTGTACGGCCTCTCAGACTCCCGTGCGCTCCCGCAGGCCCAGTGTCTGCCCTCACGGGACCCCGCCTGGCCTTCAGGGGGGTCCTTCCGCACGGCACTGCCCACCCCCCTCACACAGACCGGAGCCTCCTTCAGGCCAGGGGCGCTTGCCCTTCTCTGGGTGCCCGGGCCCAGCCCCGTGCATGGCTCACGGGGCCTGAGGAACAGTCCAGGGAGGGAACAGCAAAACCCTGAAGACAGGTGACTTTTCTGTACCTTTTTGTTTTCTGCGTTAAGATTTCTCATTGAGATGTCTAACTGCTTCTAAGAGCTGGGGACACCCCGGGTGCCCGGGGAGCCGGGCTCAAATGGAGTCAGGACTGTGGCCGGCAGGGTCTGTGAGCTCAGGGAGACACACACATCAAACCGGAAGCAGAGGGCCTGGTGTCCCACATCCTAACACGTGTCACCTGCCAGCCACCCTGCGGTGCAGGCCTGCGTGATTCAGACACACGGGGACAGCCCCACACGTCCCACGGGCGCTCACCTGAAGGACTGCACCTGCCGGGGCACCTTCCGGCTCTGCTCCCGAAGCCGGCACACGTCCTTGGAGACCTGCCTCATCAGCTTCTCTGCGTTCAGGTCCTGCTTCTGCTCTTCTCTGGACTGTTCGGCCTGGTAAGGAAATGAAAACACAGAACCCCCCGGAACATTAGTTAGAGATTCCCAAAGGGGTGCACTAAGGCTTGAAGGACGCCAGGCTCATGTCAGGAGGCCAGCCCAGCAGGACGACACCCATGCGTCCACCTCATGCCGACAGGGAGCAGCTACTGGGTCGGGGCAAGTGTGTTTTAATGCATTTTAAAAATCTTATCACATAGGCAAAATGGGATCATCTTGTTACATCTGAAACTCCTGGTAACTGCCCCCCCTCTCCACCCACCAAAACAGAAATTTAAAACTACTTACAGCACCATGTCCAAGAAATATCTACTGTTAACATTTTGGAGAATACACTTTCAACCTCTTATTCATCTTTTCAACCCTTTTTTTTCTGTCTTAGTCCTTTTAAAAGCTGTTTACTGAAGTAGAATTTACATACCAAAATAGTGCACACAGACGCGTGTGCAGCTCAAAGAGCCTTTTACAAAGTGATACCCTTCTCGAAACTACCAGACTGTAAACATCCCAGGGAGAGGACAGAGCACGTCCCAGTCTAAGTTTCCACAGAGGCTTCTACTCCCAGGAGGACGCGTTGTAAGTTGCGCTCAGCCCTTGGCAGGGAGGGGCGGGCGTGTGTATTGGGAGGGGACACTGTTAATTTGAGTCAGGGGTTGGGGAGACTCCACTCATTTGGGCACCCTCTCCCCATGACCTCCCAACTGGGGCGCTACGGTAACAGAATTTACTGCTCAGTGGAGGCCACTGGTCATGGTGGGGCAGCTGGACCTGTGAAGGAAATGGGTGAGGAAATTTAGAATACTGGTGTTTGCAGCTAAGTCTTACAAGAGAGATCAGCTCGGGATCAGAACTAAGTAGTCGGCACAAAGAGATGGAAGGAAAAGTGGCTTTGCTGACGGTGGTGCCTGTAGCCTAGAGCAAGCTGATGGTCCCATCACTGGGACCCTTCTGCACTTGAAAAAGCCGACTGCTGTGCTTGTGTTGTTAACACAGGCAGCTGTAAACTTTACAGTAAAGAGCAAGGTCTTCCAGCTTAAGAGATGAAAGACAAGAACCAGTCTGACTGGTTCACAGCCTAACGGATACAAACAGCAATTCTACTACTAGAATTCTATTCGTGCTTTGGAAACGCTACTGAAACAAGAAAAGTGTCCCAAAATGTATAGGAGTGTTCACTTCCACACTGTCTATGACTGAAATTTGGGAAACTATCATTATTAGAATAATGAAATAGTTATATTTATGATTAAATAAATATGATATGATATATTCATAATGTGTATTACAAATGCCTTAAAACAATCAATTTCAGCAACATAAACAAATATGGAAAGCTGTTCATCTTACATGACTAGAATTAGGTGGGGAAAAAAATAAGTTGCAGAACAGTATGTGTTCAGACCCTAGTTTTCTGTAACTCTTCCAAATAACACTGACACATATACATGGCATAAAAAAGAGCTGGAAGGACATATAACAGTCAACAGAGGTCATCCCTGGGGAGTGGGACTCAGGGGCACTTCTATCAATACTTTTTGCTTTATATACTTCTGCATTATTTGGCTTTATTACAACATGTTAATTTTTTAACTAAAAAAAACTTTCTAAATTTTAAAATATTCTCAACACACAAAGTGCACTAAACTCAGTTTAAATTTGAAAGCAAAAATGCTTGTGGCACTTTTAGGAAAGATGACATTTTACAAAAACTATTTATTCAGCCAAGTACTGATGAAGATTCAGTTATACTCACACCACTTTACGGAAAGCTAAATAGCCTACAATGGGGCATAACCTAGTTAGTACTTTGTTAATAATACTCTACCCCAGTAACATCTGATTTTTTTCACCACAAAGGATCCCTTTTCCAGATATTTTTTACTGCTCCCCTTTCCTCTCCTTGTTTTGAATGATTTTGTTTAGAAAAGTGGCCTATATTTAAGAAACAGTTCTTTCTTGATTATTTTGGAATTGATGAGATAGGTGAGCCGTCACTCGGAGCTTCTGAATTTGTGTAATTCAAATTCAAAGGGGACAGATGTGACATTTTAGTTACTTTGCGAAGCCTTACCTTCAGCCAATGGATGATTTTTTACTAGGCGTCAGGTTGGGAACTACTGACTAGTAGACACAAAGAAATGACTTCTACCATGATGTGGTTCATCCAGCTAGGAAACTAGTAATTCTACTAAAATGTTGCTGCTATTCTAATTTTGGGGAACTTATAAGATGAACAAACCAATCTTAAAATGGCCATCTCCTTACTGACTTGAACAAACGGAGAGATCAGGAAAAACCAGCGAAGGAAGGTACATGCCGGATATACTTAGGGGAGAAAAGCTGGCCCGGTTTCCCCAAGAAAGTGTATTTTACCAGATCAGAGATACAACAGGCCCCCGGGATCCTGTTCAGTATTTTGTTCCCTTCCATATGAATGGAAGTGTGAGGCCTATTTTATCCCCTGTACGCGCTATTAAGACGGCCCCTCGAAGTAGCCTGACGGCTGCTGCTGTTTGCAACTACCGGCATTTACGTGGCGGCCGCAGAGTCACTCTGAGACTTGGCTTCGTTCTGCGCAAAGTGAGACCGACCACCAAGGAACACACGAAGAGCCTCCTCTCCCTGCTGAGTGAGAACGCACTTTACCGCAGACTCCATTTGTCTCTGTGTTTATGTATTTATACCTGTACCTGGGTCTATATCTTCCTCCAAAAGTCTGGGTGCTAAAATATATCATAAAATTTTCATCAGGTGTTAATAATCGACAGTCGCCAGCTTTGCAGGCAGTCAAGGCTCAGCGCTGAGCACTTCACTGTAATCACTGAGTTCTTTTGTTGAATGAGCTGTATTAACATTTCTGACATATAATAATTTTCTTAGCGGATTCTAACTTTTACAAATGTTAACATCTGTATTATTTTAAGCTTTTAAGAAGCCTAGCGTCACAGAACTGGCATTTTGACAGGGGAACACTCAGAGGAAGAAAAAGAAGTTTCTGCTTTGTAAGTAACCTGAGGCTCCTTTGGAAAAATACCAGCCCTTCCTCAGCACGCCTCTCCCCTTCTCACCCAACAAGTCACGATAAGCTGCCTGGTTCAGGAGGATCGGAAGCCAGTTTTTATGCCCCGGATTCCAGGAGACTGTGATTAACCTTCAGTTTACGCGGTGGGGGGCCTGACCTGCAGGAAGGTCCAGTGATTTATTTACGGTCACGTTAAGAAGCCTGACGGAGTAAGGAACACAATCCGTCCTAATTACAGTCCTGAGCTTCTCGCTCTGCTTCCTAAGGGGGTTGTACTATACACGAGGACACTACCTCTGATTCAGGTTTTATTCTGAGCTACAAAACAGACTTTCAGCCACAAAGGAGGAAGGTTATGGAGAGTGACCCAGAGGCCTGACAGCATTCCTAACAAGGCAGGCAGATCTGGGCTCTGCTGCTGGACTCCATTCACAGCTTCCCTGGGAGCCGTATTTTTTATGGCAATTGGCAGGCTGTTTGCTCATCGTGAGGCATTTTATGGCCACGGTGCTGAAAATCTCACAAATCCCCAACCGCCGGCGGGGGGGCAGGTGGATGTGAAAGGGCAGCGTGTGTGTGTGTGCATGTGCACCAGTGTGTCCACATGTGTGTAAGGAGTGGACGTGGGGCTTAAGAGCAAGCAGGAGAGAAGCCAATGGATCTCACCAACTTCTGTGGCCGGAAGGAAAGGCGCAGAATTGGAAGCAGTCTCTCTTTCACAGAGCGGGTGAGCACAAACTTCAGGGATGAGAAAAAAAGGCACATAACTCCAATAATCTATCTATACATACAGAGTTGGTAAAAATAAAGATGAAAAAAATCTGTACTCAGGGGAATCAGATTATTCTCAAAATGGTACAAACGCACCTTGCTTTGCGGGCTCTTTCTTCACTATCATTGGATGCAAGGGCTGCCACCAGGCAGGAGGAAACACAATGGGAACAAATGTGTTCTAAGTTCTAGAAAAAGGACTTGAAGACTCGAGCAAGACTGAGGTGTAGGCTGAGTACCTTCTCCCCGGCGGGCTTTAGGCAACGTGAACTCCATGCGAGTGCCCCGGCGCTCACGGCGGCGCCGAGCTGCGTACCTGCTTCTCGGCCTGCCGCAGGAGCTTCTGGAACCTCTCGTCCTCCAGCACGCCCGGCGGAAGGTCCGTCTCGCCCTGGGCTTTCAGGTCCTCGAGCTTCTGCCTCAGGCCCCGCAGGGCCTGCAGCTCGTCGTTCAGGCGGCTCTGCCGGGTCAGTGAGGCCTGCAGGTCCAGCTCCAGGTCCAGAGAGGTTCGCACGGGGCATTCGGGCGCTGCCCTTCTGAGCACCGGCTGGCACACCGCCTGGAGGGTTAGAAACAACACGACACCCTCATTACGTCGGTGGTCACCTAACAGGAGAGCACTATCCCTGCTTCCTGCTTTGGCCGATGAGGGGCGAGTGGCAGTGATGTGGCACCTCCTGCTCCTGTTACAGGGGCAGCAAAGGCCCAGAGTGGGGAGGCCGGGGGCCTTGGTCCTGAAGGAGGACAAGCAGAGCCCCCCGCTCACCTGCACTGAGCATGCAGGTAAGCAACAAACGAGCCTTTATTGTTTTAAACCACAGAGAGTTTTGAAGTTGGCACCGTGGTAGAGCCTAGCTTAGCCAGACCAATTTACTGCACGAAGCTGGCCTCTGTGAACGAGAAATACATCATAAGAATCTCACATCTGCTCCGTTTCAGGCCACGCACCTGCGTCCCCGCAGCTCACACCTCTCTCTTATCATTTCTGCACGCACTGGCCAGGACACAGCTGCTCAGGGGAGCTAGGGTTTTGACTCCTTCCTCGGTTTCCCATCACTTAATATCTATTCAGTACTTTCACCCCTGAATCACTGTGCTCCCTCTGGGGCCAAGCTTATCCACTTATCAAGAAATAATTACTGAATATGTATGAATGCATGTCCGCTGGGGGTTTGTAGGCAAAACACTAGGAGGAGAAGACACAATTTGTGACCTTGAGGACATCGTTTAGTGGGTGGTACGAGACAGTAAACAACAGCAAACCGCGAGGCGGCGGCTTCTGTGTCACAGGAAGTCAGGGAAGGGAGAGATCACTCAGGGCTGGGTCAGACTCGCTTGAGGAAAGGCCTTCAAACGAGGCTGGGCGGGACTGCCTGCGCAGAGGGAAACAAGGAGGGCATTTCTTGCCTAGACTGTTGGCAGTGGGAATGGAAAATAAGAGATTACTAATAAAAACGGGTACTGTTTGATACAAGACAGAAGGACTCAGACCTGATGGGTATTCCAGCTGGAAGGTCTGGAACAACGGTGGTGCTCATGACAGACGGGAAGGAGAGGCCTGTCCGTCCCGCTTCTCATTTCAGAGCCGCAGCCCCGGTCTGAATAGCTTTCCTTGTCTCCTCGGATTCCTCTTTCTCCTTGCCCAACATATCCTGCTGCAACATTCTCTAATGTTCTTATTATTAGCTTTCCCTTTATTCAACCTCTGCTCTAACAAACTTATTACACAGAAGAATCATCTAGACACACACTCTCTTCGACTGTACTACTCATTTTTTCAAGATCAGAAATCCTTCCCAGCTGTCAGGTACATGGAGGCTTTCTAAAGTCTCCCGTGGGCACGGCCTGCTGCTAAGTGTGTAACAGCGGGCTCGCTGGTTTGTAAGATCTGCCCATTTCCTTGGTGTCAATGCTCCCCGCCATGACTGCTCTCAGGCTGTCAGTGTGGTGTCGCTGAACTGGGGAGAGATGTGGCGATGGGTCCCCCCCAACCTCATGCCTCACTGGCCGGGCTGCCGCCTTCCCAGCCAGGGAGCCTTCCACTGATCTCCGGAGGTGCTTTTGTTCTCTTCACCTCTACGTGGTTCTCATGCTATAACTCCTAAATCAGAATACACTTCCCCATTCACTTCTACCAAACTCTATCTGCCCACTTTAAAAGCTATTAACAATGATCTCCTAAACAGTGTTTCAGGATTAACCTTTGTCTGGTTCAAGAAGTTCTAATAACTAAGTTTATCAGTAACCCGACTGTTTTTCAGCTCCACTCAATTCATAAACCCTGCTGGTTAAAAGTTCTCTGAAGAGTGCTACCATTCTCTGAAAGTATGTGCTTTTAAAAATGCAGGGGACTTAGAAAAGAGTTGGGAAGAATTTTCATTCAAGATGATGGAAATCTAGGTGCTTTTAAAGCACAAAGTTTGGTAATCTGAAAGATCTATGTTTCAAAAGGTCCTGAAAATGCTGAGGTGAAAGAAATGCTTGCATATTTACCTTTAGAAAAAAGAAATATGCTTATGACTGTCAAGTAGCTAGGAAGTTAAACCAGGAAGCTACATGTTGCCCAGTCACACATCCAGTACTTTGCCCACAGCGGCACTAAACCAGAGCCGCTGGTGAGGGTAATGACTCAAGTTACCCTCCAGTCTTCACTCCCACCCACGGGGCCCAAGCCTGGCCAAGCTGGGTCCCTCCTCATCCCCTGAATGTGCTTCCCTGCCCCTGTGCCATGTCAGGCCACCTACCAACAGCACCCAGTATCTATCTCCATCCCTGCAACAAAGCTACCACTTTCTTTTGAAATTTTATAGGGGTGTCAAGGCCAGACACCTTCCCCACAAAGCGTTTTCGATTCTCCCGAGCAGGTGAGCTCACTCCGCCCTTCTATCTGCACCTGGACTCGCCTGTGTGCCCTCGGAAGACCTCCTCCAGGCAGGGAGGTCCTGCCCGTCACTGCAGAGCTTAGTGTGCACAGAACAGCGCTGCATTCTTACTGAACACCGTGCTTTAAGCCGAAATAAAGCAGCTTTGGAAATTAGCACGAAACAAATTATTAGTAAACAAATAACTTTCCATTACTATTTCAGCTGCTGGTAAATAAACAGGAATTTCTGAACAGTCCAACCCTTTAATTTATTTAAAATTCTCCCAGAGTTTCCCTTTCGAGCTCATCCAGTGACCTCTGGCCTCCAGGAAAACCTGACTTGAGCTTTTCCATCTACATTAATCTTAATCTTCTAAAAATATCTGTTTTTAAGCAAGCTACTAAAACCGTGTCCTCCTTTTCCAGAACACCTGCCCCTCACTAAAGGCACCGGGTGTTACACTCTCCCCACAGCTGCTCAAGAGCCGGCCGTGGTGTGGAGACCGGCAGCAGAGATGCTCCCCCCAGCTCGGCAGCCCCGTCTCCATCCACGCTGCAAAGCGGATTTACCCTACATTATCAGAGGTTCCACACCGGTGATGAATGAACGCTCTCCAGCACATCCTTCTCCATAACTGACACAACAGCTGTGTCTCCGTAATCCCAGTGGCTTCATCCCAGCGCCCTAGAGCACGGGGCAAGGACACCCAGCAGTCCTGGCGTTCATGTTCTGATATGCAAGACGCTGGGTGGGTCCAGGACAGCGGGATGCCGCCGAGGGAATACATACCCTTTTGACTCTCAAACTTCGCCGTTCGGTGGAGTTTCTCACAAATAGTGATTTTTTAGCCAGGGTTGAACTGTCACTGTCACTTCGATTTAACTGGCAACAAAGGATTAAAAAAAAAAGAAGAGGAAATCAGTGCGTACCAATGTGCTAGAGGAAGCTTGGAATTGAGAACTTTATCACAGAAAGAAGGTAGTTTATTTCTTTAAGAAAATCCTCCCCAAACAAATTTTTCCCTGTTTTCTTGCTTTTCTTAAATAACTTGATTTTCTTTAAATAATTGCTTTTTGGTTACAGTTATCATAAGTCATTTGTTAAGAAAATTATATACATTTTGAAATAAAATTATCCCTTGTATTTTTAGCTAATGTGCACTATCCATTCTTTAAAAGAAAGGTTTGTGTAATGCACAGAGCTCAAGGTCAGAGTGGAGTCGCAGCAGGTACAACTGGGAACGCGCCCAGCCCAGGCGGCCCACACTCACTCCCTCACCTGCTTCAGGTCTTTGCTGAAACATCACCTTCTCAGTGACGTCTACTCTGAACATACTTAAATTTGCGACCCTCATCCTCAACATTTCCATCCCTTCTTAACTTGTTTTCCATAGCACTGGTCCCTGCCCAAGAGACTTCACAGTTTCCTCATCATGTTTATTGTTTGGCTCAACTCACAAGAACATAAGCCCCGCAAGGGCAGGGCTCTGGGTCTTTGGTTCATGGATGAATCCCAAGGATCTGGCAATGTGCTTAATAAATAGCAGGTGCTTAATAAAAATGTTTGGTGAACTGAATGAATAAGTTTAGAATTCCGAAAGTATTTTCTAACCCACTTTATAATGTTAAATCTAAATTACTATAAATCATAAATACTTACGGAACTAGAATTTGGTAAACTGATGCAAATCACATAATATTCTCCATATAACTATGAATCTGATTCAGTGTCTGGAGGCATTAATAAAGGCGATTTTTGTCCTAAAACCCAATTCACAATTTTTGACTCAGCAGGACTAACATGGTTTGAAGCATGCATGAGATACAGCAGAAATATACAAGACATCATAAATCTTGAGTCACTTTAAGTTTCTAAATACACACTGAGGTCCAGACAGACTTAGCAGCCTGGTCCTTAATGTCACTTATTTGCCAAATAAATGGCATTAGAAGCAAAGAGACATTAAATTTGAGGAAAGAAAGGAAAGAAGAAAATTCCACAACCCAAACTAAAAAGAACGATTAAGAGTGTGATATTTTATGTATATTTTATGGCATTTCTAGCCATTAGAATCTGTAGTCGAGTTTGAAGATCCCCTGGCACTGTCTATTGTCACTAACGGGCCACTCCCTGGCAGGGGGCGGGGGGAGGCGGCAGCCCCCTAAGAGCACGGCGCGCCTCCCCCTGCAGATGCCCGCCCCGCAGACGCCTTACCCTGCAGACGTACTGGCTCCGCTCGCCGGGGGAGAAGGTCTGCGAGCGCACGATGACGCTGCTCCGCACGAAGGGGCGCTGCCGGGCGCTCAGGCCGCTGCGGTCTTTGGGGCGGACCGCCACGCTGGCACTGCCCGCCTCGTCGGTATTTGTCTCTTTATCAACCTAGAAGTCAGTAATTTGTCAGGAGCGGAGAGACGTTTCTTGCTCCTTTCTTCTAAGTACGAAAGAAATACCTAATCTTACAAGAGACTCATCTAGCACCAGGGCCACTTCTGTGAGACAGGCTTTGTCTTTCTCCTGATGGGAAGGTGGTTTTCTACTTAGTTCTTAGGACGTTACCCTCAGGTAGGGTAGGATAATATCTGTCCAACAGGGTTACCTATAAGTGGCAGCACCGCCTCTAACAGATTAGACCTAAAAAAGGAAGCTTTAGATTTACAGAGGGTAAATGTGCTTCTATAAAGAACCTTATTTGAGAATTCTTCATCATTAAACGTTATTCAACTTTCTGATTAGTTTTTTTCAGAGTAAACGATACAAGTAACTAAATATAAGAAAATGAAAATACACTAGTTAAACCTCAGGTTTACGCAGAACATGCAATTATATATACTGCCAGACCTCGGTATCCGTGGGAGATTGGTTCCGGACACCAAACTCTGTGGGTGCTCAAGTCCCACAACTGGCCCTCTGTATCTGGGGCTCCACATTCTCGCATTCAGCCAATCGTGTACTGTTTACTATCCGCGGTTGGCTGAATCAGATCCGCGGTTGGTTGAATCCGTGGAGGCAGAAACCGCGGATACAGAAGGCCGACTGTATGTATGTATATGTGTGTGTATGTATGTATATATATATATATATGTACACACATGAAGTCTTCAGTCAGGGTATAACATTATTTTTCTTAGAAATAAATAACTGTTATTTTCTAAACTCCCAAGTTTGCCAGCATCTTCAAACCTTGAAAATGAGTTCCCCCCTTTGGGGATGGCAGTCTCAACATGTCTCTCACTAACCAGCAAAGTTACCTGCTTAGTAACATGGCATCTGTGCCTAAACCAGGTGGCATTTGCCACCTTCCTGAACTGGTTTCAATCAGAACCCCATCTAACCAAAATGAGCTTTACACGTTTACCTCACGTTTGAAATTGAAATAAACTCATAACATTTATGAAACTGAATACAGTTAAGTAGGCATCCTGGTGTTATTCAGGAAATTCTGAAAATGCTTTCCGTAAATATTCACAGAACATTTACAGAGAGATAAACGCCACTATTTATCTTCTTATATGAAACTTAATTGGAAAATGAATATGTGGGGCCCATTTGAAAAGGTTAAGGCATTTACAGTGTTTCTTATGGCCTACTCCCACAAACGCCCATCCTGACCAGCTTTGGCACAAAATCCTAACATGCAGTTATAGCTGAAGAGACAGACTTGGTCTGCGTGGTGCCTCTAGGAGACCAGTTTCAGGAGGGGACAGCTGAGAACACTCACCAGGGCGGGCACTCCTGCAGCTGGCTGACTCCCCAGGTCGTTGGCACAGTTGTTTTCTGTCTTACTTGTGTCCTCATTCATCTCAGGCACACTCGGGCATGAGCTTACGTCTTCTGCACAGCAACTGCCCTCTGCCAATTTCACTTCAGCCCCTTCCTCAGCCACAATTTCATCAGAGGCCTCTCTCAGCATGGTTAACCTATGGGTGAAACAACACGCAATACCGTTCAGGGTCAGGCAGAGGTGCTCCGTGATCGGCGCAACCTGGGCATGTTAACCCGTTACCTGGGCGATGATCAGACTCACACATCACGATTCCAGCCAGTTCTCTGGCTGGAACTTTTACTAAAATGCTCATGAGAGATAAAGTTATCACCTTACTCTCCAGCAATCTGAAGCAAAATCATCATAATTTCATACTGAAAAGTTAAATTCATGAAATTTGACCTAATTCCTAAATATTAAATAGAAATACGCTAAAAAATCACATATAAAGTTTAACCCACGGTTTGAAAATACTGACACTCACTATAATATAATTTGGTATCAGTTGTTCATTTATTGTAAAATTATTCAAACAATAGAATGCAGTGACTCTCTGCTAAGAGTGAATAAAAATATCCATTATCAACTGTGCTCATGGTCTAGCAGAGGTGGAACCCTGGGTAGAGGAGTCTTACAACTGAACTAACAGAAGACTCTGAATGGTCTGTGATCTTGTCTTTAACAAAAGCCGTGGCCTGGGCTTGGGTGGCACTACAAGTGAGGCTCCAGAATACAAATATGGTTTATATTCTGTATAAACTGTACTGACAGGAAAGCAAGAGTACCAGGATGGGTAAGAATATCTCACTCTTTGTTGAGTTTCACATTCTCATAACGGGAACATTTTTTTTTCCACTGATAATGAAGAGTCAAGCTTTAATTGTGACTGGTGATATACTGACAGATTGGAACAGACTAGTTGTTAAAAACCTGGTCATGAAATGAACACGGGGGGACTAGCAATGAGGAGTGTAAGTTGTCAATTCCTTTAGATTACATTCTAAGTGCATTTTTTGAAATGTGGGTGAAACAAGTTGCGTATTTTACATATGCAAGGAAGGCTCAGTATTTCAAGATATGATGAACCTCATAATCACGCTCATATTTACTTTTTTTTTTTGGTGCTCTGAACTTTATTCACTATAAAGGACTTTTGATAAGAACAAAGTATATCTGCTTTTCACATCACTATAGTAAGCTGTTCCTTCCAAATGTCCACAATTTTGTGGACACTTGTCACTCCAAGTTTGTAAGAAGTTTTATATATACACACATACACACAAATGCTGCTATATATGCATATGCATATATGTGTCAACAGTAGTTCAAACATAACAGAATAAGCAACAATACGTACAAAATTAATCCAAATGACTTTACATATATACTAAAAAAACTGATGCATTCACTAAAATTTGTTTTAGAGAAAACAGCGCAAACCTGGAAAGATAGTTCTTTATACATATGTGACTAGACAAACGCTATAATAACCTTTTTTATTTTTTAAAAACAATGAGGTATGAAAAATGAGAAGGAAACAGAAAAAGAAGGTGAAAGTGGCAACAAACAGAAAAAGAGTTCTTCAGAAGCTATTTTCTAAATATCTGCTTTGACTTCCCAGAGCCTAAATGGTACTTCTGGTAGTTTGCAGAAAAAAGAGTCAGTTTTTAAATTTATCTATGACTCTAAAATAAACTACCATACCCTTCAAAATAGGTAGTTTAGACTTAAAACCAAAAAAAAAAAGCCCAAGAAATAGTGTCAAAATTACTGAAGCAAGAACACAGAATCTCGCTCATGTGCTTTGTCCGCAAACTCGCCACTACCCCTTTCAACTCTCTAATGACCAAGGAAAGACTTTCCCTAGGGGCAGCCCCCTGAAGCTGCACTACTTTCCATTAATTCCAGAATAAGATCTAAAGCTATAAAGGTTTCCCGGAAAGTTTCTTCTGAGAATCTAAACACATCCTCTTTGAGACCCCAGTAGCAAAAGGAAATAACTGTTTTACCAATCTCCATCTGGACCCCTTGGCTCTTCTTCCTGCTCTGGTTCTTCTTCTTCTTGTGCTAATTCTTGTTCCACAGCCAAAAGCTCCGCTGATGTTCTTGCAAGTAAGGCTGACACTGCATCCTGGAGAAGGTAAAACACATGGCAATGAACACCATATGCTTCAAGAAATGATTTAAAAACTTATCAGATGGGGACTTATGCTTCTAGTTGTGAAAAAGAAGAGGTATGAGACCCAATTCTCCTTCTGAGAATAAATATGAAGGCTGAATAAAGTAAAACAAAAAGCGAAATACGAACAGACAAAAAACTCCAGCTGTTTTAAAGCAATGAAGAGCAACAAAGGCAATTAGCACTCGAGGACCAAGATCCCAGGGAGAAGGGAAATGCAAGGAGGTGAAGGGACCATCACTGCCACTCTTCTCCCTTGGGGGGCATGTCTCAGTTCCAGCGGCGAGGCACACAGGCTGACAGACTGTGGCTGCCCAGGGCTGTGGCAGTGATGGGAGGATGCAGAGATGAAAACTGAGTTGGGGACAAGGTAGCCAGCATACAAGGGGCCAGAGAAAATGAACTGTGAAGTGAGCCCAATATTCTGCACAATATTCCTTTTGGGACACTTGCCCTTCCTAAGCTACATACGTGCAGAGCAAGAAGCTGAGAAAGCAAAACCAGCTGCTAGGAGGCTAAACAGTAAGCAGATACCTCAGTTGCCTCATGGTCCTAGGGAGAGAAAAATTGGAATTCAGGTCTCTCAAGTGATCCAGATGATCTGCCCATATTGTAATCTGCCTTCCAGAAGAATATTAAATCCTCTCTGGAGGAAGTTATCAGCCAGATCCTCTACAATCCATACATAATAGCCAGCATTCCACTGGAAACAGGGCCCAGTGACTGAAAGCTAAGAAAAATAAGAAGCAAAAGAAGCAGACCCATAGGTGATCCATAGACTACAGTTATTTAGAAAAGGAATTAAAAATTTTATAATTAATATGTTCAAGAAAACTGATGAAACAATGGAGAATTTCCCTAGGATAAACACAAAGACAAACACATTAGCACATCAGAGTGAAACTGCTGAAAATCAAAGAAAAAGAGGAAATTTTACAAACAGTGAAAGAAAGAAGATGTAATACCTTTTAAGGATCAACAATTAGACTGTCCTCCAGCAGCTGAACGGAATCAATGGAAACCAGATGACATGTTATTTTTAACGTATTCAGAGAAATAACTATTCACTTAGAATTCTGAATATGCAGGAAAAAAAGTCCTTCACAAATGAAATCAAAACCAAGATGCCGACAGACCTGTACTAAAAGAAATACTAAAGGAAATTCTCCAGGCAGAAGGAAAATGACCCAAACTGGAAGCACAATAATGCAGAAAGGAAAAGAATGCATCAGAAAGGGTAAAGGTATAGGAAAATCTAAATAAATACTGATAGTCAATAAAACAATAATAACAATGTCTTGTGGGATTTAGAATAAATGTAACTAAAATATATGACCAATAATTGCACACAAGGAGGAAAGGGAATCATGGAGTTAAGTCTTTAAAAATCTTTGCACATCAAAAAAATAAATAATAATGTATTTCTTTTCTTTTTCTTTTGTTTTTTTTTTTTAGGGATGGAGCAAATGAAAATGTCTTGAGAAAGGTGTTTGTTTGATGGTGTATCAGTGTCAATTCTTCCACACTGTTGGACCAACTGGGCAGTGTTGCTTGTTAAACACACACACACACACACACACACACACACACACACACAGTTGTCAATGAAGCCTTCTTATTATATAGAAATTTTAAAATATCAGGCTGTTTAAATTTTTACACGTTTCACTTTGAGTCCTAATTTGTTTTTCATTGCATCTACCTATTTTCCCTAGCACTATTTCTCTTATAAGTAATCTTACAGCAGAGAATATTATACGTCCATGAGTTTTACCTTAGGCAATCCAGCAGCTGCTTTTTTAAAAAATTTTTTAATTTAATTTTATTTATTGTTTTATAGAGCAGGTTCTTATTAGTTATCCATTTTATACATATTAGTGTATATACGTCAATTAAAAATACATTAATTAAAATATATTTCAATTAAAAAAAATCTTTGCGCTGTCTGAAAAAAAGCAAAAGCATTAATTTAACACAGTTTCTAAGTCAAGGATGCATGATGTAATGATCAGGGAAACAGCAAAAAAGAACAGACTGTAATACTAATGGTCTAAGAGAAGGAAAAACCAAAATTTAAAAATACTTGATTAATCCAAAAGAAGGAAAAAAAGAAACAAAGATAGGACTAAAAGAAAACAAAGAGTAAGATGACAGGTTCAAAGCCAAATATATCACTAATAGCGTTAAGTGTAAATAAATGAAATATTTCAATTAAAAGATGAAGATTTTAAAACTGGATAAGAAATCAAAACCAACTAAGTACTGCTTACAGGTGAAACACTTTAAATCTAAGAACTCAGAAAGGTTGAAAGTAAAAGAATAATAAAAGATAAACCATGCAAATGCTAGCCAAAAAAGAACTGATACAGCTTTATTGATACCAGACAAAAAGTGTTATTAGAGATAAAGAGGGATAATTTATAATGATAAAAAGGTCAGTTGAACATAAAGATACAACATAATGCTAAATTTATATTCACCTAATAGCCTGGATACAAAATACATAAAGCAAAGATTAATAGAACTAAAAGGAGAAAGAGACATTTATAATCATAAATTGGAGATTTTATTATACCTCTTAATAACGGATAAAATAAGCAAATTGAAAAATCAGTAAATGCAGAAGATTTGAAAAGTAAAATTAACAAACTTGACCTGCAGAAAATACACACTTTTCAAGAGCACATGGAACTTTTACTAAAACTGAGCACATGCAAGTCTCAATATTCTCTATGATTGAATATGTATAAAAATTCATATAAAATACACCACAATGAAGTGTTTTATTCCAGGAATCCAAGGGCAATTTAACATTCAAAAGTCAATCAATATATAATCCACTACATTAAGAGAATAATCTTAAGAAGATAACCATGTAATCTTCTTAAGAGATACAGTAAAAATGTTTGATAAAATTCAATATCCATGCACAATAAGGCTCTTAGCAAGCTGGAAAGAGAAGGAAACTTCCTTAATCTGATAGCAATCATCTGTAAACAGCCTCAGAAAAACCATTCTAAATGATGAATTATTGAAAGCCTTCACTTTGAAAAAGCATAGTACTGTCTACAGAGATAGATGACTGCACTGTCTACAGAGATAGATGACTAAGTCAACGGAACAGAATAGAAAGTTCAGGAACAGACTACACATGTAGAGGACATCTGACTTATGACAAAAGTGACACTGCAGTGCAGTTAGGAAAGGAATTATTTTCAACAAACAATCCTGGGTCAACTGGCTATCATATGGGTAAAAAACAATCTTGACCCCTACCTCAAACCTTGCACAAAGATTAATTTCAGATGGACTGCACATCTAAATGTCTTAATTAGATGTGTTTCTCCAACTCTGACTCACCAAGTCTATAGAATCTACTAGTGGCTGGCTTGGTTGAAATACTGAATCCTCAGTTTCATCTTCGTTCTTTTTGCAGGGCATTTGCTTTGAAGGAAGCAAGTTATACCACAGGGTGAAAATCTCATTGGAAAAGGGTAAATCTGCCAGGCTGATCTGAGTTCCCGCCTATGTGAAATGAAAGGAAAAAAAGAAAAAACAGGAGAAAATAAAATGTTTCAATTCATATTTGCTCCCTCTGATATAATTAAGATTACTGGACAAGCTTGTTTTAAGGTTAAAAAAAAAAAAAAAAAAGCAATACTCATGATATATAGCACTGGTGGATTTTTTTTAAAACCTGGCGATGTCTTGTATTTTCCAGTGTGACTAAATAAGAAATATAGCCAACCCTTGAACAGTGTGGGGTTAGGGACGCCAACACCACCCCCGACCCTGCAGTCGAAAATCCATGTCTACATTTACAGTTGGCCCTCCACGTGTCAGGCTCCACATCCCCAGATTCAACCAACCACAGATCATGTAGTACTACAGTGCGAATTCAGTGAAAAAAAAAAATCTGTGTATAAGTGGACCACAAAAGAATCCCAGGGTTGGTTTTTAGATTGGGATTACGGTTGACCCTAGAACTACACGGGTTTCAACTGTAGACTGCAGTGTTTCTTGAACACCTGGGCGCACCTCTAGACACCTGCGTTTGAACACCTTATGTAACTTTACTGGTATGTAATGCTGCTCTGGTCATTGTGCACAATGATGTGTTAAACTTGCTATTAGTTATGTGTGAAGTCTTCTGCATTAGTATTTAAATATCCTATTGCTCTAAACAGTAACACTTAAGTCTTCCTAGAAGCTCTAACACCATGGCTGGGAGAACGAGCTGCATGAAGGAACTATACTCAGTGTCCTGCTTAAATCTGTAACAGTCAATTAGGTGTGGGATGTCCTTTTGATATCTACCCATCATTGATGAGCTGTGTGACCCTGGATACATTACTTCTCTAAGCAGTTCTTCATCTGAAAATAGGGGTCATCATACCCTTTTCATAAGATTGTCAAGAGGATTGAATGAGATAATGTATACAAAACACCCAGCACCAGGCTCGTATTGGGAATAATAAGCATACTCCACAGTGATGGTCATAACAGAGGCCAAAGTTCTTCTTTACCTAAAGGTTAGAAATAAAAAGTAGATTTTACAGAGAATCATAATTTCTAAGCAAATTTGAAAGGTCTGGAATAAGAGAATGGAAACCAGAAATCTCTACTTCAGATAAAAAATGAAACCACTGTTGGGTGTGTCTGAGGCATTGGGCAGATTGGTAGAAGTATCGAGGCTGGCAAAACAACGAGAAAATTATTCTCAGAATATCCGATAGTGTTATCTGATGCTGGAGATGATGAAAAGTCCTACCAGGCACTCTTCCCTTTGGTGTTTACTGACAGAGCACAGATCCACCCTCAGTGTCTTCTGCTGCAGGGCTGTCTGGGAGATGGCCACTCTGAACACATCACTGAATAACAGGGACTCCGCGGCTGGATGGACTTTCGTTCGAAACAGACAGCTGACATCAGTTGAGGAGGGAAGCAGAGCAACTCTAAAGTATCTGCAAAGAACAAGGATGAAATGGATTTCACTGGTTCAATTATACTGGATTCACAGCTGGTGTTTGAAATTATCTGCCTGGGAGAGACACGGACTTCATCTCAGCCCAAAGCTCTGCTGCCACCATGGTCGTCATGCTCAGGGGCACAGAGGCTCTGTTCTTAACCCGCCGGTGCTCCGGATCATGCAAGGCTGAGCCTGCCGCCCGCCCCGGGGCTGCAGCAAAGGCACGTGGTAGGGAAGTGAGAGGAACGAAGACCACGGGGCAGACGGATTTATGTCCCACCTGCCCGTGTCCTGACAATTCCACAGTGACTGCCATCTGAACCTGGGAAAGCAGGAACACACCAAGTAAACACAGGTGACTTTGTCCCAAAGAACACTCATCCTGCATATTAAACAAGAACTGCTGATGGCCATTCCCCAGGAATGGAATACATTATCCTACTAGAGGAAAAGAAACGCTAGTAGCACATTGTTAAGAAAATTTAAAACAGATGAATTTTAACAGTTCAAAAAAGTCACTGCCTAGCATCTCAGAAGTCTCAGACATGACAAACTGTTTTATGCTTTGTCATATTTAGAGGAAGAGTCAGAGAAAAACAATAACTTCTACTACTACTTTATTTTATTTATTTATTTTTTTACTCTTTTTTTTTAACATCTTTATTGGAGTATAATTGCTTTACAATGGTGTGTTAGTTTCTGCTTTATAACAAAGTGAATCAGCTATACGTATACATATATCCCCATATCTCCTCCCTCTTGTGTCTCCCTCCCACCCTCCCTATCCCACCCCTCTAGGTGGTCACAAAGCACCGAGCTGATCTCCCTGTGCTATGCGGCTGCTTCCCACTAGCTATCTATTTTACATTTGGTAGTAATACTACTTTAAAAGTGAGTTTTCTGAGCACACATTACATGAGGATTCACAATTCCTGGAAACAGCACGAGGTATCTTCTTTTAAATCCCAGAAAGAGAACACCCATTAAATCCCTCCCCACTCCCCCATTTCCAGGCTTTCTAATTCATATTCTAAAGAGCATCTTTCTCCAATTATAAAAACTGTAGGGCTTCCCTGGTGGTGCAGTGGTTGAGAATCTGCCTGCCAGTGCAGGGGACACGGGTTCGAGCCCTGGTCTGGGAGGATCCCACATGCCGTGGAGCAACTGGGCCCGTGAGCCACAACTGCTGAGCCTGCGCGTCTGGAGCCTGTGCTCCGCAACAAGACAGGCCGCGATGGTGAGAGGCCCGCGCACCGCGATGAAGAGTGGCCCCCGCTTGCCGCAACTAGAGAAAGCCCTTGCACAGAAACGAGGACCCAACGCAGCCAAAAATAAATAAATTAATTTAAAAAAAAACAAAAACAAAAACAAAAAAAAAAACTGTAAATTCGCATGAAGAACTGAGTAAGGCCATATTATTTCTGTATTTTGTATCAACATTGATTATGGATATTCAGCATTAAAAACCTAGTGGACCCTGGGCCACAGTTGTTAAGGCTGGAGATGCAGCAGAAGAAATCTTCTTTCCCTGCCTTCATGGAAGAGCAACAAAGGGAGGTATTTTAGAGAGGCGGGCGGGAGGGACGGGATTTTCTGTTTCTCCAGACTCAGTTCGCCTTGTCCCGGTGGCCTAATCACTTACACCATCCTCAAATGGTTCCGAGGGAAGAAGGTGAGGTTTTACAGGGTTAGGAACCAAAGGCATAGGGGAAGGAAGGTTGGGGTGCTTCTCCTCTCGTTCTGCTGCTGGGGAGGGGGTCGGGGGTCACTCACAGAGACCCTGTGGCCGCCGCCAACCCGCTGACGGATCAACTCTGCTTGTCGTCATTAATAATAAAAAAAAAAGGTTTGACGTCAGGAGAAAGAAAGAACGATTCTGAGGATATTTCATGCTAGTTGTCGTCTTGAGCAGTGTCAATATTTAGGCCAAGGCTTTCGTTACGGGTTTAAGAACACGTTGCCATGCACTCAGGAAGGGTCAGGCCAGGCAGACAAGCGACCGCAGGGCAGCCGGGAGCAGAGGCCCTGTCATCGCACTCTGGAGGGCACCTGTGACTTCCCCTGTGTGCCCTGCTCTGGCAGAGGCGGGACGTTTGCCGGCGGCCCCATCCCGACATCAGGGGCTTCATGCCAGTTCGTGTTCTTGGGGAATTCTGTAGTTTTGCCTGGACTTGTGGGTTGGCTCTCCCTGTTCACACATTCGATCCCTGGCGGATCTGTCCTTTCCCTGACAGGCCACTCGCAGATTAAAAGGCTGTCCACAGTGTGCTCCGAGATCTCAGCATACTTATCAGGAGGGAGAAGTCACGAATAGTATCGCCAGCCGGTCCTCCCTGAATTATACTGACAGGTATCCCTAACCTCAGTGCTGGGAAGCGGGCTCTCTGGGGTGATCAAGCCACTCCCCCACACGCCCTCCCTCCTCCCTGCACGGTTCATAAAACCAAAGGAGGGGATCGGCCCATATCACCCCCTCTTCGCCTTTATCTGGTGCTGATTCAGACACAATCAGCCCTGCTATGTCTTTCCCACATCGTCACTTGGATGAATTGCTACATTATGATGCAAAATTCTCATACGGACAATTTTAAGTTCTTTGATTTGTTCTCCACGGATTTTACTTACACTTTTGAAGTGTGAGGTATCAGGAAGGCATGAAGATTGCGGAGTTGTGCTACAATCACCATGAAACTTGACCTTTTTGCATCGTATCTGTCAAAAGAGAAGCTGATGAGGTAAGGAAGGGCACGGGCCACGCGTCACCGCACGGAGTCGAGATGCGCCCCTTCCTGTGCACAGTCTCACCTGAGTCCGATCTGCACCTGGGCCGTCTCCATGACGGCGACGTCCTCCTCACTGTACAGAACATCTTCGACTTCACTGGGCCTGGGGGCAGGGAGACAGCAGGTGCAGGTGAACGTTTGTGAACGGAAACGTGCAGAGCTATGGTTGCTGTCTGCCACTTACTGACTCTGAATGGAAACCTGAACTAACTGAACTCCTCAGGACTTCACTAGTGGTCCAGTGGTTAAGACTCTGCACTCCCAACACAGGGGGCGCAGGTTCCATTCCTGGGCGGGGGCTAAGACCGCACAAGCCACACGGCACAGCTAAAAACAAAACAAAACAAGAAACAGCACTCCTCTACTAGCCAGTGGACCTGACCCCAGTGCAAGCTCACTTTTAAAAGTCTTGCTTCACCTTGTCAAGAGGAGTTTGCGTCTGGGCCTTGAGTGGGGATAACTTTCTGGTGCCTGGGCTTCCAGAGCCTCCCCGGGGTGTACGGCACCCTAGATACGCCAGGCTTTCCGAAATCTGCATACACGAAACGCTTCACGCGCCAAACAGGCACTGGGCAAGCCCTGCAACGCTCTCATTAAAAACGAGTTTACGTCTCTAAGAGGCTCGGCTGTCTTTGAGCACATCGACCTGTTCCTCATTTCCCTGCTGTTGGGATGTCCTGGTATCCCTGGAAGTTTCAGCCTGCCACTTCTTTAATGCCTCAAGCCCTTTCCCCTGCAGAGAGTGGACTAAGGGCAATGCGCTCCCAGTCTGTCACCCCACGCCCGGCTGCGCGGAGAAGTCACCGGGCTGGGTCCTTACTGTTTCACGAAAGCTTCGTAGACCCCGCTGTCCCCAGCCACGGACTCATCCGAGACCGCAGCCGACACGCAAGCGGTTTTCTCCCCAAGCAAGTGGATTCCTCTTCTTTTTGGTAATGCTTTTTCCACATCTAGGGAGGGGAGAGTGACAGCACTGATTAGAAAAAGTTAAGTACAAAATGCACACATGGTTTGGTTCGGAGAAATCCAAAATAAACTTTCGACCTGAGAATCCAGGATGCTACTATTCAAATCAACAGAAGTGAAGGATTCCAGGCACTGCGACTTATAAGATTCCTGGGATGCCAGTTATTTGAGAAAGAATCGGCTGTTCCTCTGTCCTGGACATTTTAAGGGAAGGGATCAATTGCACACTTTCTCCCGGGCCCCTTGCCTCCCCCTTCTCGGCACTCGCTGCAGAGAACACAGTCGGGGGTAAGAAGCTGTCTGCTTCCCTCAAGTACTGGAAACGTTTCTACGAGAGAGCTTTTAGCGCTCGATGCAGAGAAAGGTTTCCGCCTCTTTTGCTCGCCCCTTCTCTCCAGCCTCCATCTCCTGAGCTGCTGCTCTAATAGAAATTAAAGAAAAAGTCTTTGACTTACAGGATTCCTCACTGGCTAATACCATTAAAAACTCTGCGTTACTGAATCTTCACCAACCACCAGTTAACTTTGATCTCTGACTCATATTCACACCCCGGCATCCTGCAGAGAGCAGGGAGCCTCGTTTAAAGCTGTGTTCCTGTGTAATAAGCTGCAAGCCCATGGCGTCCCTTCATCCTCAGGCAGGCGAGCGGGATCCGTATTGGTATGCGTTTCGCCCCCTTTCTGAGTCATGACTTTACATCTTGTTAAGATGTTTAAATTTTAAGGCTTCAGATTACAGGATTGATTGCTGCATTTTCCCTTTTATTTCTAGCAGCGGGAATGATTTTTCCCCCCATGATGATGAAGTGCCTTCTCTCTGCCCACCCCCCTTTGTGAGGGGTGAAGGTGATGACGTGATTTATTGATTACCCCCAGGAATAACCACAGCAGCCTGAAATTGACTTTGACAATGACAGAGACTGACTGCGGAAGGACTTCGGAGTTATTCCAACTTGATTTCTGCCATCCAGCAGGGACTGGTGCTGGACAGTCAAATGTATATAACAGGAACTCAACCTCAGCTGAACAAGAGTCTAGAGCACTGACGAGGTGACCAGTGTCACTATCATGAACCACCTGCCCCCATGCCAAGGTCAGACATCTCCCCCATAGACCGACTGTCGCTGACCTGGCCTGGAGAGAATTAGTCTTTAGGGTTAAATATATGCTTTCGGTTGTTTTCACATGTGAAACTGAATATTACTTGCAAACAAAGCTCTTGGATATATTTTCCCCTAGTGTGACTTTTTAACAGCAGTTTTCTAACTAACGTGCATTTAAAAAGTGAACAGTTGTTTCATGGACACTCTGGAGACACCGTTCTGCAGGCACAGACCCCTCAGACAGACACGGGAGCAGATCGAGGGTAGGGAGTGAGGCGTCGGACGCTGCGGGAAGCGCAGGGAACTCGGTGCCTCAGGACGGCCAGGCGGGGCAGACCCCGGGAGGTTTCCTCCCTCACCTCCTGCTTCGCCAGCACGCAGCCTCATTTACTGGCCCCTCCAAACCGACTGAGTGTGGACAAGTGGTCACTAGAGAACACTCCAAGTACACGAAGAACAAAAACAGCTTTGAAATGCTCAAGGACTGTGAGATCCTTCAAGTCCAAAGCACAGAAGAGTGGCATGAAACCCACTCCACTTCCTTCCTTCCTCCTCCCTCGCTCCGTCCTCCTTTCGTGAATGCCGGTGGTTTGTGACCGGAACTGGGTTTAGCAGAGTTTTCGTGTTCCTTAGTGTCACACGGTTGATATTCATTACTGCGAGCTGGGTGCCGAGAAGCAGGCACGGCTGGGTGCTTCAGATGCCTTATGAGAGCACCAACCCTTCCAGCACCCCACGAGGTAGATACCGCCTCGTGCCCGCTTTGCAGATGAGGAACAACAAGCCTCAGAGACCGGGTAACGTGCTCGCCGGAACACGGCCGGCCGACGGGGCCCCTGCGATGCGAGGGCAGGCCGGGCTGGCTTCAGGGGCAGCCTGCACCGGACCACACGCGGGGCCCCGAGGCAGGTTTCTGCCTTGCTGGAGCCGCTAGGTAAGCAGCGCTCCTGTGCTATTTTCTTTGCGGTGATTATTCCAATAACACGTCACTTGCTGGTACCTGCCAGGCAGGCAGCACGCAAACCACGCGGCATCTCCTGCGCTCTGTCTCTGCCCCAGGCCACTGGCAGGCGGTGGCTCAGTCTGCAGGATTTGAAACCACACAGACAAGATGGATTCCTCTACCTCTTTAAACATCTGAAATGGCCAATTAATACTTAGAATTCCTAGGACCAAAAGTACAAAATAAAAATGCTTACGGAAACAGCAGGGAAATCCTTCTAAAGAGGCCTGTCTTCTCGTGCGCTGTGGACGCGCAGGAGCCTGTGTGGCTCTGAGCAGGCCTCCTGGGACCAGCACTGGACTTTGTTTCTCATTTGGTTTGCGGCTGGCTCCTCGGACCCCAGCTGCGATCATTTGCCAACCAAGGTACCATCCCGTTCTCTTTACAACCACATCTAGTGTAGTAAAACCCCCTGCCTTGCAAAGGTAAACAATTAAAAATATTAAATTCTCCCTCTGTTTGGGTCTCTGTGAGCACAGATGCAGCAGTAAGAACTCAGGCCACTGCGCTTTCTTGGGCTGCAACTAGTACCGTGGCCAGAAGAGGGCAGGGTGACACCACGCATGGGAACCGGCTTTCTCCCCATTAACTTTCCGCAGAGAGGGAGAGTCTGGCATGAAACAAAACTCATCGTATTTATACAGAATTCCCACAGCAACCTAAACATTGAATGAACCTTGGTACTAATTAGCTGGTATGCTAATCGCCTTGGTTTTCATCTGTTTTAGGCCAAATTTGAAAAGAAGGTCCTCTTCCCTTTCTCGCTATTTCAGAACCAGAACCTATTTGGGAGCACGAAGTACGTTCACAAAATGTGTTCCCAGGCAGATGCCATACACAGTGCGGTTCTACACAACAGAAGGGATGCTCAATGATTAAATCTATTAAATACAGAAGGGGATTTGCATTTGATAAAGAAAAAATGTGTAGGTTCATCAATAAAAATTCTTTCCCAATGAAGCCAAAATGAAAAAAGGGCAGCAGAAAGAGAAGGGGGACATACACCCCTTGTTTCCATGGAAAAAGTAACCTCCAATCGCTCTCCTTGAAATGGTCAAGAGGGATACGTGAGAGCAAGGGTCTCCGTGTACCTGCAGGTCCTTCGTGTGGCGGCTCCCTGGCGCATTCGGTGAGGTCCTTATCCTCTGAGAGGGACGGGGGCACTCCTCCCGGGTCAGAGTCCAGCAACAGCGGATCTTCTCCGAGGCCGATGTCTGCAAAGTGGCTGCTCAATTCACAGTCCTCAAAGTCAGCAGAGAACTGATGGAGAGGGACGTCGTGGGGAGACAGGGGGAACGCGCCTTCTAAGACCAAGGGAGAGCCGGGCGGGGACAGGGAGGAAAGGGAGGACCGGGAGGACAGGGACGTCACGGACTTGGGGGCCTCGGTCAGGGCGGGAGCGTGGCCCGGGGCCGCGGCTGCTGCCCCACAGGGACCGCTCTGGCCAGGCTGGCTGGGGGACTTGGCCACTTCGTGTTCGTGGATGGTGGTGATGGGTCCGGAAGGAATGTAACCACCTTTCTCCTGCAGGAGGAAGTCCAGTTTATACTGATAATCCGGGTCCAGCTGGTCGCCCTGGCTGGTGTAGTAGAGCTCGCTGGAACTGAGGGAGTTGAGGGACCCTCTGCTGGACGTGTTCAGAGACCCCCGGCTGGAGGCCAGGGAGCCCAGGCTGCTCCCGGACGACATAGACAGGGTGCTGGCGGAGAGGCTGGGAGAGGAAAGCACACCTGTAAAAACCGGGATGGTGTGGAAACCCCTGCCGGCTCCTTCGGGCCGAGAGGAAGGAAACCCAGTGGCACCAAAGAGCAGAGTCAACGACCGGGGTAAGAGAACTCGCTGTCACACCACACATTTCCATGCTTATTCGTGAATGTTTCCAACCTGACTCTCTAAAGACTCTTTAAGCAGCAATCCTACTCATTAAAAATCATCCCCCTTGTGCAAAAGTTACAAAAAATTTAAAAAGGGATCAAATACCTATTGATAAATCTATCTGCATAAATATCCAGAAGCAACTATGCATTAAAAAATACAGAAGTCGGAGGGAGATGTAAACAGCATGAAGGGTTAATGCAGTGACTTTACTTTTAAAGAATCAAACTTTTTATTTTGAGAGAGGAAAAGGCCAGCTTCTAAAGACAAAGGCCCCTGGGCTCATTCGCCTTCCTCCTCTTTCTGTGTATATTTCAGGAATGAATCTGTGGCTGTTTTAGGGCAAATCTCCCCCACCTTCCCCTTTTAAAAGAAGGGATGACGTGGAGAAATGTGTCATTTTCCTAAGTATGTCCTGATAGTTGAAATACATCTTCTTCCCAACACATTTCAAACATATTCCAAATAGGACCGAACCTATGGGGTTCATGAAACAAAAAAAAAACCAAACCCAAATCCCTGCAACTTTAAATTTGGTCATCTGAGTTTTAATTGTACTAGTATAACAATTTTCCTACTTTTAAGTCATTGAAAATAAAGACAAAAGTAATCAAAGATGAACTACAACATGCCTGAATGCAGTCAAGAAAAATGTTCCCCTCAAGAACCAAACAGGCTTACTTTTTAAGTTGTGAATGCAAATATGTAGTTAATTTAGTAGTTTCTTCAAGTTTCTGTAGCAGCTCTTTCCTTCGCTCTTCCAATTTCAATCTAGACAAGAAAAAGAAATGAATTTATTTTCACATAACTACGATCAAGCAGGAAAAGAAAGACTCTGAAAGAAAAGATCCTTATTATTTTCCCCTTGTGAGATCCAAATGAACTCGACACAGGGAAAACAGAGCCACCTGCCAGAAGGAAAGTGGACAGAACTGTCCACGGCCACTGAGCGAAGGGGGAGAGCTGTACCAAACGGCCAGCGTTACTGAGAACTTGTAGAATTTTGGTATTCTAAAATTTTCTTAAATGGGTAAGAAAACCTCACACTCTTACAAGTTAGGGAAAGACAGTGGGGAGGAAAAGAACAAAAAAAAACAAACAAAGGTTAAAGATCCTTCTGCAGGCTTGTGACTTCAGCTTCCGTTACTAAAACATTTGACTGCAATAACAGGGAATTAGGAAAGATCATCTGAGTACTGAGTTTGGTAAGGGCTGTTCCAAAATCATAGTTAGTGATAAAAATTCCAATCTTATTTTGATGAGAATTTTGGCGATTAAGAAACAAATTAGTCCATATTGCCAGTGTGAGCTAATTTGGGCTTAACTGTTTAAGCAAGAAAAAGACATAAAAGTGATTTTCTTTCCCATCGACGGCACCTCTCATCACCTGTACTGGATTTTCATGAAATTTCATCCACATTCAGCTGAACAAGTTTTTATGAGGATTTTTTAGAAAAAAACTGAGTATTACGGAATTCTATACTTGAGTAAGCCATTTTAAAATATATCAAGCATACTGCCTGTGTCAGGATTTTTAGACATCATTGAAATGAGCAGAATGGGACCCAGAAAACCACCACGGTTTCCGGTCTTACTCATCTGTCCCTAAGGCAAGTCACTTCATCGCGGGTCTCAGCTTCCTCATCTGCAAAATGGTGATTATAATCCTACTGCGTCCACCTGCTAAGGCTGTTCAAGGGACCAGATGGAGCTACGTATGTGAAAGGTCTCTGCAGACAGCAAAGCCAGTCTCCCGTGTTCAAAGCCTCGGCACGCCTTGCAAGGTGCCGATAAAAAAATTAGCTACTCTTCTTTGGAGAAAAATAAAACTTCCCTAATTTTCAACCTCTTTGAAATGTTATGTATGTTTTAGGCAGGGAGGAAACATGCCCATATTTTACTTATAGATATCTATCCTCTGATGCGTCACCAACACAATTTCATTATATTTTAAAATAAAAAAGTAATTCTTGTCATTTTGTTTAGTACTTCAAAGGGTGATAAATTCTTAATTCACAGCTTTCAAAGGTGTATTTTGAAAAGGAGTACGGTCCCTAATTTTTTTTATCTCTTAAATATAAACAAAAATTCAACCAGGAAAAAATATTAATTCAAAGTAGATTAACTGAATTAGAAGGTACATAAAGGTCCAGAGAAAGTCCCCGAATCTACTAAAACCCATGTCTCCTGATACAGGAGCAATACTTTCGAAGTAAGTTTTAAAACCAAGTCCCACACCCACAAATGAAGGCTTTTCTGGTATGGTAAGGAGGCTTCAGGGCAACACAGTGTGTTTCATGCTGAAATTTAAATCCAAGTCTTTCCCATTCCAGTCAGTCACACGTGATGGTCCCCCCCATGCCCTCTTCTGGCGATGGCTCAGGTGCAGCCCTTCCAGCTCTTTCCCGGTTGCCTTGAACTGAGGCCTGGCCTGTGTTCCCCAGCTGGACCCTAAGCTCCCTGAGGGCAGGCTCGGGCTCTTTCTCCCTCCTCTACCCAGGCTGCCTGGAGAGCCCGGCGCCCTTCCCCGGCCCCCTCCCTGCAGGTGTCTAGATCACATGTCATTGGAAGACGCTTAAAGAAGGCCCTGGGGAGTCACAGAAACCCTGCTGGCAACCCTGTGGCTGTCCTCTGTCAAGCACTCCACCTCCTGTCTCTGATGGAATCAGAGCCTCTCCCAGTGGGAGCTGGTTCCTGGTATCCTTCCTGGGAAATGACCTCCCCCACCTCCTCCGGACCAGGGCCTAGAAGAAACTGCTGAGATGTCAGCCCCTTCGGGAGGGTGCTCCCCTGCCTCTCCTCACCCTTCTCCAGCCCCCGTCCTGCTACTCCTCCTGGGTGAGAAAGACCTCTTCAACCTGACCCCGAAAGACCCCTCCCACGGTCTCGCTGCTCCACACCCCTGCCCAGCTGCCCTTGACACGACAAGGGGGCCCTCGCACCCTCCACCTCTGCCCCCGGTGCCCTGAGGGGGAAAACTCCATGTCATCTACAGAAGTAAGAAGTTCCTTTTCCATTAAAAAATAAATGACACTCATACCCCCCGCCCACTTGCTATAAGAACTTTTTCAGAATCAGCGGCAAAAACATTCATATGATTAAGAAAGAAGACACCCTGGCAAGATGCAAGGCAAAACCCCTAAGATTTGTGAAAAAGGAAGGAGCAATGTTAAGATCTTATCAGCCGTAGAAAAGCACAGAGTTTAAGGAATTTCAATAACTGTAAGGAAAGAATAGAAGGGTGTGTAACAAGTCCTTTTTTCATTTGAGAGCAATTTCTCTTTCCCGATGCGCTTTATGACCACTAGGGGGCGAGCTCCGTCTCCGCGGGCGGTCCCGCGAGTCAGAGACACTGAGGACGGGGCTGGTGGGCACAGCTGGGGGACTCTGGGAGCTCACAAAGCGGCTGAAAATTCATGTGAGTTTAGCTCCTTCAGAGACCAAAATTCAGCAATGACCCAGAATCTCGCCCTGAAATAATGAGAAACCCACAATGTAAGTGGAAAACAGGATAATTTGGGGGAAGCAGCAAGTGCTTGTCTGACAGGCGTGTAGGTACCGAGAAGAAACGGAGGGGGTCTGGGGTCGGTGAAGCACCGTTTGCTCTGCGATGAAACTAAGTCTGACGCAGTGAATGTCAAGTTCCCAGAGGTGTCTCCCTCGACCTCCTGCTGGAGCACTGAGGAAATACACTGCCTGCAGAGGGTTTCTCGGGCCTTCCGGCCCTGTTTCAGCTCAACAGCAACGACGAGCGCAGCAGGAATATATCCACAGGCAGCGGGAAGAAACGATGAGGTTGGTGAAGGGTAGGAAAGGGGGCGAGCATATGGGGAGTAAAGTAAAACCACCACCACCAACAAAGCCCGAAGCCACACGGTGCTGTGCCCACTGGGAAACAAAGGACTCCGGGTGCACTCCGCAGGGGTTCTGCTCTCTTGCACAGGGAACGCTGGGCCGTTTTGCAGCCACGGATAGCAGTGAGAAAACTGCAAGCTGCTCCAGCAAGAAAGTGTGAGTCCCTCGGCCTTACCCTGCTTTATCATGGGGTTCTGCTTTTGGCCGTGGACGGCAGAGAGGAGGCTGATGTCCGTTTTCTGTAATGCTAAATGACTTGACCCTTCCAAACGACTCAGATAGCCAACATATCACAAATACGAAACATACACATTTCCCTTCCTGCTAAGATCTCAGTCGTGGGAGGTGGGCCCATGCGCGGCCGTAAGTCAGAGGGCCACCCAAACCTGTGGATGGCCCTCATTACTCCCTGTGCGACTCAAACCCCACGGCTGGATCTCACTAGACAGAGAATTATTTTGTATAAATATCTTATAGCTCCTCTTCCGGATGAGATCAAGCCTACTGTTTCTGCTGGAATTTTGACAGTTATTATGTGTGTGCAAACAAAAGTATAAAAGCCAAAGTCTAGGCACTTAAACTAAATTTTTAACATTACTTCATTAGTCATTTTTGAAGCTCCAGCCCTAATAAAAAAGACAAACAAGGGACTTCCCTGGTAGTCCGGTGGTTAGGACTCCACGCTCCCAGTGCAGGGGGCACGGGTTCGATCCCCGGTCGGGGAGCTAAGATCCCGCATGCCACGTGGCCCGACCAAAAAAAAAAAAGACAAGACATCATGCCTGTAAAAGCTGATTCAAACAAAGAAACAAACGCCTGTTTTCTTCCTCTCCCAGAAAAAATTTAAAGTCCATTGGTAGGGCCCTTCCCGGATCCAGATACTGCCGAGTAGGACAGCTGAGATGTCAGATGTCCGTACGTTACACAGGTATAATTATATGACATTTATTAAGGGCGACATAACACAAAAGATCACTGGTGTTTTATCTATGAGCCACACAAAGCTAACCATTTCATCATATTTGCTGATGATTATCAAACTTTTATCCTCGGAATTTAAGAAACACAAACACAGACACTCACATACAACATCAAGGTAATTCAGGAAAACGACTGAATTCTGCCTTCTCGCCCTTGCTTTTCGTTCCTTGTGGTCTTGGTCGGATGGCTCCTTACCTGGCCAGCCTTGCTCACGCCTTCTGAGATGTCAGAGTGGGAGGGGAGGAGACGCAGGGGCAGGTGGCTGATGAGAGTTATTTAAGACAGTGAAAGGACGTCATCTGTAGGGGGTTCCCCCTTTGATCCTTTTTCACGCTTCCTAAAGCTGTGATGCTGCAGCTATGCGTTATCTCCGTCAGCATTTTAACTCACACGGTTAAACAAGTGCTCACGCTAATACCTCACCAGGAATGTCAGAGGTTCTTCCCTCCCCCATCTCCTCCACCACCACACTTTTCTAATGTTTTGATACTATGTTGACACACAACCTTAAACATTTATAGAGGACAAGGAATTAGAAGGCAAGAAGCCAAGAAGTTAAAAAAAATAAAAGTGACTGGATTATGGGTGGGTACTTTAAACTTACTCCCAGGTCACTTGAAGTTACGCAAATGTGAATCTCTTTCCCTTCATTCTGCTCCTTACTTGTTGGCCTAAAACATGGACGTGCAGTGGTTTTAAAGGGCCGCATGGTCTATGGCTGAAACAGGTAAACAGGTGTCTGACCATTAGTCAGCAAGGCCTGGACACAGGGCTGCTGGGCAGATGTCCTCACGGCAAACAACACACAGGGGTTCCCTGCTTAGGAGTCCAGCTGATCTGCCTACAGAACTGGAGTTTTTAGATTAAGTGATCCATTTACACCTTCCCACAGAAAGATCAGAAAATTGCTTAAAGTATTTTCCTTTATATTTTCTCCTGCTTCAGAGGAGGGTTTCAATTGACAAACAAAATCCAAGTGAACATTTTGTGACCTGTTGAGATATCAAAGGGAGCAAGTTGTCTTTTCCTTGTGAAATGAAAAGCAATAAACTTTTGCATTCTTGTGAGTAATAAACCCAGAATAGGAAGCTTCAGCCACTCTAACAGTCCAGATAATCTCTCTTATCAGAGTGCAATAGTTTACAGCCACTGTTATCAGCCTCGGTCAGCGATGGACTGCATTCCTGGTTTTCTGTCAACATTCCTTAGTTATTCAACATCTGTCTCAGGCATTTTCACGTTCCCCAAAAGCGTAGAGGAACCACGGGGACTGAGGAGGGTGTGCTTTACTGCCCTACAGGAAGAAGTCCTCAGTCCACTAAGGGCTGAGGCCTCCGAGATTTCCGCAGACCGGGGAGAACGGCCTGGAGGCCCAGCTGAGCCCCCCACGGGCTAGCCACCCGGGGCCCGGGGAGGGGAACGCACCTCTCTGCCAGAGCTCGGCTGGGCGCCCCCCGGACCGACCGCAGCTCCTCCTCCAGCCGCCGCCTCTCGGCACCCAGGCTCTCCAGCTCGTCCGGGGTGCGCTTCTGGGGCGTGACGAACTGAAGCTCTTTCAGAAGTTCTTCTTTCTCGTTAATCAGCATCAGCTTCTCCTTCTCAACGTCCAGCGCCCCAGGCCAGGCCTCACTGTCCAGTTTCGACAGTTCGATTTTCAAGTTGGCCATACTAAAACAAGACAAGACAAAATGCAGTGACGTAGCTGTGCGCGTAGTCAGAAGTCCCAAGAGAGGGAAAACACAAGGCGGGCTACGGGCAGGATTAACCCCCCAGGGACGGGCGTGATGGCTGGTGTGAGGCTCCGGTCCCGGGGCGGACGCTACACTTACTTCTTATCTGCCTCGTTCTCCCCACCTTTAACATCTGAGTAAGCACACCTACCTACCTGAAAAAAGGATGAAGGTCAAAGTATGCAGAAGCTTAAAAAGCAGAGGGCCGTGGGCGGTCAGCCCTGACGTGTGCCTGCCTGTGCGAGGTGGCAGGAGCAGAGCTGCCTTTAAAAAATCTCTGGTAAATGATGCCTGAAATGCATTATTCTAGATCTCGTTCCTCTGGGTAAAGACGCCGTCCCCAGGCTAGGCTGGCAGCGACTGGGGCTCAGCCAATCAGGGAAGGAAGAGGGGAGAAAAGAGGGCAGGGGCCAGGCCATGTGGTACCGCAGCCAAGTCCATCCCTCCAGGCTCCAGCATCGCCAAGGAAAAGGGGGCAGCGCTCGGCTTCCCCCACCCACGTTCTTCAGCTGTGCACTGTGAACTCGCTTCCCGCTCAGGGCCTGCACGGAGTCTACACCATGCACGGGGCGCTCACTGAGCCGGCCCTGTACACGCTGCACTGACCTGGTTCTCCTCTGAACACACTTATCAGCGGCACCCAGGGTCCACTGGAGTAACAACAGGTGCTGAAGCGACGGGGCCGGGAGGGGCGGGAGGGGGAAAACGCAGCAAAGGGAACCTTCACCAGTTTCATAATTTTGCTGACCCCAGATTTCACTGCTTCTAGAGCTTCGTACTCAATGGTCAAGTTAACTCCTGATTCAATAAGAATGACCACCCGAATCAAACAACTTGCTCTGTGGCGCTGTGAGGACAATCAGGATTGTTCACAAGGGAAATGGCACTTGGCTGTTTTGACCATAAGCACAAGATCAAGGTAAACTATGAACACAACTGATGTTGGCACGAAGAATACATATTCCTATTAAAAAATGTTGGATGATTACTCTGGGTATTATTACAGCACACACTAGAAAAATGAAAAACAGATAGAAAAGGGGGGACTTTTTCCTCCCCTTTTTAGTGGAAAAAGTTGTAGAAGAGAAGAAAAAGGTGAACAAGAAACGTTGTCAGGGGACTTCCCTGGTGGCGCAGTGGTTAAGAATCCGCCTGCCAATGCAGGGGACACGGGTTCGAGCCCTGGTCCGGGAAGATCCCACACGCTGAGGAGCAACTAAGCCCGTGTGCCACAACTACTGAAGCCCGCACACCTAGAGCCTGTGCTCCGCAACAAGAGAAGCCACCGCAATGAGAAGCCCGCACACCGCGACGAAGAGTAGCCCTTGCTCGCCACAACTAGAGAAAGCCCGCGCGCAGCAACGAAGACCCAATGCAGCCAAAAATAAATAAATTAATTAATTAAAAAAAACAAAACAAAACAAAACAAAAAAATGTTGTCAGGACAAAGAGGGAAGTAGTTCCACATTCTTGTGCCTGAAGTTTCTTGTTTGAGTTAAAAATAAAATTGCCATCTGAAACTGTGCTGCATATATAACATCCTTCTGATTTTCACCCATCATCTGCACTTATGATGGATGTAACATCAGCTACTCATCAGCTTTTTTTTTTTTTTTTTTTAAATTTAATTAATTTATTTATTTATGGCTGTGTTGGGTCTTCGTTTCTGTGCGAGGGCTTTCTCTAGTTGTGGCAAGTGGGGGCCACTCTTCATCACGGTGCGCAGGCCTCTCACTATCGCGGCCTCTCCTGTTGCAGAGCACAAGCTCCAGACGCGCAGGCTCAGTAGTTGTGGCTCACGGGCCTAGTTGCTCCGCGGCATGTGGGATCTTCCCAGACCAGGGCTCGAACCCGTGTCCCCTGCATTGGCAGGCAGATTCTCAACCACTGCGCCACCAGGGAAGCCCTACTCATCAGCTTTAACCACAAAACCATAAACAACTGTCTCAACGTACTAGAAAGTTAATCATCAAAATGCTAAATAAGCATGATATTATTAGCTTCATTAAGCACATAAAACAAAGGCTGGAGGAGAAAACAGGTTTCAGAGGAACACAACCCGCCCCTTATTCAGAATTGAGGAAGAAAAAGCATTTTCAACATATGCATAAACACTTGAGACTTACCTTCCCGTCAGAATTGCTAGTAACTTTAAAATAAAACCCCAAATGGTAATAGAACAGCAGTGCAACCAAATGGGAAAGAAACTAACGTCTTAAGTTTTGATGTGACTGAATCAACCTATTGAACTGACAGCAATGATGCAGTGAAGGAAAGAAGAGCACCTATTACTTGTGGGATGAGGCATTAGGTAGGTCTTGAATTTTATTTGGAAATAGTTTTCTGGGCAAGAAAACATGAAGGTTTCCGGGAACACCTAGGAAGAGAAGTGCTGTGTAAGCTCCACATGGAGCCAAAGTAAAGCAGAAGTTCAAGTCGGCCCAAGGGAAGTCGAGTCAAACCCCAAGGACTCCGGGGCATGAGGCCTGGCTCCCCAAGATTAATTCTGAGTTATGGCCATTCTCCTTCAGAAAACCAGACACCAGAAAACCAGATCCTGGCTTTGTTTACGTCAGAACCTAGGAGTTCTGGCAGCTCAGGAACTGGCGTGCTTATAGCCAGAGGGCCCCAAACAGGCTTCCACATCACTGGGCCACAAAAGCACAAAGCAATTCTCAGTCCTTACTGAGGGCAAAGCATCAGCCTGGCACCTGAGAAGCAGACAATACAGTAAACAAAATGTTTCCTACCCTCAAGCCATTTATAATCTACCTGGGAAATTTTACAGGCATTAAAATTAGCCAAGTGCAGTGTTGCTCAGAGAGACTAAGTGACTTGCTCAAGCTCACATGGTTAATGATTTATGGAACAAAGCTTAGGGTTCTTTCAGTAAATCAAAGAACCAAGTAATATTAATATTAGTAACAGAGGCTACCCAGAGGCAAATATTATATTTAGGCAGATCAAATAATGACTCTGTTAAAGCCAGACAACCTCTAAGAACTTTGGCCAGTGACTTTTAAATTCTCATCGTCACCAATAATAATGGATATATTTCAGTATCCATGTGATGGGCTTCCTTGTGGTGGGAAGCCACGACGCCCCAGCATGTTCTCAGCCGAAGTGTTCACGCTCATGATAACGCAGGTTTGTCCCCCAGTGCCTTCCTAAATAATAAATCAGCAGCATTTTTACACTTTTAAAAGGAAAATAATGAAATGTGTCAGTATGACCCTCTCTCTCGGAACAAATTCAGTTCCTACAGTATGAAAACCAGCTGAGTCTGTCACCGAGGCAAGGACAGAGGAGTCTCCCAGGCCTTCCCCAGCAGAGTCACAAGGTAAGAAAGAGGCATGGAGGCAGGGCTGAAGAAGAGTTGAGAGGGTCAAGGAGGGAAACACCCCCTGAAGTGAGTGACACAGCAGAAACCTCAGCATCCCCCAGGACATCGGCAGGGGGTCTGCCCTTCGAAGCCAAGGAAGGTGCTTGAAGCTATTTACCTTCACACTCCTCAGCTCCTACCAAGCCCTGCACCTGAGCCACTGTATCACATTTCTATCTGAGAAACCAACCTCCTCACTTTTTTTTTTAAAATTTTTATTTATTTATTTATTTATTTTTGGCTGTGTTGGGTCTTTGTTTCTGTGTGAGAGCTTTCTCTAGTTGCAGCAAGTGGGGGCCACTCTTATCGTGGTGCGCGGGCCTCTCACTATCGCGGCCTCTCTTGTTGCGGAGCACGGGCTCCAGACGCGCAGGCTCAGTAATTGTGGCTCACGGGGCCCAGCCGCTCCGCGGCATGTGGGATCTTCCCAGACCAGGGCTCGAACCCATGTCCCCTTTATTGGCAGGCAGATTCTCAACCACTGCGCCACCAGGGAAGCCCCCTCCTCACTTTTAATTGTGAGTAAGAAAGTACCGTACAAGCTCAAAGCTTCTTCCTTCCAGAATGAAGGGGAACATTTCATTCCCGCCCTCCTCATTAATTCTCCTTGTTCTTCAGCCTTCGGGGTAGGGGACCCCGTAACCCTTATATTCTAAGATCTGAAGGGTGACCTTGGTAAGAACGATGGCGAGCGCCCAGCAGACATCCCTAGTGAGCAAAGGTGAATTCTGGAAAAGGAAACCAGGGTGAGCCAGCTGACTACCCACTGACTGCTACCCAGCTCCCCTGCTGTTACCTTCTTTTGGCTTCTTCATACTGGAGGCTCAGCCTGACCTTTTCAGCCAAATTTGATCTACTTCTCACTCCGATCTAGTAAAAAACAAAAGGGAAAAAGTCAATTAACTCTGCTAATGAATGAAGTAAACTGCTTTTGTTTCTAGGAAGTACAAGTAATTGCAAAGCTAAAGAAGATGGTACTGAAATTGGGAACACCAGTTTGAAAAGGCACTTACTTTATAGGCTCAGTAGGGACAAAACATTTCTTTTTAATTCCAGCTTGTCTGTTTTTCAAAGACTTTAACGTCCTTTTCTCCACACATTAAATTCAAGATAAAAAATATCAGGTAAATGTTTCTGGTATCTAAGAGTTTATGAAGGGTGTACAGGTCAATAAAATTTATGAACTGGAACTAATTTCCTTGTCTCTATGAGCTAAAATTTCCATCATCTAACTTTCAAATGCATAAGCATAAAATTAATTACTTCGAAAATTAATTTTTCAAACAGGTAAGCCCTACTGTTGATCTCTACCTGTTTTACTCTCATAGCACAGAATTCAAAGAAGCATAGAGAATACAAAAATAACTGGAACTTATTGAAAAGTAAATATCTACTAATGGTGTCCCAAAAGGTAGAATACAAACTGGTAATAATATTCAAGCCACATTAAATATTTTCAAATGCCAGGTATAAACCACCAATCAAATATTTTAATACAATCAAGTTCAGATTTATAAAAACAAGTTTTTTGGTTAGTTTTTAAAGGCATATATTTGTTTCTCATTAGCCTTAATGTTTATTTGGAAGGACCTTAATTTCTAAGACTCTAAACTTAACAGGAAAAACTCAAATTTTCATGAGTCTCTTGCCTTTCAATAGAGTCTCTGAATAAATACAGTATGAGAAAGTTTGAACAAAGCTATTCATATGGACAAATTCTGATATGCTTGGCACCTAGGCAGAAAAGATAAGGCTAAGATTTTTAAATACAATCTTATGAGTATGAAATGCTGAATGCACACAGCTGGAATTCGCACCACCTTCCTGGCCCCTGTTCCATTTGCCATCGGTATTGTAATCAGGGCCCGTCAGGACACTGCCGGGGCCAACCCTTCCACGTGGATAACTTACATCCCCGGAAATGCTTGTTTGTGACCCAGCATCCAGGGTCTGTCTGGAGAGAGATAAATGAGAGTTCACAGGACTGGATCTCAAGTCTGGCTCAGATCTGCCAATGCTCTGGTCCAAGTGAAACCGCTCCTGCAGCTTAGCAAGACTCTGTTCAGGAAATACAAAGTACTTCATAAAGCTGAACATTTAAGAGCGCGAAACTTCCCCACCAGGTAAAATTAAGCCGAAAGAGCTAATCTCAATGGAAAAAACAACTACTTTATCTTAGTAGGTACTTATCACTCTAAATTCTTGAAATAAATAAGAGTAGAATATAATTTTTGCACATACACACAGGACTTTGAAAATATGTAAGATCATATTAAACAGGTTATCTTATCTTTCCCAAGACAGCCTGGGAATTATTCACCCTGTGACTAATGGTATCTTTATATTTAATACATGCATTTCTTATTTTTAAAATTCTGTTAAAAAGAAGTCTATTTTAATAAGAACTACCCACTTTATGCAGTAGGAATTATGGAAGCATAGGATACCTATAATGCAATCTCATTTAGATAAAGCAGGCAAACTTCCTGCTTAGAAGACTTCTACAGTTATGCCATTTGATATCTGGACAGGATCCAAGAGATTATTTAGCTCACATAGATGTCAGAGATTAGGAAATGGAGGCCCAGAAGCCGCAGTCAATCAGTACCTGCGGTGATGTTTGGTTTGGGGAAGTGCCTAATTACAAGTGAACGTGACTGGTGTCGGCACCCGGGTTTTAATAGAGTGAGTTTACTTTAGAGGGAGGATGTGAGTCAGTGAGAATATTAAAAAGGAAAAAATTTAAATTGCTACCAAAGAACCCCCCTACAAAACACTACTAAAAATGTAAGAGGCTCATTATTATCAACTTTAAGAGGAGCCAGGATTTAATCCTGATATTTAAAATTCTCATGATAAGAAATTAGAAATATCAGAGATCTGATATTTGTTTTTTACCTAACCTTCTCTATTTTCTTTCAAAGGCATATTTATACAAAATGTATATGCATGAGGGATAAAACTTAAATGGTCATATCAAATAATATATTACAGAAAAGAACGAAGAAACCTCTTAGGGACTTTGGACAAGTCTTTTCTATTTTTTCATGCGAACGGTGAAAAGACGTACATTTTTCAAACCTATGACCATGCACTCAATCAATTTAGTAGGTCATGACTAGTATGTTTTTAAATGAAATAGAAGAGACTAGAAAGTAAAATCAAAGTATATTACTAGTATTAAAAGCAGGCATATTTCTGTGAAATTTGGTGTGTGTATCTATGGGTAAAGACATTTGTATTACTGGGCTTTGATGTAAAATATACGTATTTCTTACTCTGGGTCACAGCCAAAGAGGTTTAAAAGTCACAGAAGATAACTAATGTCCCTTTCAGCTCTACTGTTGATTCCTGTATCTATTAATTATTTTTTATATTTTAGTAATTAAAAAAGGAATCTAATTTTTAAATTTAATCTGGCCTATGTATAAATCCAAAGTTTACAGAAAGAATCAAAGAGGACCTGAAATTGCTAAATTATGAGGTTCCAATGTAACTCTGTTCAAGTTCCATTAACTTTTTTCAAAGGACTTATTTTGTGCTTTTCAGGAATGACTGATTTAATCGGCAGGATCACTGTAGAACAACAACAAAAAGTACAGCCAAGTGAAGTTCTGTATGTGTTACACATATGGTAGAACCACATATTCTAGAGCAAGACTGCCTGGGTTTGAACCTCAGTCCTGCCACTTACCTGCTGTGTGACTTTAACCAAGTAACAACTTCTCCGCACTGCTGTTTTCTTGTCTACAGGTTGAGGATAATAACAGAGCCTATCTTTAGGCTGTTGTGAGAATTAAATGAAGTATTTCTATGCAAGGCAGGCAGAAGACTGCCTGGCACAAAGTCAGTATTTTAAGTCAGTCTTTTCTATTTAATCGCTTCTTGCAAGTTATTCCAAAATTCCCCAAATGCAAAATTATATGGGTTCAAGAATATTCACCCACATTCAACCAGCATTTTGGAAACTGACATGAAGTAGCTGAATTTGGTATTTAAATGCAGAGGTTCTGTTTACCACGGGCTCTAACATTTTTTGAAAGACACAGACTAAATCCTCACCCAGCTAGGTAAAGAACTCCAAATATCTGAAATATTACAAAGACTTCTCAGTGCTTGTGATAATTATGGGATGGAAGGGAGGGAAGAGGAGGAAGAGATATCTCTTACAAAAACTTGACTGTATCTGCTAAATATAGATACTCAACATGCAGAATATTGATCGCTGAATGGTTGTCCTCTCTACACATAAGGCTGGGTCACTGGAGCTCAGACCCATAAGGTGAGAAGTGCACAGGTGTAACGAGGGGGTCTACTGCCATGAGCATCTCTCCCAGGGTGACTATACAGATGTCCCCCAGCTGGTTCAGCGTTCTCCCTGCCACCCCCAGCTAGCACCTCGGAATCTCCTGGGGTGGGGAATAGCTTTTCTAAGCTCCTCACACCCCTCCCCCCTCTCCTCAAGGCATCTCACCTACTTACTGACAGCAGGTGACATACCCTTTCTGTATCCTGGGCTGAGGATCACTGAGTTAGATAACCTTGCTTATCAGGGCGCCACATGAAGTTTGCAGTGAGTTACAGGGTGCACCAAGATGCTAATCTCCTTAGATGGGCTCCAGGACCCAGCAGCCCCTGTCTCAAAGGTCATCCAAAGTCTGCCTTCAAATAAGCATATCAGAACCTTGGAACCAATCTGTTTTCTTCCAAGGCAGGCGGCTGGCTCAGTGCCTATAACAATCCCCTACGGGACCAAATTCCGTATGGATGGGGCAGAAGTGGGGTTTGTGTGGTGGTAAAGGGCCTTCCAGACTCCGATGGAGAACTTATGCCTCAAGGAAAGTTTCTGAGGCCCAAGAAGGTAGCAGTGTGACTTGAAAAAATGTTCCATCACATACCTGCATCAGATCTTGTTTTTCTTTTTCTCCTGAGCTAATGGCCTTTCTGATAGACTTCAGTTCAGTTAGGATGGCTTTGGCTTCACTAAGTTCATAGCCACTCTGGCCTCCAGACATTTTTTTATCAATTCTGTTAAAAGAGGAGAGGAAAAAAGAAAAATCAAAGAATGACCGAGTGTACAATTAAGGAGATAGGAATTGGGTTTGGGGTTGTCTTAGTTGGCTGGTTTTTACTACCTGACTCACACACACCAGTTTCAAGCTGACGGTCTCTCCTTTCTCTTCTGATCACTTGAGAGCCCTTCCAGCCCCCACTTTATCCCCCAGTCCACTGTAATGACCTTCAGGCTCAGGCTTTTTGCTTTCCGTCTGTTTGGGTGATCCCACTGCTGGCTGACCTCAAACCTCATCTCACGCTGATCCTGACAAAGGTTCAGGACATGGGGAAGCAGAAGGACAGAAATGCCAATAAACCGGGCGAGCACAGGAACCTCAGGATTCATCCCTGCCACCTAATGTTACATGCTGCGATGTCTGTGCAAAACCTAGCACAGTGCCTACAGCTTGGTGACCTTTAATAAAGGGTAGTGATTTTTATTTACACTAGTGAGTATCCTGTAATATTTGGATTGCCTGGTTCGTTTCTTATTTCTTTTTAGATATATGAAATGTATTCTTTTTTTTACGACAGTTACGAGTCAAGATAAATTGCTCGCCTTGCTGGATGAGTTCAAATCTAGGAACAAGGGGGCGGCAGATGTGTTCATTTGTCCACTAACGTTGAATAAAGAGCTCCCCGATGAGCTTATTTACTGTCCCTGCAGATCTGCTCACCAAATGTCCTTACAGCTCACAGGGTCACCCTGTGTCAGAGGATTTCATGTAACCTAATCTTTGTGGTCGAAGGGCCCAACCAAATTACCTAATTTAAAAAAAAACAAAAAAACGGTTCAACATTTTCTTCACCATCACCCTCCTGGTTCTCCCCACCACCTATGCTGCCTGGGACTCATTAGGAAAGAGCCTGGGCTTCCCTTCAGGGACACATGCCACATCTCTGCCCATCAGCCAACAACGCTATTACATGCGTTTGCAGACATATCCTTGTCTTATTCACAGACCCTCCAGAGTTATGGCACCTATTAAATCACAGAAAACTGGCTCTGACCTAATTTGGTTTAAAACACTTAATAATTTGTATTTATTTCAACGTGAAGGGCATAGTCTGAAAAGTAAAAAAGAAAAAACTAACACAATTATTATCTTATTCATTCTTCCAAAGTTTACCCAAACAAATGCAGTTTGTAGATAACTTGATAACTAAAATGGTACTCGTAGATAACAAGTACCATTTTAGAAAATATTTTATGGTGCTGAACAAATAATTAAAGTCTTAAAGAACCTAAGAGAATAAAATTAATTTTATCATAAGGTCATTCTATAAAAAAGTATAACCAATGAAGTCACTGAATTAAACATACACGCGTGCGTGCGCACACACATACACAGGGTATTTGTGATGGGAGGGACCCTAGAGATTGCCTAGTCATGTTTCTTCCAAATGAAGAAACTGAGACCAGAAAGTCTATGCAAATTTAGCCTCTAAATTGCATAAACACTTAGCTAAGTAGCACAACTGTCCTCAAAATGAGAGACTTAGGCTTGGGGCTCTTATGACTATTACATTTAGAATATTTGATAAGAACCCCAGAAGTAGTTTGAATATTGGTTGATTATATTTATTTCGGGAGGGCTTTATCAATGAAATTGTTGACACCCTTAAGTACTATATCTACTCACTTAGTTGAGGCAAAAAGCTTACTTTAATAAGAAAAAGAATCTGTGAGATTTCATGAAACAGCTAGTAATATAGGTATCTCAAACTGTCAAAGGCAGTTTCTAAAGCCCAAGTAATTTCTTCCGATTTGTATAAAACCTTCAGAATTTAATAGTAATACAAATCTTCAATTCAGAAATCAACTTTGACATTTGAAAATAAAAGCCAGTGAGCAGTTTTCAGAAATAAACTTTAATATTTAAAAATAAAAGCAGGGCTACTTCAAGACTGCTAATTTAAATTTCAGAGAGCTTTAAAAATAGATGAGAATTTCTCGGACAGCCACTGCTCAAACAAATGTTAAATACGACAAGTACCACCTCCACGCAGCATTTGCCACGGAACTCCTTTTGGTCTTTCTTTCCCTTTTTCTGAACCTTTCTACTTTACTTTAACTATTGCTTTTGCCCTCTACCTCCACGTTTTTCCTTTTTCTCCTCCACTTTTCATCTCCCCCTTTTTCTCTCTTTTGACCCTAACTGACCATAAAATAAAATATCAGCATAAGTTGCTGACTTTTTTTTAAAAACAAAGTATGTACTGTGCTTTTTGTTCTTGAGAAATACAATTTTACTTTCATCCCTTAAAAATTAAAGAAAAATTTTTTTTGTTTGTGGGTACCCTATAGTTAATTTTTTCCCTATATCTTACCATTTGCATGCCTTCCCTGGAAAATGTGTACACCCTGAGCCAAACGTTTATAGATTCTGTATATACTCTTGGCTTGCTGGGTGTTTCAGCACTTTCCATTTTCCAGTTTTGAGTGAACACTGGAGGTGGCAAAGCGGAAATATGCTTCTCTTCCTGGCATCCACCTATATATAAGCTACACTATCGCTTAGGCCAAAGTCAACTTTGGGACCACAGTCTGAAATGAATAACGTAAAGAATAAAACTACATTCATTCATCCAGCATAAACTATTGCATCAAGTAAAATCAAAACCGGGGTTTAAATTACATCATAATTCCAGATTCCACAAAATTATTCCATTTTATTGTGAATACGTGAAAAGTTACAGAATCCTGCAGTGGGATTCTGTATAAATCTTTTCCTGAAATATATTTTGTCATAACCCAAGTAAAAAGCCCCCTTATAGTACCAGGAATGCGGTTTCTTGAGAAGTATGGTCTCTGGGTTCAATCAATTATCATTCAATCTTCTAGTAGTATGGTGGTGAACATCTGGATGAAAATAGCTTTATTTTGTCTATAGCTTTATTTTGATCTACGAGAGGAATCTGATGTTAGATATCCTATCTTTCTGCTCTTGGTTCAGCGGATTAGAATCACTGCAACAGAAAGCCTGAATTTCTACAACAAATGTCTATTGTTTTCTTGTGGAATGTTATTGACAGATTCTTAAACATGCCTTGGATTCCTATAAAAATTGCTTGCAAGTAAACTGCTTTGAAACAATACAGCATTGTTACATCAATATAACAAAAACAGCAAGTTTGGCTAACCTTTAATCCCAGTGGTGACATGAGTTATAATTTCATGTGCCTTAAAAGTATGCAACGTGTGGTGAAACGCTTCGTGGTGCTCCCACCACAAAGCCCTCCCTTATGCTGATGTACAACTGACTAAATAATACATTTAGTTGATTCCAGGTCTGCTGAGTTTTTCGGGGCGCTCTGCAACCAGCTGAGGTTCTCTGGACAGGGCTGGACCTGAGAACCACATGGGGGTCTCACAGAATATGACTTGGGGTGGAGACAAGACACAGGGATTTTTAAGAGCTCCTCAGATTATTCTGATATGCAGTCAGGTTAGGGAACCACCAGGATGGGAGCATCTGAAAGAATATCATGGTCATGATCACATGAGGTGAGTGTCAAAAACAAAACTGATCCAGTAAACCAAATGTCTGAGATGAAAGTCATGTGGCTGGTGGTCAAGAGGGGTGACTGGGGCCCCAAAATATAACTCGCCAACCAAACGTACAGAACAATCAGCTTATGTGGCCTGGCCAGCGACCACGTGGGATCTTTAATGGGTAACGCCTTGCTGCCTTGGACACTGCTAAGGGAGACAAGGAAGAACATGAGACCCGCCGGTCAGGGAAGCCCCTAGGAATCCTGCATTGCTACTGGGGCCACTGAACCGGGCAGCAAGGAGGAGGGAAGGGAAAAGCAGCTGGATGCCTTTCAAGGGATGCTGCCTTCAACCCTCCCTGTGGTTGTGTGCCGGATGAACCACCGCTGCTCCCCTGCATCGGAGACCCTGGGGCGGGCACTGCGGGAGCTGGAAGGTCTTCGTGTGCCTGCTGGGGTTCAGTTAGGCTGGGCCTCGTCAGCAGAAGAGCAGTGGCTTCCAGGGGCTGGGAATGGGGCAGGGATTTCCAGATCCTGTTACCCTCCGTCATCTCCATTCTCATTTGACCCAGCTCAACCTGGAGCCAGGGTCCAGCAGACTTCAGCACAGAGCAGGAAAGGGCAGAGGGACCACGGGAGCTGAGGCACTCACTCAGTTCCTCTGCAGACACCCCTGACTTGCTCCCTGAGATCAGACAGCATTAGGTCCCCCTGGGGCTGCCAGAGGCACACAGGCCCCCAGCCCGGGGCTCGGCGGGCGCAGGCTCACAGAGCCCAGCCTCCGGAGAGAAGGGGGAGGCCCTTCCTGGGCTCGATCTCCTGGCTCTGCCTCAAACTGAGAGCAGGCTGGCGGGCCCAGAGACGAAGCTAAGTTTCTCACTTTGGTCTCCTTGGATCTCCAAAGATTAGTGAACATTTCACACCTATTCAAAGTGTATAGATTTTCCCAAGTTTTTTTGTTTGTTTGTTTTGTTCTTCAGTTGATTGCTTTTTTGTTTTTTTGGTGCAGAGCTTTGCGCTTTGTATGTTACTTCTCTTTGAGAAAACTCTTACGTAATCTATACTTCTATTTTCTTTGTATCGGTTCAGGGGCTTTGGATTATTCGAGAGTCAATTTCAGTATTTTCATACTCACTGTTTCAAGGTTGCAAAGCCTTGTTCTTTATAGAGCAATTCTTGCTTCATCTGTGACAGTTCTCGCTTCAGCTTTTTAACCTTTTGTGAGAAATCAAGGTAAATATGAATGTTTGTAAATAATCAGCAACACAGTTTAAAAAGGTAATCTATTAGTAAACCATTAAACACATAAACACAGCCACTAGTTTGACATTTACTCGACTAGTTTCTCCTGGACATAAGTTCTACGGAAGGCAGATCATCAGCGATGTGCGTTACTACTCAAGTTTCCTCTCATCATCGGATGTAGCGACATTGCTATGAGCCGGACAGCACGATCGTCTCTGCTCTGTGATAAACAGACACTACGGGGAGAGGCAGGACGGTCAGCCAGGGTCTCTCGGACTCTGTGCTTGCCCTTCCTTCCTGACTCTCCAGGACCCCTGGCCACCCCTCTGTTCCCCGAACAGGCCAGGCTGTTCCAGCCCCAGGGCTTCGGCATGTGCCGTTCCCCCGGCTAAAAGGCCCTTCCCTCCGCTCTTCACTAGCTGACTCCCTGCCACTCAGCCTCAGCTCCACGTTACCTTTGCAAACAGCACTTCTCTGGCCACTGCACCCAGGCCATTGGTCTGTTTTGTTTAGTTCGCAGCATTTTCCAAGAGCTGAAACTGTCTTTGTACCTGTTTCCTGTCTGTCCCCCATGGGAAAGTAAGCAGCATCACCCAGCTGTATCCCAAGCTTGTAAGATAAAACCAGGTGAACAGCAGGGGATCAATAAATATTTGTTGTCAAACTGAAAAAAATGGTTCTTTTCCTGTTATCTTTGGGAATAAGAATACTAAAATGTGGCCGGTCAGGAAAATGGCACAAGCCTGGTTCAGTCACAAACTGAAGGTATTCTCATGGGTGTCAGAAGCTTATTTCCATATAGTGAGTTATAGCCTTAAGTTTCAAGCACATCCTGTTGTATAGTATTTCCATGTGTTTTGCACTTTTACTTCCTATTTATTCTACCCATTCCACAAACAGTTATTGATTCTGCACAATGTGTCAAGTCCTGGGTCTGAAAGCGTGAATGAAACTGACCTAATCTTTGCCCTTATGCGTCTTATAGGACGAGGGAGGCTGATATGGAGCAAATACTTGTCCAACGAAATAAATCTTTCCAACTGCCACAGGTGATATAAAAGAAAAGCACAGGATACTTCACGATCTAAAAGGGGGACGGGACCTAATTTAGTCTGAGGGGTTGAGGAAATGAGAGGGTTCGTGGGCTTCACTGATAGAAGGGGTCCTCACAGGGTAGAGCCTGTGGACAGGCTAAACTGTGGGAGGGGAAACTCAGCAAGTCTCTGGGATTTAAAGAATGCTGTCCCTGCCGGATTACAGAGGTGGTGTGTGGAATGAGGTGAGAATGGAAAAGGAGGTCTGATTACATAGAACCTGAAGCCATGCTGAGGATTTCTAAATCTCCTCCTAAGAACAATGAGAATCAAGGAGGGATTGTAAAGCATGAGCTGCTTTATGATTCTAAAAGATCACTGTGGAGACTCTACGGTGCTTGGACCAGAGGGGTCCAAAGGGGCCATCCTGCCTGGCATCCGGGCCGTGCTATAGGAGAAATATATTTTAGAGGTAGAATCAACAGGACTTGGTGATGGACTCAATGTGGAGGGTGAGGGAGAAGATGTGTCAAAGATCACTTCCAAAATCCTGGGTATGTGAAGGTGATTTCCTGGGGAGGGGGAAAGATAAAGGGTTTTCTGTAAGACATTTATTTTTCTAACACCCATGGCACTTCAAGGCAATTGGAATATGTGGACTTGAAGTGTCTAGACTAGAGATATAAAATAAAGAGTCACTGACATAAGGACGCTATTTTAAATGCACGAGAATAAATGAGATCAACTAGAGAGTGTGTACGGAGAAGGGAAGGCAGCTCAGGAACACCTTGGGCATCTGCATCGCTCACAGGTCAACGAGAGAAAGAGACAAAGTACATTGCGAAGCAGAGGCCAGAGAAGTCAGAGGAAAACAGAGAGCATCGTGGAACAGAGGGGAAAAAAGTAAACGGGGGGAGGAGGCCCTATGAGGAACCAGACGACAAGGACAAGGGCTGTTGTGACACATTTGTAGACCATGAGGCACAATATTTTGGATACAGTAATGTTCAATAATTTATCTGTTAAGTTTATCTGAAGGCTTAACAGTTTGTGCCCTAAGGCACTTACATTTTATTAGGGAGAAGGAAATAGAAAGAATTGTGTTGCAAGGCCCAATTCATAACTAAAAGAGAGGTACAAACAGTGTTACTGGAACCCAAAGGAGGAGAGGACTACTTAGGCCAGGGGAGGAGGGCTGCCCTCAGAGAGGAGGATCTTGAAGTTGCTTTAATATTCATGCATAGCAACAAGCTCATTCACAGTGTCCAGTAAAGACATTTCAGTTTTAGTATCAGACTACCATCATGTCAGGAGCCATCAGTAACCGACAGCTCATTCCACATGTAATTCTACTTCCGACAGCACTCGCAAAAGCTTTTTACCAAAAAGACTAACATTTTTATTTAAAAATAACAACAAAAATCCAAAAATCAATAATAACTGGGCTGAAACCTGTCCCTACCTTTGAAAACACAGTTGACAAAAAAAACAATGGTACTATCAAGCCCTCTTGGAACAACTGAATTAAAACAACTAGTGTATCTCATGGTCATACAACAGCACTCCATTTAAAATCATTTCGGCTGTGATGACATACCCAGTTAATTTCTTTCAAAAATGATCATCGTAAATTTAACTTTTGACAATTCAGACTCTTCTCTGCTTAAGTGATGTGAGATTTTATTGTATGTTGGGTGACAATGACAAAGGAGGCTAACACCTGTGTTTTCTTCCACATTATTTACTTTACCTACAGTTGGCTGAAAGCCACTGCTTTTATTTTGGGGCGTCTTCTGAGTGGATTACCTGAATGATTTTCAGCTGCCAAATACCAATGTGCATTTTATTTTGTTAAGGATGAAAACGTTTGATTCCATTATAATGATAAGTGAAAACAGATACTACTATTTCCAACCCAACATTATTTCTGATTGTTTCTGGTTTTAAGAGTTTGGTCTTAACTGTTCAACACCCTTTCTTCTCAGAGAACCATTTGGCATCGTTAGCTATTGGAGGATCACTGTTTCTACTCTCGTTCTCCAACCCACTTTCAAATGTAGGACACAGACATGAAAACACATGTCCTTAGATCCCAGCTAAGGGTTACGCTAATGCTGATTTGCACGTTTAGCACAATGGACTCTACTTGGAGGCAATGGTGAGAGCTAACATGCCAAGCACTTCAGGTATTCCAGGCACTGTGCTTTCAATCCTCACAACTACTCTAGTAGATGGATACGGTTTTAATTCTTATTTTACAGGTGAGGAATCTCAGACCTAAAGAGAATAAGTAAGTAATCTGTTGAAGGTTAGCCTGCTACTAAGCAGCAGAGAGCGGTCTAGAACCCAGGAGAATGTTTTAAAACTACAATTATAAAAGTTTTAGTTATTAATGGCATGATAATATATATAAGATCAAAGACAAACTAGAACTGTAGCAAAATGACCTAAATAAAACCTATGGCCCTTATTCTATCTTAGAAACGTCAATATTCTTATATCCCACCCAAGCTGATTATGTGAAGAGCCTCACAAGCCCTAGAGCCTGTTTTTGCCTTATATCAATACATGGTGAACTTTCTGCAGCTGGATCCAACCACCTAATTTTCCAGACCTATGTCTACGGCTCAAATCTCAAACCTGAGAGTCCCAAATCCGAGGCAGAGAGACCCATGACTTTTGCACGTTCCCTGCCTTTTATACCGACTACACCAAAGCAACTGACATTTTGAATTGACTTTAAAGTTAGGTCTGAAATCCAGAAAGAGAGTGATTCAATGTGATAAGTACGACTGGAAATCATACAGCCTCTTACCATCTCTTACAATCCTACTGTGTAATAAGTTTTCTTTTAAAAGAAGGAGAAAGAAGATGGCAATGAAGGAAAAGTAAATTCCAGAACTTGTGGACCTTGGGAAGATCACAAGACAGGCAGGGTTCAGAAGTCTGCCCTAAAGTGACCCTTGCAACATTAAAGTTACAACGATCACAGTGACGTTTTACTAACGACTACTGTCCCTTCTCACCACTCCCTCCGTCGTCTTGCCAGGAGCTCCCTAAGCAAGCCAACAAAGGGCAGCTGTCATCTTGCTCTTCTGGAAATCCTCCTCATCGCCACTGCTTCCACCTCACTAAAAATCCTCACCACCCGCCTCCCCTCTCAAGTCACCTTTAAAGAAAATGAGAAATCAGCTCCAGATCGTCAGAGGATTAATAATAAAAACATGTTTGACTTTACTAAAGAATAGCGGAAAACAGAATCCCAGATGCTGTTAGAACCATTTGTGATGACTAATAAATGGATTCTGTCATTAGAAACGAGATGATTGAATATATTAAAAAAAAAAACCCCAAACTTCTGTTTAACAACAGTAAAAAAGGAAAAAAGCAAAACAAAAGCTACTGAGAAAAATATGAAACATTTTTGAAATATACTACCTTGAGATACAAATAATAGATAAAAATATGGAAGGTCAACGCTAGATCTCTTTCTGCTAAATAAACCAATAAGTTGCCATATAACCCAGAAATTCCGCTCCTAGGCATAAACCCAAGAGACATGAGAACTTATATCCACATAAACACCTATGCAGGAATGTTTGTAGCAGTTCTATTTATCATCACTCAAAAGTGGAAACAACCCAAATACCCACCAACTGGTGAATGAATAAATGAAATGTGATGTACCTGTACAATGGAATATTATTTAGCAATGAAAAGAAATGAAGTACTGACACATGCTACAACATGGATGAACCTTGAAAGCAGTATGCCAAGTGAAAGAAGCTCACAAAAGACCACATATTGTATGATTCCATTTATACAAAATGCATAACAGAATAGGCAAATCTAGAGAGACAGACAATAAATAGTGGTTGCTTGGGCTTTGGGGATAGAGGATATGGGTGTGCGGAATGGGCAGTGACAGCTAATGGAGTACTGGGTTCCCTTTAGGGGACACAAAAATGTTCTAAAACTAGATTGTGATGATGGGTATACAACAATAAATATACTAAAACCCACTGAAGTGTACATTTTAAACAGGTGAACTGTGTGGTATGGGAATTAATTCTCAAAAAGCTGTTAAATTCAAAAAATAAATTGGCAAACAGAAATAGAAAAGGTAGAATGTCACCAAAAAAAAAAAAAATCACCTCTTAACAAAGACAAAATTGAAAATCATGGTATCATTATATATCAATTAAACTAGCAAAAAAAAAATTAATACAAATGATAAACACCTGGTCAAATGGCTTCCTATTTCAGATTAACATCCAAAGTCTACAATGGTCCCCAAGGCCTATGAATTCTGTCTTCATCTCATTGTCTAGGTTACCTCTCTCACCTCCTCTCTTACTGCTCTCACTTTCTCTCTCCATATATTGTGGCCACATTTGACTTCTTATTGTTCTTTGAAGATCCCAGACCTTCTCTAACATCTGGACCTTTACACCGGCTCTTCCTCACCTAACTTCACCACCTCTGTCTAGTCTCTGCTCAAATGTCACCTTCTCAATGAGACTTACCCTAAATACTCTATACAAAACTACAACCAGCTCTCCTTCTTCATCTCTCATGCCCTGTTATACAGCAATTATTTTTAGTTAGATTGATTTTTTAAAAAAACAAACCATGACTAGAAGCTGAATTTATCAAAATGCTTTCTCTGTATCAACTGGAATGATTAATGACTTCTGTTTACTCTGTTAGTGTAGTAAATAATTCATTTTCAAATCCTAGAGACGGTACATATCTAGGATAAGCCCAACTTGGTCCTAACAAACTATTTTTAAATGTTCCTGCATCTGGTTTACCAATATTTTGCTTAGGATTTTTGTATCTAAGCTTATGAATATGGCTGGCTTATTTTTTCCCTCATATTATCTTGTCAGAATTTGGTTGTATTAGCCTAATCTTCAGGGTGTCTCTGGAATTTCACTGATAGTAACAGGGCTGGTCAGATTCTTTCTTTCATCTGGAGTCATTTTTGGTCAATGATATCTTAGTAAGAACTTATTCATCTCATCTCAAAATTAAAATGTAAGAAGATAAATTTACTCAAAATGTCCTCTTATTTCTTAAGCATCTAGAGTTTTATCTCTTCATTCCTTGTATATTTTTACTTGTTTCTTTTCTCTCTTATCAATCCTGACAGACATCTGTCAATTCTATTATTCTTTCAAAGAACTAAATTATGCTTTTGTTGATCTCCTCTATTATAGCCATGTTTATTATTTAAATAATATCTTCCCTTAATTTTATTTCCCTTCATCAACTGTCTTCAGATTTATTCTGTTGTTCTTAGATTGAATTCACTGCTCATTAATTTTAAGACTTTCTTATTTTCTAGTATATGCATGCAAGGCTAAAAGTTTTTCTCCAATTCTCTTCTGACACTACTAACAGTATCAGCTAAACTACAGACTTTACTTGGATCCCCCAGGATCCGACCATGTTGTCTTTACTTGTCATGTCTCCCTAGACTCCTCCAATCTGTGACACTTCCTCAGTCTTTTCTCATCTTTAATGACCTGTTCGCTTTTGAATAGGTTAGATGTTTCGTGAAGTGTACCTTGGGTTTGCTAGATGCTTTCTCATAATTAGACTGAGGTTATAGATTGGGAGGAAGAATATGACAGAGGTGATGTGTCCTTCTCATCGAATGACACCGGGGTACATGCTATCAACCTGACATCACTGGTGATGTTAAACTTAATCACTTAGTTATGGTAGCAAATCCCTAGATTTCTTCACTTTAAGTTTACTGTTTTGCCCTTTCCAAACTCTACTTGTTAGAAGATAATCACCAGTCCAGCCCATACTCAAGAAGAGAGGAGTATCAAAGATTAGTGGACATGTTAAAATCACCAGAGTTAAGTAATACATATTTGTGGGAAGATACTTTGAGGCTACACAAATATCCCTTTTCTCAACGTTTTACTCACTAATTTTATCAAAGAGCACCCATTATTATTTAGAAGTGTATGGTTCTCCTCCAAATTAAGTAGCTTCTAAGTTTTTTAAACTTAGGAGTATAACATACATACAAAAAAGAAAAAAAAATCTTAAGTAGACCATTCAATAAATGAACGGTAAAACACCCATGGGAAGGTCAAAATTTCAAGAAGTCCCAGAAGCCATTCCTGTGCCCCACCAAATTACTAACCCTTTCTTTCTCCCCAAAGTAACCACTATCCTGACTTCCAACCCTATAAGTGGTTTTGTCTTTGTTGAACTTTATATAAATGGAATCATACAGTATGTATTATTTTATGTCTAGCTTCATTTACTCAACGTGGTGTTGTTGTAAGTAACTGTGCTCAATTATACTTGGGGGCCCATATTTTAACAGATTCATTACAGATTCGTGGCCCTCTTTTTTTTTCTTAGTGAAGCATTTTGCCTTATAATCTACCTATTCCAAAATTAACAAAGCTATACTAGCTTTATTCTTTTCTTTCTTTTTTTTTTTTTTTTTACTTTGGCTGCGCCAGGTCTTAGTTGTGGCATGTGGGATCTTCGTTGCGGCATGCGGGACCTTTAGTTGCAGCGTGTGGACTCTTAGTTGCAGCATGCATGCGGGATCTAGTTCCCTGACCAGGGATCGAACCCGGGCCCCCTGCATTGGGAGCGCGGAGTCCTACCCAATGGGCCACCAGGGAAGTCCAATACTAGCTTTATTCTGATTAGAATTTGATTGTTGCATCTTTTTTACCCATCCTTTTATTTTTAACTCTTCTGTATCTTTGTTTCTGGTGTCTCTTATAAGAATCATATAGGTAGATTTTTCTTTCCAAAACCAGTCTGTAAATCTTTGTCTTTTAAACTAGAACATTTAATCCAATTACACTTATTTCTCATTATTTGGGTTTAATTTACCCATTTTAAACTTTTCATTGGCTTGCCTTTTCTATTCTCTTCTCTCTTTTCCTGCTTTCTTTAGTATTTCCAATGGTGAAGAACTTCTGGTGCCATTAGTTACTTTCAAATTTTGTCTGAAAACATGTTTATCTCATTCATATGCATGAAAGATGTTTTCCTGTGTATAAAATTCTGGTTGATGGTTATTTTCTCTTAGAGCACTGAAAGTATTACATTATCATTTTCCTTCCATCATCACTATGGAATAGTCAGGTGTATCACTCTAACTGTCAGACTTTTGCAAATAATCTTTTTTCCTCTGGCAGCTTTGAATTTTAACCATTATGTGATTAATTTACAGAAGTTCTACTTAGTTCTTTTCCCATATATCCTTGGTCATTTCACAGTCATAGTATCTTTCTTACTCATATTTTCAATTCCTTTTTTATTTCCTGACATATTAAACACCCATATTTTACATTCTGTATCTAAAATCAACAAAATCTGAAGCATTTGAAGACCTGATTCTATTGTCTGTTTTTTTCTGCTGGTTCTTACTGATGTGACCTTGTTTCTGTGTAAATTTGCGATTTTTGGCTATGAGTTTGTACCCTTAGAGCTCTACCTGTGGAAGGCACAGGTGCAGGTGTGTTCCTCCGGAGAGGATATGCACTTCCAGGCAACTGGCAGCAGAGCCACCTGCCACTGCCTAGACCTGCCACAGCTCGAATTAAGTGTTTAGCTTGCAGTTTCTCAGACCTTCCAGGTAAGTGTGAACTCAGCCTGCAAACCCACATAAGGTGTGTCAGATGGTGATACGTTCAGAGGTCAGAATGGTTTCTCATTGTTTCTCCAAACAGGTCACTTTTCCTACTGCTTTCTGGCGGGTGATGGAAGTGGCAGGTGTGTTGGGGTGGCAGGGTTGGAGGAGTTTAATCCTAGTTCCTCTCACACCGAGGGTTTGGTCCTTTTGGGTCCCAATTTTACGCAGTTGGGCTTTGTCTCCATGAGACCATGAAAAGAAGACTATGGAAGGTGACGTTCACCCAGCGTGTCAAATTCTCTTAGGGAAAAGCAAGCTTTAGTGCTCTGTTATTGCTTTAAATGTCTTGTGGCTAATTTAATTGAGTTTATGATTGAACTTCTCACATTTAAATTGCTGATCCATCTGGAATTAAAGGAAAAAGGTACAGATTCACTTTCATTTCTTTTAAAATGGGCCAAGATATGTCCCAAGCATTCACTGAATAATCCATTTTTTCCTTAATGATATGGAGTGCCACTTTTATCACATTTTAAATTCGACAAGGTGTTTCTGCATATTCTTCAATGTTCAGTTCCACTGATCTTCCATTTTTGTGTCAATATCACACTTTTGTAATTACTGGAGATTTAAGTATTTTAAATATATTAAGATAAAGACCTATATACAATTGCCAACCCAACTGTAATAAACATTCATGCATATAGATTGTGGTCTCTAAATATCACTTCTCACTAAAAAGAATCAGAGCTTCTTGGAGAAATGTTTGATTCCAGACCTTATACAAAAAAATCAAGAACATCTTTCCAGACCAAAGAGAAAGAAACTATCAGAATATTGGGATCAAAGGCCTCAGGAGTCAATATAAAAAGGTTCCTATACGCACAAGACAGGACAATGTGAGGTTCAATAAGAATAATAACTGCAATGACATATCAATAATGTTTAAATTCGTGATCACACAGTGATACTTAAACAAACAAATTCAACTCTGTTGGTCATCTCTAACAGATGCTAGGACATAGCTCATCATTTGAAATTTTTTTTTTTAAAAGGAAAATAATCTAATATTTATTCATCTTTCCAATATGAGCTGAGGGTAAGCAAATAACAAGTAGCAGTTGGGGGGTGTGGAATTTCACTTTATAGAAGTATCCCAACAAATAAATAAATAAGGAATAATATAATTAGACTATCATCATTTTGTAATCCTTAATGAAATAACCTAGACGATGATCATGAATGACTATTACTATAATAAAAAAGAAAAATGGGACATTGTATGCCTGAGGGAGATAATGTAATACCAACCATGATGAATTCTACTCCCCACTAAGAAAAAAAAAACAAAACTAGATCTCGTAATCTCTACATCTAATTAGCAATTTATACGGGCCAAGAATTTTGTTCAAGTCTACCATCAGGATAAAAGATACAAAAGTCAGATGAAGACCTCTATAAACAACCTGGTTTTTATGAATAGTTACATACAGAGAAAAGAGGGTGACTGAAATCAACTTCAAAAAATATATATATTTGTCTAAACTCATCATATTGTACTTTTAAATTTGGTGAATTTCATTATAAATAGTTTATAATAAATTATAACAGCAATAAAAGTGAATAAGTGATCATTTTCTATGCGGGGGGAAAAGATTTAAATGAGTAATTATTAGAACCAATAAATAAGGTAATTTCTTCATGCCCCTGTGTTGTCCATCCCCACCTGGCTCCTAGCAGACACTCTCCTGCTTTCTGTCAGTTATGCCTTTTCAAGCATTTCGTACACATGGAAGCACAGCAGTAAGTAGTCTTCATGACTGGCTTCTTTCACTTATCACATCGCTTGTGAAATTCATCCACGTCATGAGTATTAGCAGCTTGTTCCTTTTGATTGCATTTTATGGATATACCACAATTTATTTATCCATTCAGCCACTTGTGAACCTGAAGGCTGTTTCCAGGTTTGGGCTAGTAAGAATAAGGCTCCTGTGAATGTTTACACTCAAGTCTTTGAGTATATGCTTTCATTTCTCTTGTGTAAATACCTACAAGTGGGATTGCTGGGTAACATTTTAAGTGTATGTTTAACTTCATAAGAGATGTATGTAGTATAAATAGCTATTTTTTTCCTCTCACAACTTCATTGTCGTGGCCTCAAGAGGCTGATTCTCTCAAAATTTAACATGAACATACTAGGTCAATGTATTTATTGGGTCTATGTCAAGGAAAAGTATCGAAATATAACGAGGTGTTGGTTTGAGTGTGTTCATTATAATATCTTTATCTCACACAGTTCCACAGAGCTTAACTCCCACATTCCTTCAAAAAAATGAGAGAATGAGTATTGCAGGCTTCATAGAATCATTTAAAATTGATTTTTAGGAATCCTTATTCCCTGTTCCTGTCTGCTTAGACTGTACATTCTCTCACAGAAGAAGTTAATTGCATTTGATTTTGTAAAATGCTATGAGCATTATGGATATGAGGGTGTTTATGAGTGAAGATGGAGAAGTCTGGAAGTCATGACCAGAGAGACTGAGACAGTAGTTCACCCAAGTGAGGAGAAACTAAATACCTCCTCCCCCAGCAACACAATTTTGATGAAGAATTTCTTTTGACGTATAATTATTTAGCCTGCAGTATGGTACCCTTCAAAGCTAGAAAAGGAGACCAAGATCATTAGAGAGAAAGAAAGAGAGAACCAAAACATTATGAAATCAATAAATGTGATTAAGTGTTATAATTTCACTCTACTGAGTATGCTTTTTGAAAAAAAACACTACCGTGCTATGAAATTTAATCATTTCCAGTTATTAGCATGTCTTAACAGAGATAAGACCAGTTCTTGCATTAAGTAGAGTATCTCTCTCCCATTTTCTCTTTCAGTCTTGCTTCTTTTCTTTAGTGAAGGTGAATCAAGTCATATCATTCTTCATTTCATTCAAACTTCACGAAGACTGTTGTACTATTTTCAAACCCAACACCAACTACAACATAAATTCATTTCTGGACATCTTAAAAGAATAACCGTTTCTGATGTACAGTTTGCTACTGCAAATCAGTATTGCTCTATCTCCTTCAAAACCCTGAGATCAGGAAATTGGAACTGAAAGAACTTGGGATGTAAGCTAAGTATAAAGACATCACTCATGTCTAATCAAGAGACAATCCTTATTTGTAGCAATTTGCATTCTCAGAAGGCATATTTCTTTTCATCTGAAGCACACTGCTATGACTTTTGTATGTTAGTTACATCACTGGTTAAAGTGTCATAGTTTGATGTGCACATGAGCTAACTCCATTCACAGTTACAAACTAACCCTTACATTCAATAGCCATTCTTTTAAAATCTGTGCCCAAGACTGCAAACAGGTGAGATTGTGGATGGCTTTTCTAAGTCCATCATCATTGCTAAAAATAATTCAAAGTGAATTCATATTAACAATGTGGGGATAAATATATGTGAGAATAAAGACAGCACCCTGTTATCAACAGTAATGCCCACTAACCAGCCATGTATTTGGCGTGGAGAGCAAATAATTTAACCAAAGGAGTGTTTGTTTCCTTTTTGACAAAATTAAAAGTTACATCAGATCATATGCTGCGGTGCTCAATAAATTTCTCAAATACATTTATATTTCTAAAGAAATTTATACCTTTACATTTCCAACATTTTATTTCCGTTTGATAAACAATAGTAAAAACTTAATCAAAATTCACCAAAAATTTTCTACATCCAATTTTCACCAAATCTCACCTATTTGTAATCTGGGATATAAATTTTTAAAAATATCAATTGAATTGAAGGTTGAGTTTGTATAAGATACTCCATTCCTTATCCTAAGTATATATAATGAACAAATAAAATAATAAATTTTGGCGTAAAATTTTTTACATTCCTCTTCCTAAAAAAATAGATTTTCTCAAGAAATTAAACACCCACCTCTAAAAGTTATGAATATATTATTAAAAGAGCATTAATTTATTCATTTCTCCACTTCAACAACTAGGAATAAGATGCCAGGAAATACTGTTATCCCATTAACCTGAGGAGGAAACTAAAGCCCAATGATCACCAATACCTATGACCATAATATAAAATAATACAAAACGGATGCTTTAGACAGATGTTCCTAAATACCTGATTCTCAAATACTTGACCCATTTGCTGTAATTCAATAAAACAAATGAAGCACACCTACTAATATTGTTACATTAAAATAATGAAGTATGAGGCCAGTGCTTGGCTTCATCTGAAAAATTGTTACTATGACCAAAAATGCAGGCAGGTCCCCTGAGACACCACAGCAATGAAGAGTTAGCTAATTCATGAGTTACTATTTCTGCGGCATTACTTTGTGAAAAGGACTAGTATATGCAGGGATTCTACAGGATAGGCAAGCCAAGAAAAGCTAGGTTATCAAAATCCATGAAACTCTGCTCAAGTTATCCTGCCATTTCTGAATGGCTGGGGCCTTCTCAAAGAGCCACCTGGCCAAAAAGTGCTCAAATGGCAGAGAGAGGGAATTATCTGCCCCGCCATGTTCAAACCATGACACAGCTCAAAACATCACAATAGAGCATGGACCACAAGGGCCAATGTGCTAAGGAAGTGTTTCTATAAAAAGGCATTTGCACTGACAGGAAGTGTTAAACAAGTGCCTGTTCGCTAATGGAAGAGATGCTCTCATCTTTCATTACAGTTATTATGAATGTCTTCTACCTCTTCTTGAGGGAAGCACTTTCGTGGGGAAGGCACTTCTTCCTGGCTCACCTTTGTGGTCCCACAGTGATGCCATACACATGAAACACAGGCTTCTGATATTAAGAGCACATTAAACCTGGCACAAAATAAGCTTTATCTGAGGGATTCTGCTGCATTAGGAGACATGTCTGGGGGACAGGGCTACTTGGGATCTTCTGGGATCTCCCCCAGTGAGATGGGGCTCCACTTCCTTCTAACAGTTATTTGTGTGAGATATCCTATATGTACTTTTGATTTTAAATCCCTCCCTTAGTTTGCATCTTTCCTAAAATAGCATTTAAATGGACAGATTATGACAGCCTGTTGAGGTAGTCCATTTACAATATGTCTTACAAAGAAAAGAATTGTGAAAAATGGTTAAAATTTCAAAGGGCAGTAATAATAAGTAATAACTTCTTGAGAAGTGCACAGCTCAAGGGAATACTGAAGTTTAGCAAGAGTAAGTTTTGACAAAATACCTTCATTCTCCCCCCACCCCCCCGGTTTTTAGATAAGGTATCTGCCTAGCAGATCACAGAAATGTATACACATGGTAGACACGGAGCAGTAAGGCATCCCACAAACCAGCCCATGAGATTCTTAAGGAACGTACAGAGAAATAAAGGTGGATTGACAGAGTAAGGGTTGTTTACGGTAGAAAAGAACACTTCTAACAATGACTTCCATAAGTGAAACCCAGAAATCCAGACTGAAGAGAGGTATATAGACGAACTTTTTCACACTCTTTTTCTGAGAACGATAGAAAAGTTGTGAGGTAAAACAAAACAAAAAAGAACATCTATTCGAAGACACTGGCGAACGACTAAGGCAAGTAAGGGAAGCCCATAGTCAAGATCCCAACTTGGCACTGTTTTTCCTTTTGAGGCATTTGCATATGTGCAGGGAAAGTGAAAAGCCGGGGGAATATAGTGACTGAGAGAGCCTGACACACAGAAAAGCACTGGCTGTCCCACAGAGCTGAGAGGCTTCGGGGAGAGACTGGAGTCCGGCCTCAATCCGGCAAAGGGACCCTCAGGAAACAGTCCAGGAGTTCAACTGGGATTCTGAAAAGCTCCGCCCTAAGAGGAAGAGTGGACTGGAAATAGACCCACTCTGAGAAAAATGAATGAAGCCCAGAATTCAGAAAACTCAAACCCTGACTGAATTAGAACTATCTACCCCTGGACTCACTGCCTATAAGAAGCAAAACTAAATCCTCTTTGAAGGATAACAAGATCATCCCAAACCTCAAATGATCTTTATTCTCTTTCATACATAATATATGGCTCTTAATTAAAAGTAAGCAGCTGTGAGATGTCAAATATTGACCAAAAATCAAGAGAAAAAAAACAGACCGAAGAATCCAACATATAGGAAATCTAGATATTATACTAATTAAGACATGGAATTTTCAAATAACTGTGATTATTTTGTTCAAAAAAAGTATTATATCAACGTGCAGAATTTGGGCAAGTAACTAGAAACAAAAAATAAATAGAAATTTTAGAATTGAAAAAATACACAGTGGAATTAAGTTGAAACCAATAATAAAAGATAAGAAAATCCTAAACTGTTTAAAAATTAAGCAATACACTCATATGAGAAATCATAAAGAAATCAGAAAATATTTTGAACTGATTGATAATAAAAATACAAAATTCAAAACCTATGGGATGTAGGCAAAAGCCATGCGCAGAAAGTAATTTAGAGCTTTAAGGGCAGATATTAGAAAGTAACAAGGCCCAAAACCGTGTGTCATTATCTGCTTGAGTTGAAGCTATGTATATTTTTTGACACGGCAATTCCACTCCTGGGTGCATAACCAACAAAAATGTGTACATCTGTGCACCCAAAGACATGTGTAGTAGACACGTACACTAAGGCATAATTTTTAATTACCAGCAGTTCGAATAAACTCTAATGTACATCGACAGTAGAAGAAATAAAGAATTCATGGTATCTATACGAAAGTGGACTGCTTTACAGCAATAAAAGTGAATGTAGATGAATCTCAAAATGTTGAACAAAAGAAGCCATCAGTAATCCATGGGGTAGCATTCCAATTTCACAAAGTTCAAAGCAGGCAGAAAATCAACTTAGAGTATTGCCAATAAAGGTCACCTAGTGTCACCTTCAGGGAGAAGGATGATGATGAGGGGATACCATGGGGGCTTCGGGGGTCATGGCAATAATCTCTTTCATGACCTATGTATTGGTTGCATGAGTTTGTTTACTTGGTGAACAGTCTGTAAGACTCCAAAAATCAAGGGTAAACAAGCTGTGACCTTAACAGCAGTGTGGTCAAAAAGATTTAGGGTAAAGATCAGCAAACAACCCATGAGGAAGTGTGAGGCACTAGGAAAATTTGACCTAGAAAAGGAAGTGACGTGGTGATGTGAGCCGTGGGCATCCTGAAATATTAGGTTGTCCGATGAAGGAGCAACTAGGCTCAACTCTGCACGTGTATTTCAGCACAATAAGGAAAAGTAAGTTTTCCAGACTCAAATTTTCATGCAGTATACTAACTGCAAATAATAAAACTGCCCAGAAAAGGAACACACTCTTTCTCAATAGAAAGAACAATCTCAATCACTCACATGTTCTAACAAAAGCAGAAAAACTACCCATCGAGGGCAACTGAAAGGGTTCCTGCATTGAATGGAGAGGGCAGATGACCACAGAGGCCCCTTCCAGATTCTATGCATACGTTCCACGAAGAACCACAATAAAAAAGTCTTACCCTTAATCGCGTAGTGGAGATCTCAGCTTTTAAGATATCAGGGTCATATTTAGTACTGGATGAAGATCCTGAGAATACTTTCAAAGGGAAAAAAGAAAAAAAAAAAGTAACTTGTACAAGTTGCATAACTAGTTGTCAACTTGGAATTTACAAACTCTAAAAACAACAAGATTTACATGCTTCTGTGGATACTTACTTAACTTTATAACTCCTTTACTGTCATTCATCAGACACCTAAATATAAAAAGTCATCTTCAAACCTTTATAATTTTTTTCAAGAAAAAGGAATGTTATAAAGACCCCAGTGCCTCATTTTCCTCTGAATTTTATATCTATGGATAAAATCTTAGAGAATCTTATTGCAGACCCAGTTTATCAGAGCTTTGCATTATCCAGAAACTTGTAATTTAAGTAGAACTTCTGGGCCCATCACAGATGCTTCTTTAAACAAGGCCAGCTCCAGATTATCAATTTCTGAGATGAGAGAGAGGTCGGTCAACTCAGGTGTTCAACAGAAACTTCATTCTAGTTAATAGCTCCAGTTTTAGTTTAGTCCCACTGCAAACATTGTACAAGAGTAGCACAAGGGCCAAATTACTTGCCCTGATCTGAAAAGGTAAACATTAATCCCCCAGTGAGGAGACTTTTATCTGGAATGGGGTCGAGGGGTTTTACTGAGAAATCTGATGTGTGCCCTCGGCCTCACGTGGCTCTGAGGGACTCTTCCTGCCCGGGAAGGAACAGGACTCAGAACAAAGTCCCACAGAAACCCAAGTGGCCTTCTATTACCTACGACTTGGTCCCCATTTCTCAGGTCTGAACAGCCACGCTGTACTTACAGCTGGTGCGAGAGCTCGACTTTTCCTTGTAGGCGTCGTTTAACCGGACGTATTCATCCAGGGCCAGGGCCAGTCTTTGCTCCTTCACGTGGTACAGCTCCTTCTGCGTCCTGAGGGCATCCTGAGCCACGGACAGATAGTCCTTGAGCATTTTCTCCTGTTCCCCCCTCCATTGTTTCCTTGGATCTTCAATCTGTGTGGTTTCTGAAAGTATATTAGGTGGGTTATTTTTCAGAATTTAATGATGGTTCTTTTTATTTTTTATTTAAGCTTTAAAGAAAGTAGCCATCTTTATTTCTTACCTCCTTTAAGTAGTTTATTAGTGGTAGGAAGTGACCTCTCCAGCAGTGTGATAGCGTTTCTGTTTTATTTTACCCAGTGCCTCCCCATCCCTGCCCCTTTCAGGTCCTTGTTAGCAGTTTATCCTCATTGCCAATCCCTCAGACACAATGTTGCCTAAGTAAGCACAGCAACAGGGCTGTGCTCAGGTCCTTCCTTTCAAGAACTCTCTGGCTCCCCAGGACCCTCAGAATAAAAGCCAAGCTTTTATGGCCCTGTATGATCTGAACCCAACCTGCTTCCCATGCTTCTGTTCACTCAGTACAGGACTCTTGCCAGGCTGCCCTCTACATCAGCAGTACTCAAAGTGTGGTCTGCAGACCAGCGCCGGTCCGTGAACTCTGTTACGTGTCTGTGACAATAAGTACAGGTATCAAGAGTAAACATTTTGAAATGTTTACAGCAATTTCATACAGTTATTGTATATCTGTTGACTCTAATAATAATAATACTGGGGCTTGCATTTTGCATTTTTTTCAACTTTTCTAATTCACTTTTATTGTTATTTTATAAAAATATCAGTTAGTCCATAATGGCTCAGAAATTTTAAAACAAACAAACAAAAAGACCAAACCGCGGTCACGGGTTAAGGAGAACACCCTAAGGCACAGTTCTTGGTTCTGCACTTCTGCACACCAGCATCACCTAGAGAGCTCTAAAATAAATCCCAGACCATTCAGAGTTTCTGTGGGTGGAACCCCGGCAATGGCAGGTTTACAAGGTCCTCCAGTGATTCCCATGAGCGGCTGTGCCTGAGAGTCTGTGCTCTGCAACAGCTCACATACTGCCTCCTGCATGGAATTATGAATTATTCAAAACGTCCCATCCTAAACTTGCTCAAACTTGCCTCCCCTGCCTCACCCACTCCTCCCAGAGGGAACCAAAATAAAGGCTCTGGCCCATGCTTTTCCCTTCGCCCCTTCTGCCTCCTGACAGACCCAGGTGCTTCCCCACGTGGCCCTGCATGGTGTGATGTGGCCCCCTTCTCTTGGGAACTGTAAGTAGCACAACTTCTTTTGATGGCACTGACCTCTTTGTGTTGTCACTCAGCCACCTCTAGAAATTAAATCCCAGGTACAATCAAGACAGATGGGCCATACGGGCTGGCCACTGCATGAACATGAGGACCTACCTCTTCCTGACAAGTTAGGATCGGATAATTAACCTCTCAATTTGCTGGAATGTCCAGTGGTGTGTACTGTCTTTAAAATGCTTTGTGTGTGACTCTCAACCTTAATGTACCCCAACTCGGTATTTCTGGTTGCCTCTAAGGACTCCAGTGAGTCAAAACCCAGAGAACGATAGGAGACGATCTGCTGTGACCACAATTATCTCCAGCGGCCAGGCTGGCCCTGGAAATGTTTAACCTGGTCTCCAGGGAGAAGTGATGACACTACAGTGGTTCAGACGTGAAGCCTGGGTCCCCTTTGGGCCAAGGGAGGCCTGGGTCAGCCAGAGGCACCACCACCACTGCCTCAGACCTACAGCCCTCCCTTCGGTTAGCGAAAACGTCAGTGCTTTCTCTAAAGTAGTAAGTATTCGGAACACTAATTTTTAAAGATGTAAATACTTCAATGTGCAAAAGAGGCAAATCTCATGTAATTGTGGGGAAAAATACGCTAGAGTCAATGTCCAAAGAAGATATGCAGGAGGGGGCAGCGCTGGACAGACAGCCCCCCAGCCAAGAATCTTCAAGGGCATCGTCACAAGGGGCAGGCTCGGCGTCTGGGTAACACGGAGAGTAGACACTGATCAGCCAATAAGAGCCTAAACGTCTCCATTTTAAATGTTCCTTATAACTCAGGTCTCCGGCTATCCAAACATGTAATATTTACATTCATTTCCAATATTTCTATATACGAATGCAAACTGACTCAACGTACAGAGAATTCATCCTCTAACAAAGAGAAATTTATGGTCTTAACTGTGGATGACCCACAATAGTCCTCACCTCCTAGTGTGCACACCCTTGAATACAGGCTAGCGTGAGCGACTTGCTTCGAACGAAGAGCACACGGAGACTGGGTGTCACTGGAGACCGGGTTACAAGAGGCTGTGACCGCCGTCTTGCCGGGCCCTCCTTGGCTTTTCTGCTCTAGTGAAGCCAACTGCCAGGTTACACGCCGTCCTGTGCACGTAGCGAGGAACGCGGGGGGCGACTGGCCGGCAGCCGACAAGGAACGGGATAAGTCGTGCCGGCCACCAAGTCGTGCCGGCCACCACACGGCTGAGCCTGGTCAGCCGGTCATGCCGGGGGTCACGCAGCCTGGCTCACGCCGTGAGGACACCCTGTGAGAGACCTGGAGCCAGAGGACCTGGCTCAGCCTTGCTTGGCTTCGGCGCCCGCAGAAACAGCGAGATAATAAATGCAACCTGTTGCAGTGAGATACATAACTAGGAAACTAACCAAATAAAGAGATGATACAAATTGAAAACGTACATGAAAAACCTGAAGTGTTTACACATTATAATAGCTATAGCAAGATACGTGCTCCCAGTTCTCTCTCAATATCTTTAGAGGTTTTACCTAATCATATTTCCCTACATATTGGCGAACTGGCATACTTTCAATAAAATGCTTGTCAACAGCTAAATTGCCACCAAACCCTGAAAGTAACACTGACTGACACTTAAATGAATAAAGTACAATGATAATAATATAATAATAAACTATCAGCATTTGTTTTGGGTACATCAGCAGAAACACTCCAGTCGACTGGTTTAAATACTGGATGCTACAAGAGACTCAGCAGGACACGCTGACATTTCCAATATACCGCCCCATTCAAATATGAACTACAAAAGTGGGTTCCCAGAGGCACCTTTGAAGAAGCCTTCATAAAGCAAGACTGTGCTTCATCTCCATCAGTTATATTTGCTGAGTAGATCTGTGAAGAATATTTATTAAACGTAAATACTCAAAAAAGTATATTATACAAATGTGGTATTTTTTTATTAAGCCCTGGTGGCCTTGGGAGATCACTGTATTATAATGCAATATAATTTGCATGTTGTCTACTATAGGAAAGAAGTAATATATCACATACTGTTAAAATGTCACACACCTCAAGGGAATTCACATTCCATCAGTTTTACAGATGTGGAACTTTATAGATAGAGAACACGTTGTGAGTTACAAGAGCTTATCAGGGGAGATAACATTAGACTCTTCAAAGGAATATTATTTCTGTCTCTCATGCACGTTTCTATTCTTTCTGCTATGCTCAGGAAGAATGAATGAAAGAATATGAGTAACTCTCCTTATCTTCCTTTATAGAAACTATCTGCTATGTTTACTTATCTGTTTGTGCTACAGACAATTGAGTATCTACTGCATGCACTAGGGAAAACAAGATGTTCAGGTATGATCCCTCCTTCCAAAGAAATTACAAAGTATAGAAGAAGTTGTGACACAGGAATTAAAACAACAACGACAACAACTGTTTTATACGGTAGAAAATGGTGAGAGCCCCGAGGAGAGAAAGGTCAAGTGCCACAGAAGTTTAGAGACACGGGAGTTTCCTCTGGCTAAAAAAGTAAGGTCCCATGGAACAGGCAGTGATTAAGAAGGGCTTTGAAAGGTCCCAGACAAGAGGCCCTTCAAGGACCAAACCCCCTGTTTGCCGCTCCAGCCGTTTTCCCCAGCCTCATTCACACCAGCCTCAGCCGCGCTGAATTTCTTTTCTTTCCTTCATTAAGTCCTGCTTCCTGAGGCCTCTTCAGACCTCTGGCTTTACTTGTGGGTCTTCCTTCTTCCAGGCAGTTTCTCCTCCAAACTCCCAAAGCCTACCCCATCCCCGTGTTCTCCAGGCCTGTTAACTCACTCAGCCTTTGGGTTGTCAGCTTAAAGCGCCTTCTCTAAGTAGCTGCAGCCACGCCCTTCAGAATGGATATGGTGCTTTACTTGTTCTCCTTTGTTCTGCTAGTGATGGTGGTACTAGAATTCTGCTCTACTTTCTCACTTCTTCCCCAATACTCCAAGAGGAACTAGATGGTGTCTCGAACGTCAGGTTAATAAATAGGAAACTCATTTTGTAAGCAACAGTATGCGGTAGAAAGGTTCCAAGTAAGGGCGTGAAAGGATCTTAGCTATATTTTAGGAAGATCATCTGAGAGAAATGTGAGGTTCTATTATCAAAAGAGTTGATATGATTGTGCAGACAATTTTTTGGATGAAAGGTTATACATTAAGTAAAAAAAAGCAGTTTATAAAACTGTATGTATGTGATATAATCCCACTTGATGTATACAATATATTGAACACTCGTGTGTGTGTGTGTGTGTGTGTGTGTGTGTATATCAATATGAAAAAGTCTGGAAGGATACACACTACAAGATTTAGAATACTGGATTATCTCTGAGTAGTATGAATATAGATAATTTCTTCCTTTTATTTACCCACATTTTCTACTTTTCTCCTAACACATCTATTACTTCTATTAAAAAATATTTTTTAAAGGGAAAGGAACAAAAGGCACAAGGCAATGAGGGTCTGAATTAGGAAAATGGCAGTGAAAATGAGGCTAAAGGAGCAAATCTGAAAATATAGAGGAAAAAATCAACAAGAATTGACAAGATGATTCTGCATTTTTCAACTCAGGAACCATGAGGACTATGTTTCGAAAAATAATCAAGTCAAAGGGAAAACTGGAGAATCCCATTTTGTACGTGTTTGTTTTGACGTTTCAATGGCAAAATAGGTAGCAGTGTCCTACAGCTGGAAATGTTTGACAAATATTAGGACAATCAGAGTCAGAAAGACAGATAGAAGGGTCATTCACATAGTAATGGCAAAGGATGGTGCTGCTGTAGATCAAGGACAGCATGCTGGGGGAGGCGGGTAAGGCCACATCTTCGGGGAGTGACAGGATACAGGGACTCTCAAAAGGAATATGGGGCAAATGAGGAGAGAAAGAAGGAACAGTCTGAAGTGAGGAAAACAACAGGTTTAAGAAGAAAGGCGTAGTTATCTATGTCAACTCTACATCCAGGGGGAAGAGACGGATGACCGTGACTAAGAAGAGGTCCCTGAACTTGACAACTATATGAAATATGTGAATTATCACTTATCAGTGATGCGAACTAATAAGTGTTAGTATCGCTACCAGCATAATACGTTCTACTTGGATATTTTAAGTATCTAAATTTTTTCTTTATAAAATATCTTAACAGTTTATCCTCCTAGGAAAACATAAAGGATGAAATAAGACAGAGATGAAGTAGAAGGGTCAAAAATTTATTTCGTTTCTCCTAAAAGAAACAACTCCATATTAAATAGCATATACACCTGAGGAACTTTCATCAAACCTGAACACATGTGTTGCTTCAAAGCTAATACAGAGGAGTTTGGTTCAGGGTAATATGAAGTACACACCATCCAATCTCTCCGAGACAGCATGGGGAAAGATGAGAGGGGAGAGCTGAAGAACTGTCTATTTAAGTTTGTTGCCTGTTTTTAAATTGGTTTGTTTGTCCTTTTAATGTTGATTTCCAGGAGTTCTTATATATCCTGGCTACAGGTCCTTTGTCAGATATGTGTACAATGAATATTCATCTGTGATAGTGTGTGTATCAGCAGTATATTCCTTAAAAATACTGTGAGTAAAAGATTCCGTTCACAAATTGAACACACACTCCATTTATATGAAATTCTAGAACAGGCAAAGCTAAGGTGTGATGATAGAAATCAAAACAATTTGCAGCAGTGGGGAGGAGGTGACTGGAAAGGGACAGGAAAGAACTTTCTGGGGGCGGGGTGAGAATATCCTATATCTTGATTGGTTGGCAACTACAAAGGAGTATACATTTGTCAAAATTCATTGAAATACGTACTTAAAATCTGTGCATTTTCTTATATGTAAATAAGACCTTAATTACTAAAAGACAAAAAAGTTAAGGTACAACTCTGACCCTATCAAAAAGTGATTTGCTTCTGGTTGTAGTGATAATATCAAAACCTTACAAACAGTACTTCATAATTACCTTCTAGTTAGTTACAAACACCCCCATCAATATCTACACCCCGACTCGACTCCGCACACACAGCCACTAAAAGGTGAATTCTATCACAAAACACTTAGGGCCTAAAATAACTATCACTGTCAAGGTCAAAACTTTTACTTCTAGGGCTTCCCTGGTGGCGCAGTGGTTGAGAATCTGCCTGCCAATGCAAGGGACACGGGTTCAAGCCCTGGTCTGGGAAGATCCCACATGCCGCGGAGCAACTAGGTCCGTGAGCCACAACTACTGAGCCTGCGCGTCTGGAGCTTGTGCTCCGTAACAAGAGAAGCCGTGACAGTGAGAGGCCCACACACCGCGATGAAGAGTGGCCCCCGCTTGCCGCAACTAGAGAAAGCCCTCGCACAGAAACGAAGACCTAACACAGCCAAAAATAAATAAATAAATAAATTAATTAATTAAAAAAAAAAAGAATAAACTCTAAAAAAAAAAAACAAAAAACTTCTACTTCTAGATATTTAACAGCGTTACATAGAAATAGTATTAAACAGCCAAGCAGTCTTAATTTCATTTTTTTATTGAAATAAGGAGAAGACAATGCTGAAACTATACAATGTCAAGACACAACATATGTGTAGACCAGCTGTTAAGAGAAGATAATACAATTTGCTCCCTAACTACTTCACAGGAATGTCTTTAAGATTAATGAGATAACAGACCAGATCCTTTTTAGTGGGAAAACTACTTGCTGTGGGTAATTGGGGCACTTTAGGGCACAGTAAATCCACCAGGCCACTGGGGTACCATTACTGTACCAAAGCAAAATGCGAGACTTAAACATTTATGTTCTGATAATCAAGATTTGAAGTATTCAGAATAGTGCTTTCTGAAGCATAATGCACTTCAACTTCTTTAAAAACAACCAGAAAGCTTTTAATCTGTGAGTTAAACAGTAAAGCTCTTCTTTGTTCTAACATGTAAGAGTTTATCATCATACTAGGCACCCAAAGATAGAAAAATAAAGATGCAGTCCACAAGAAGATCACAATTTAGCGAGGAAAAACATACAAATAAATAATTTAAATGCAATATAACAAGTGCTATTGTAAAATCGTTAAGTACCTGGTACTAAGAAATACCTGCACAGGGTAACTAATTCAGAATGGGGTGGGGACTTGCAAGGTGGAGGGTCAGGTGCCAGAGAAGGCCTCTGGGAAACAGTGGGCAGATGGACTGAGCGGACGGACCCTAGAAGAATATGGCAGTTGGCCGAAAGGGAAGGCCTGGAGGCTGGGCAGAGAGTGACCAGGGCTAGAACCAACAAATGCAAAGAAAGGCAGAAAGCCAAGGAAGCACAAGGCACAGCTGGAGCGTCGTCCCGTGCCAGGGAAGGACAGGGCAGGAGATGAAAATGGAGGCCAGCGGGGCAGACTGGAAAGGGCCTCAGAGTAAGGAATCAAATATACGCATCTGGAACTCTGGACAAGCCCTAAGAGACAAATTTGGCCATCACCCAAGGAGATCTGCAGGGTGCAAAGAGAAGACGATTACAGAAATCCTGCTACCAGGTACAGGTGAAGAAGAGATGGGCAAAAGAAAACGGCAGGAGCAGCCAGGTATGCCAAATGAATTCCAACAGAAGGTGTCATGAAATCCAAAGGGGTAAAAAGCAAGAGGGAATAGCCCGTGGGGCAGGGATCTGTCAGATCAAGACCAAGGAAGACAGGCTGGGGCGCTTGGATTCCGTCACTTGTGCGGTCTCAGGCGACCTCGGCAAGAGCGTTTTGTGTGAAATCATGGCCAACAATGGAGGAAGTGAAGTCCATGGGGACTGTGTGTGGCTTTTTAGTAAGTTTCCCAGTGAAGGGAAAACAGATGACATGCTGGTAAGGGACTGGGGTTGAAAGATTGTTTCAAGTAGGAGTGAGCAAGAGAGTGAGAATGAAAGTGAGAAGGAGGGAGGGAGTGGGGGGAGAGATTGTTATTATTTGTTTTTTCTTTTGGTAGTTTTGGTTTGGTTTCATTTTGAGAGTCTCCAGTGTTTAAATACTAAAGTGAAAGAACCATTAGAAATTGAAATGGGCGAAATTTTTAAAACCAGAAAATGACTGGTAAAGATACTACCTAGGAGAGAAGGATAGGACATAGAAGTTATTAAGCAGGGTCTTGGGGGTTGAGGTGGGTGATTCAGAAGAACACTTCTTCCACTGAGAAAAAGTAGAGAGCCCTGGAGGTGGGTTTAGAAGCTGAAGAGACTGTCGGCAGTGGGAGGGAAGTTGAGCGAATTAATTTTCTCATTTTGGTGCCATGAGAACTTATTTCCATTGAATCAGGAGAGGAAGGTTTGTTTCTGGTTCCCTAAATATTATTTAAGGAAAAAAAGCTAAACTTTTATCCATATAAAATAAGTATAAAAGTGAGATTTAAATAACCATCCGTGTGTTCGTTGAAAAACTGACTTAATACCTCCAAGACCTTGCTCCTTTCAACCCCTCTAGCTCACCTACCTGTGGGAATTAGACAATTATCACAGCCCTCAAACCTATTCCACCACAACTAAGCTACTCACACTGCTACCTGTACGCCCCCCGCCCCGAGGCATAAGCAACACTCAGCACGCCGGGCTTCTCAAGAGTCAGCCTCTCTGGCTCTCTGGCTGCCCCCGGGTGGGGTGAGCATTTTATTATCCCTGCTTGGTGGTCTTCGAGGCAGAGCACCCCCTTTCAGTGTAAATTACTGGAAGTGAGTCCTTCATCTCAACCCACTTGCACTGAAGCCTCACTAGATCACTTGGGGGCACGCACGCAGCCCTCCCACCCAACTGGCCGTCCGCCCCATGGCCCTCGGCCTCTGCACGCTTCAGAGTGGAGCAGCCCAATTACTTCTGGAAACCCTCCCAGTCACGCCGGGAAAGGAGTATTTGCACAGGTAAAGAAAGATACTGACAGGGAATCTGCGCAAGGGTATTTTCACAAATTCGATACGTGATGTGAACATATTTTACATATTTAACATTCTTAGATTTCTAAGAGATCACTGCTATAAATATGGGCTTTTTGTGCCTTTCAAAATCTTTGTCATATATCTAGACAAGGGCAGCTGCAAGCCATCACTCGTAAATGAACATCAAATAAAACACTTTTCTATAATGATATTACTCCTAAAGATACTAATGAGTACTTATTAAATAAAATTTTAATGTAACGATAGACCTAAGAATATTAAGATAATGGAGTATAAATTCACTATGTATTCCTAAGAACCTATAAAAATAAAATAATTATTTTTAAGTGAAATAAGCAAAATGAATATCAGTGAGTATTACATTCGACCACCTGAATAAATTTTTTATAGGGGTGGCTAGAGAGCTAAATAGAAATATAAACACATACACAATATAAACAAACATACAAAAAATACTACTTCAAGTACGTGTTTTAAAAAGCTGTTTACAGCCACAGTGGTCCTCTGCCCTAGGCTTACCATGACAGGGATGTGACAGATGTAAACGCTGTGACAGTGATGGGTGCTCCCCTTCCAACCACAAAGAAATCAAGAAACAGAAACAAGACGAGGTTCTGGTCTTTTCGCCACAGCTACAGCTGCGTCTTCCAGAGTCGCTGGTGAGGGTCCAGCCCTCCCTGGACCCCACCGGAACACACGCAGCTGCGCCATTAGACCAGGCTGCACCCGTGCCCGCCTCTTTCCATGGCAAGGACAAGAAAGGGGGAACCCCTCCCTGAAGGCCCAGTGGCCATGGGAAGAAGAGACAGATGGCTCATGGTCTCCACAGGCCCTAGACGTGCGCTGAAGAAAACTCACGCCCTAACAGGCAGGCAGACAGACAGGCGGACCAGACCCCCTTCTCCCTCTCTGCCCCCATCAGCCCAACCCTACACACATGCCCCAACTTCCAAAACGGACATTTCAGTTAAATATTAGTCACTGGAAAGTGGGGCTTTAAAATAAAGAAATTCACTTTGTAAAATGTTTACTCTTTCGTATGACTCTAGATTTTCCGATATGCTTGCTCGTACCAAAGAGGAAAACTTACTGTTTATGTGATCGATGTAGTAGACACCAATCTGAGGGTCAAATCCGGCTTCCCATCCCCACGGCAGCTCATCACCAACACAGTCAGCGAACGACAAGGGCTTCGTTAGCCTGTAACAAACCAGAATAAAGGTACAGGTGATTCTTTCCAGCCAACCGCATAAGTTTAAATCCAGCACCCTACCCACGTGCTAAGTGTCCAGGCTGCGTTTCCTTTTTGTTCTTGATTGTTTCTAGAGTTTGCACTACTGTGTTTGAAATCTTTAAAGAAAAAAAACAACAAGGCTGAAATGCAGAGATGAATATCCAAAAAAGTAGCAGTAAGTCATAATACCCTTTGGAAAGTTCACAGCTTAAGATTGGGAGGTAAATCTGTACAATAAATAAATAAGGCCATCTTAAATCAGGGAGAACGCCAAGCTGAGGTTCAGGAGGGCTGGAATCTAGCTTGAGCTCTGCAGCTAAATAGCCATCTCAGTGAAAAGAAAAGTTTGTCCCAGGATTCGAACACCAGCATCACGGGAATCATCATATCAGTACCTCTAAGACAAGATATGCATCAGGATACACTAACTTCAGATTTGGACGCTCTTCTATATATTAACTCGACTGCAAGGTCCACAAAGAGCTCTCCTTGAGAGGAGGGACAATAGATCTTATTTTTATACTTATATTTTTATACCTGCCCTTAACAGTCTCTCAACAAAATATTTAATGGAATCAAACACACAAAGTATTTCTATTATCAATGTGATCTCACCTTTTGAAACTGCCTTAAACTTTCTCTTTAAGCCTTAAAACTAATCGGGAAACTAGTTACCTAAGCAGAGTACAGGTTTCAGAGTTAATTATGGGTTGATTTTCTCTCTCACTTCCTTCATTTTCGCATCTGAGATTTTTCCTGGCTGTTAAAGCAGCTGCAGGCAGGCCAGCACCACAGACTGGTGACCGCCCTGCTGTAGGGTGGCCAACTTCAGGTGACATCTCTGCTAATTTAATGCACCGGCACCACCAGCACAGTTCCTACATATGAAATCACCTGGAGTCTCTGTGATCCATGCCAGTGAATATCAACGATTTCATAGCGCAACTGAAATACAGGTCATTCCCAGAATCACATCACTCATCAGAATAATGAACTGTGTCATGTACCCTTCAGAACGCTGGGAGAAAAACATGAAAAGGAGGGAAACCCTTTCTTCCCAGGTGTGGCCTGCCAACAGCCCTCCTCCAAGGATGTAAAACACCAAGGGATGAAAGAAAGAAGTGTCTCCTTTTCTCTCAACCTTTCTTAAGCGTGAAATCCGCTTCTGCAGACGGCTGCAGGGATCCTGGCCTTCACAAACACCGGCTGACTCAGTCACCACACTGACTCACTGTGAGACCTCCTGACTGGGCAACTCTCTCCACCTCAGTTTCCTTTTCTTCATTTTAAGTGGTGATCACACCCCCTATCTTCCCCCTGCAATTTAACTACCTGCTAAGATTAATGGGAGGATGAAAAGGGATTAACTCAGAAAAGTGTCTAGGACATCGTTAAGCAATCCATAAATGTTAGTGACTATGAATCCAAGCATCACACGTGAATTCTCTCTTTCACTCTCCAGAGGAACCAAGTCTGGGAGCACAACGTAGAGCAGTGTTTCTCAAAGTCTAGTCCTCACGACCAGCAGCGTCCACATCTGGGAACTGGTTAGAAACAAATCCTTGGGCCTTCTAGTATAGTATATGCCTACAGGATCAGAAACTCTAGGGCCCAGCAACGTATGTTTAATCAAGCTTTCCAGGTAATTCTAGAGAATTTGGCTCAGAAGTTAAGAACTTGAAATTTGAGATCAAAGGGACCTGGATTCAAATGCTTGTTCCGCCATCTTACAACGTGGGGGCAGGTTATTAACCTCAAAAGCCCCTGTTTTCCAATCTATTATTATTATTATTTTTTTTTTTAAATTATTATTTATTTACTTATTTTTGGCTGTGTTGGGTCTTCGTTTCTGCGCGAGGGCTTTGTCTAGTTGCGGCGAGCGGGGGCCACTCTTCATCGCGGTGCGCGGGCCTCTCACTATCGTGGCCTCTCTTATTGCGGAGCACAGGCTCCAGACGCGCAGGCTCAGCAATTGTGGCTCACGGGCCCAGTCGCTCCGTGGCATGTGGGATCTTCCCAGACCAGGGCTCGAACCCGTGTCCCCTGCATTGGCAGGCAGGTTCCCAACCACTGCGCCACCAGGGAAGCCCAATCTATTATTTTTTAAAAAGGTAGGGACTGGGGGAGATCATGAAGCTTAAAGGAGAACCAAACGGTGTAATGCCTGATAAGTGGAAAGCTTCCATATGCAGTAGACGAGTGAAATGAATCTCAGACGTGTTAAGCAATGCATCTAAATATGGCAATTTGCCATATTCGCTTTGCAAACCTGGAGTCGATTTGAACTTAATCTGAGTCCAAAAACTGGCTCTTAGAATTATGCTCAAATCCCACCTTACATCATAAAAACTGCACAGGAAAATTAAGTTTTCTTTTGACAAAGGAATTAGATACTATGTACGTCAAAAACTCCCTGGGACGTCCCTGGTGGTGCAGTGGTTAAAGAATCCGCCTGCCAATGCAGGGAACATGGGTTCGATCCCTGGTCTGGGAAGATCCCACATGCCGCAACTAAGCCCGTGCGCCACAACTACTGAGCCTGCGCTCTAGAGCCCACGAGCCACAACTACTGAAGCCCGTGCGCCTAGAGCCCGTGCTCTGCAACAAGAGAAGCCACCGCAATGAGAAGCCCGCGCACCGCAACGAAGAGTAGCCCCCACTCGCCGCAACTAGAGAAAGCCCGCGCGCAGCAATGAAGACCCAATGCAGCCAAAAATAAATACATGAATTTATTTTAAAAAACCCTCCCCACACCATGGAAAGTCGCCTTGTCTTCATACTCTGTCTGTAAGACTGAGCTTCGACCACCTGATTAGACAAAGCCCCTTGCGTATCATTCTGCTTGGCGATTCTCTTTCCTTAAACTCCTCTATCTCTGTTGTCTAAAAGGTACATGCATCCTAAAGAAATAAAGAAGAAGGAGACATGGAAATGGTACGTATAAATGACAAAAGAGAGACATTACACAAGTTTTGTCCTGGCACCAAAGCAACATGTTTAAGCATGAGTATGATATGAATATACTTATTACTTTTAGAATTAGAAGTCACAAAAGTTTCAGAACATGCACTATGATTACAAGTTATGGTAACTGGATTGCACTTGGAAATAATCCATCTTTTCCTATTTATTGTTCAACAGATAATAAGCACTTTATTAACTGTCACTGTTCTAACACTAGAATTACATCTATAAGTGAACTCAGTTAAAAATTCAGGCGTTTCCCGTATGGACACCAAGGGGGGAAAGTGGCGGGGTGGTGGTGGGATGAATTGGGAGATTGGGATTGACATATATACACTAATATGTATAAAATAGATAACTAATAAGAACCTGCTGTATAAAAAAATAAAATAAAATTCAAAAATTAAAAAAAAAAATTCAGATGTTTCCATTCCTGGAATTTTAACATAAAACCTTCCTTGCAGTGTTACTGCAAAAATCAATTTAATACTGTATTTTCTGTATCTGGATAAATACAGGTCTTTTCTCCACACCCTATCAATAAGTAAAACCATTAAATACATATTTATAAATTTCAAATTTTTAATTCTTATCCAAATTATAAAACATAAATAGAATAACATTCTCAGATACCAAACAAAATGAATCACTCAAATATACTGCTATCCTGATAAAGAAAACATATTAATTACTATGATATACTAAGAAGTAACATGAAACAAAAAGAAATAACAGATGTATTCCAAAATTAGAAACAAACATGACTTAGAACAAATACGGTGAGCAGAAATGTTGATTAGCTTCTAAATTCCTTCCTCTTGTTTTGCACAAGGAATCTCTGAAACAGTCAGTGTTCCCTTGATGTTAAGGAAGTAAAAAATGGACGGAGTTTGTTGGTTCCCCACAAAGGAGCAACAGCATGCAGAAAGCCTGAAATTACGGACCGTCTTTATGCGAAATTCCAGAGATTACTCTTTGCTTAAAAAACAGTCTTCCTTTGCACCGTGACTAACGTGAAGAAAATGGCAATTTACTGCAGCACTTTGCCACAGTTTACATACAAAATTTGAACTGTGCAAGGTATTTCCTCTCCTTGTGGGCATTATATCATTCTTTTATACAACCTGTCATTTAGTATTTATTGTCAGGCCACGGATCCCTGTCCTGTGACATGAGACGCCACACACAGATGAATTTACTCTTCCCGATTACACGACGGTGAATACCGCTGTGTGTGCAAGCACACATCCAGAAACGACGACTTTGCGCTAACTGCAACCGAGTTTGTGCTAACTGCACTAAATGAAATGGCACTTGACAGAGAAAACCATTTTCAGGTTAATAAAACTCTTGCCACGGTTCCAGCCTCCCAAATGTACAGTTTAGCTTGAATGTTAAAGGTCTGAAGAGTTCTTTTTCCTTCACAGCATCTGTTGCTGCCGTCGTTTAACTGAAACTCGAGGCAGAGTTCGCATCGTCGACTAGGTCTCTGATCGCTACAGAATCGGCCCACACAAACCCGCCTGAATTGCTCCAAGAGAGCGGGGAAGGAATTCAAGATGAGGTTCACAGTGTGAATTTTACAGGGAGGGTAAAATACCAGATATCTCTCCATAGTTCTGAGAGAATTTTAATTTATAATGTTGCTGATTAGTCCCCTAAAAACAACTTCTTATCTGTTTCGATCACTATCCTAGTCAGGGAAACCAGCAATGCAAAGGAACAAAATGAGGGGAATGCCAGGGATGAGTGAACAGAGGCAGCAGGAAGAAACCGGCTTTTAAGAATGCAAACCTCTGCAGAGGAGGGTAATGCAGTGAGTTCTGGGTCTTTGGGGAAATTAGCTTAAATTCTTCTCAAAGGGTCACATTAGACAGGAGAGAACTGCCAGATGGGCAGGCCTGGACCTGGGGCAATGGGGCAGGCAGGAGACTGCTGCCCTGGGTGTGAACGGCTCATGCAGGGTTACTAGCTGGTAAGCGGCGTCTAATCGGGCTCATTTCTTTAGACTGAGTCCATCACGTCCTCTTGGACCTGCGTGCTCTCAGACAGGTCTCTGCTACATGGGCTCTAGATCTGGTCCTCCTACAGTTTATACCCACTGGTGCCAAAGAGCAGCAGTTTACTCCCTCTTCCACGTGATGGGCTTTCAAACGTTTAAACACAACCATCTTGTTTCCCAAGTCTGCTCGCCTGGAACCCGGATGCCCCACGCCCTCACCGTTTCTCGCATCTCTCCTCCACTCAAAAGCCTGCCCATCTCCCGCCCTTAATCCCATCCTCTTCTCCCTGCTCTGCAACTTCACTCCATCCGTTATTATCAAGGGTTAATCTCCTCTCACATAGTTAATGCCTTCTCCCTCAGCCTACAGATATACAGGACTCAATCCCCCCTACCCTTCAAAACGCCTTCCCTCAGCTCTCCTGGCTCCTCTTCTGACATTTGCTTCGTAATCGTTCACTCAGTCTGACCTAGGGATTTTAGATCTGGAGGACCTAAAATCTCCCTTATGCCACCTAACCTAATTCTCTAATTCCTTCGTGAATAGACCCCTGAAAGGCAACATTTGTGAGTAATTCACCTTTGAAAGTGCACACGGCTTGTGCTGTTGCTTTGGGGACCCAGACATTACTTGTAAAAATGTCAATAACAATACTCTATGTAAAAAAGGTCAATTTTTACATAATTATCCTAATAATATAAAACATTCACTGAGTGATTCCCATGTACCACACATGCTTTAATGTCTATAAATGTGTGAATTAAATCCCCATAAACCTCCGCAAAGTAGATACAATTATTATCGCCCTTTGAATACCCTGTGCGGGGAAAAAAAAAAAAAAACCCAACTTACTTGTAATGAAACAAGCCTGTGACTGTACCGCACACACCTCTCTCTCTAGTCAAAGTCTGTGGTTTCCAGCCATGAGGTTTCCACTCCTGTGCAGGACGTGGCCATCACTGCTGTCACTCCCGGCGCGGGTTTAACTATTGATATGCTACTCGGATTAACAAGCCATCAATTTCTGGAAGAAACGGCAAGAAAGGAGTCCCTTAAAAGGTTCTGGAGGGAGGAGGCGGGAGGGCGCCTGGCTTTAAGACGGCGCTGCAGATGAGGGACAGAGCGCTACTGCTGCCTGAGCGCGTCCATAGCTGCGCCCACGCCGTCGCGGGCCTTTGTGCCAGAAACCTTCGCAGGAGAGGCTCCGAAGAAGTAAAAAATAAGACCCGCTCACAGGGGAGAGGAAAAATACACACCAAGGACACGCAACTCTTAAATTCTTTAGGGATCTGACCAAAGATCAAAAGCAGCGTTTAAAAAAATACTCTCTTCACGTGATTTGTAGACTGAATAGCAATTTCTAGGTAAAACGATATGATTTGGGCTTCCCTGGTGGTGCAGTCGTTGGGAGTCTGCCTGCCAATGCAGGGGACACGGGTTCGAGCCCTGGTCTGGGAGGATCCCGCATGCAGCGGAGCAACTGGGTCTGTGCGCCACGACTGCTGAGCCTGCGCTCTAGAGCCTGTGTGCCACAACTGCTGAGGCCTGTGTGCCTGGAGCCTGTGCTCCGCAACAAGAGAAGCACCGCAACAAGAAGCCTGCACACTGCGGCAGGGAGTGGCCCCCGCTCACCGCAACTGGAGAAATCCACGTGCAGCAGCGAAGACCCAACACAGCCAAAAATATAAATAAATAAATAAATTTATTTAAAAAAAAAAAAAAAAAAAAAAAACGATATGATTTATACATATAGTATGTAATTCTTAAACAGGAGGTTATAATATGATTCAATTTAATTGTTTATATTGTCTGCCTCCTTTAGTTAAAAAGAAAAGGTGGTGGACTTCCCTGGTGGTCCAGTGGTAAAGAATCGCCTTCCAATGCAGGGAATTCGGGTTCCATGCCTGGTCAGGGAACTAAGATCCCACACGCCGCAGGGCAGCTAAGCCCACGTGCCACAGCTATTGAGCTCGCGCATCTCAACGAGAGAGACCCTGTGCCGCAAAACTACAGAGGCCATGCGCCCTGGAGCCTGTGCGCCACAACTAGAAAAGAGAAAACCTGCATGCCACAGCTAGAGAGAAGCCCGCGCTCTGCAACCAAGACCCGACACAGCCAAAAAATAAAGAAAGAAAATAAATTAAAAAGAAAAAAAAAAAAGTTGGTGCTAACAAGGCCAAAATTATGGATTCCATCTCCCACAAGCGCTCTTTAATACAACACTGGCCCAGAAATGCTGAGTTACAGCAGTGGTTCTCAGACCTAAGAGCACATCCCACTCATCTGAAAAGCTTATTAAAACAGATTACTGGGCCCACTCCCAGAGCTTCTGACTCAGCAGATCAGGGGTGGGGCCTGACCTACTAGGATTTGCATTTCTAACAGCTTCCCCAGTGATGCTCACGCTGTTGGTCCCTGGACCACACTTTGAGAACCACTGGTTAAAGGGCACAAATTACAGCCTAATACACCCAGGTGATGGAGAAAAGGAAAACAAACTCAATTTAAAAAGGAACCTGGGACTTCCCTGGTGGCGCAGTGGTTAAGAATCCGCCTGGGGCTTCCCTGGTGGCGCAGTGGTTGAGAATCTGCCTGCCAATGCAGGGGACACGGGTTCGAGCCCTGGTCTGGGAAGATCCCACATGCCATGGAGTGACTAGGCCCGTGAGCCACAACTACTGAGCCTGCGCGTCTGGAGCCTGTGCTCCGCAGCAAGAGAGGCCGCGACAGTGAGAGGCCCGCGCACCGCGATGAAGAGTAGCCCCCACTTGCCGCAACTAGAGAAAGCCCTCGCACAGAAATGAGGACCCAACACAGCCATAAATAAATAAATAAATTTTAAAAATGCAAAAAAAAAAAAAAAAAAAAAAAAGAATCTGCCTGCCAGTGCAGGGGACACAGGTTCAAGCCTTGGTCCGGGAAGATTCCACATGACGCAGAGCAACTAAGCCCATGCGCCACAACTACTGAGTCTGCGCTCTAGAGCCCACGAGCCACAACTACTGAGCCCACGTGCCACAACTACCGAAGCCCGCGCGCCTAGAGCCTATGCTCTGCAACAAGAGAAGCCACCTCAATGAGAAGCCCGCGCACCGCAATGAAGAGTAGCCCCTAAAAAAAAAAAAAAAAAAAAAACAAAGAGTAGCCCCTGCTCGCCGCAACTAGAGTAAGCCCTTGTGCATCAACGAAGACCCAATGCAACAAAAAATAAATTAATTTTAAAAATTTATTAAAAAAAGGAACCTGGAGGCAAAAGCCTATGCTTCAGAAATATCTCTATTATGAAAACTATGAAATGTTTAGACAAAATTAATTGCTTAATAATTCTCAGATTTGGGCCACTTCATTTAATTTTAAGTAAACTTTTTTTTTCCCTCAAGGAACATTTAAATAATTTAAAAATAAGTTCTTAAAAAGCAAGGTTTTCTTTTTCTCTCATTTTCTCTCATATATGAAATACATAGTAACAAGTATTCAACATAATTAGTCATGAGGGAAATGCAAATCAAAACCACAATGAGGTACCCACTAGGGTGGCTATAATTTACAAAACAACAAGTGTTGATGAGGATGCAGAGAAATGGGAATGTTGCGCATTGTTGATGGGAATGTAAAACGGTTCAGCCTCTATAGAAAACAGTTTGGAAGTTCCTCAAAGAGTTAAACACAGAATTACTGCATAACCCCACCATTCCACTCCGAGGCAAATAACTAAAAGAACTGAAAACAGGTACCCAAACAATTATATGTATGCATATGTTCATAGCAGCACCATTCACAGTAGTCTAAAGGTGGAAAGAACTCAGACTTCCATCAATGGATGAATGGATAAACAACGTGTGGTATATTACTATTCAGCCATAAAAAGGAATGAAGTACCTATACATGCTACAGTGTGGATGAACCTCCAAACATTATATTAAGTGAAAGAAGCCAGAACAAAGGTAACATATTATAATTCCATGTATATAAAATATCCAGTATAGATAAATCCATGCAGACGGAAAGTAGATCAATGGTTGCCAGGGGCTAGGGAGAGGGGCAAATGAGGAGAAAGTGCTCAACGGGTAACGGAGTGATGGAAATCTTTTGGAACTAGACAGAGGTGGTGGTTGAACACCATTGTCAATGTATGTATGCCACCAAATTGTTCACGTTAAAGTGGTTAATTTTGTGTTATGTGAATTTCACCTCGATAAATTGTTTTAAAAAATTTACTAATTTTTTACAAAGTTATAAATTTATTAAAAAATTTATAAATTTTTTATAAATTTACAAGTTATAACAATGCCAAGACTCCAAGTGAATATTTGGAGTAAGTAAAATAATAAAAATATGGGAAAATGTTCAACTTCACTAATAATAAAAAGAAATGCCAAATAAAACAATAATGAGACTTAATTTTAAGTCTATTAGGATATCAAGTTTTTGTTTTGTTTTGCTTTGTCCTAAGGATGAAATTCAGTTCTGGTGAGGATGTGGGAAATCAGTTACTTTCATTTATTGCTGGTGATTCTGTAACTTGATACATCCTTTTAAGAAACAGTTTGGCAGTATTAAAAAACCATTAAAGTCTTGATTCCATGTAACCCAGGAATGCTACTCTTACACAGTGTTCCCTGAATCCTGTCCCACCTGACCACCTCCACAAAGACTCAGAAGCCACCTCAGGCACCTTTACTACACTCTCATTTCTCGACAAGCTTCTCAAAGGCAGGGCCTCTGCACCCATCTCTGCATCTCTAGCCCAATGCCTTCTTCGTACACAGTCGGCATAGAATCAATGTTGACTGAGTGGGTGCAGATTAGAAAGGAAGACAGAAATGAAAACAGGGACACCATGGAAGAATTGTCATTTTAAAAAAAATGTTCAATTTACAAAGGTGTAATGGTAAATGCATTTACTAAGAGAACAATATGAAGGTTGATATTAAGGTGATAGTTGACAAACATGTTTCCTGAACAAGCGACAGGCAGGACACGAGAAAAAAATCTTTCAAAATTGCATCAAAATATCTGGTCCTGTAATTTATTTTAGTTTACTATAATTATATTATGTATCATAAATGAATAGCTAAACAGAGAACAGATTCTTAGTTACGAAGAGGTAAAAGAATTTATTTCGGGTGTTTCAATAATTCAGCAAGTTTTTTAAAAAAAGTATCTTACCCTACAGAAGAAAACAGAGAGGTCAGCAAACACTTTAACCTGAACCTCATTTCTCTCCTAAGTGCCAAGAAATGTTTGCTTGTTGGATTATTTGGTTTTGGAAAATAGTTTGAGAATTTAAGTGGATATGCTGGCAAAGAAGGTAGGAATGTTTGAAAGAGGAAAAGGGCTTAAGAGATTATTGTCCAAACAAACAAACAAAAACCCGCCCAGACTGTCTTGTCCTCCTCCCTAGACTTTAAACAACACACAATCATCAAGGATTTCATCACAGATAATAACTGTTCAAGGGCCAGGACGGGACATTCACTCAAGAGAATGTGCTCCAGTCACAACAACAAGGAACTGACACACGACCCACCCACCCACCCCTCGGTGTGGACAGGACCTTGTTAGATGCAACCTCTCTCTTAGAGAGGTCAATTAAGTGATTTAAATGAACCAGTATTACTTTTATCAAAACTTAAGGAACTGGGAAGATGTTTTTTAATCCCTATGACCTTATAGGAGAACCCCAGTTAACAATATGTTTCATTCTAGGCTATGTTTTTCTTATATAAATATATACATATGTATACTGATGCACATAAAATATTATGCACATTTTTACAAGATTGGAATTAGACTAAATAAACTATACATATACTATAGTTTTGGGTCCTACCTTAAAAAAACACAAGTAATACATTCTCATTATGAAGAATACATAAACTAGGATAAGCTATTATTAAAGTCCCTCCTTCATTTACCTGTAGAATGCTACATACTGCAATATTTTGGTATCTTATAGTCCACCTATAAATTCATATAGTTTTACAAAACATGCAAATAGGCTCATACTATGTGCATTTTCTATGACTTTGTTCAGTTTGCAATACAAGTAAGAAATCTTTCAATGAGCATATATATAGGTTTACCTCAATCTTTTACTATCTACATACACTGAGTGGATTACAGTCCATTATTTAACTATTCATCAATTAATAGACATGAGTTGCAACCTCCTTCAAGAGAAACTAACGCTTCAAAGAACTTGCTTGTAAATGTTTTCAGCTGTGCAATTTTTTAGAATAAAGCCCTTGCGAAGAGTCAAAGAACATACACCCTTTTTAAATTTCAAAATCTCAACATGCATTAAAGAGATGTTAAAGACATATTAGCATTTAAGTTTTTACGTTCTGATAGTCTCCTCCACATGGGCTTTAGCAATTTGCATTCTCATCCACAAGGTAAGCGAGGGCTCATTTACCCACATTCCACCACCTCTCAATGTGATCGTTGGAGGGGGGAGCTATCTAGTAATTGCTAGTAAGGTTTGTAACCTTTCTGTACGTTTATTTGCTTCTTTTGTGAATTGTCCTTTTTAAAATTGTGTTGTTTGTCCTTCTTAATAATTTGTAGCAACTTTTAACATATTTTGGTATTAATCCTCTGTCAAGTGGCAAATATTTTTTCCAAGGATATTACTTATCCATAAACTTTGTTTATGATGAGTAAAAGATTGATTATTTAAACGTGTTGGGCTAATTGGATAGCCTGTTAGGGAATAAAAGCTAGATCCTACCTCTTTGTTACAACAAAATTAATTCCAGATAAATCAAAAGAGCTATACATGATCCATGAAACTAACTGAAGTATGAAACCCACTAGAAGAAAAGATATAGAAGAATTCTTTAGGACTTCTGGATTGCACTCCTTAACCCAGTGTTTCAAACTGTAGTCCCTTAAAATACTTGCCATTGAAAATAAATACAGTGACAACAAAATCATACTATAAAATTTTAGCGAATTGCTGGCAGCGGCTTGGAGCTGACGGCTTGCTCACTTGGTTGAAAAGGCAATTAAGTGCCAGAAAGGTGCTAAAGACACAGTAGCACCAAACAGACTTTCTCCTTGATCTAATCAGAAGCCCTGAGAAGTAAAATAGACCAAAAAAAAAAAAAAAATGACTAAAAGTTACTTAATGGGATGTTCGTATTCCACTGCGCCTACCTTGGGAACCACGGTCCTAGGTCAATGGAAGACACTCGGCAAGGAGCGGTAGACCTGGGACACGTTTTAATTTAGGGAAGTGAACCTGAGTGACGCACTGAGCGGGCTAAAGCAGCGGGTCTCAAAGTGTGGCCCCTGACCCAGCAGCATCAGTACCGCCTGGTAACTGGGTAGAAATGCAAGTTATCAAGTTCCTCCCCCCAAAACTACTAAATTGGAAACTGGGAGGCTCTGGCCGAGCTCTCCACGTGATTCTCCTGCCTGTGAGAGGTGCTGGGCTGGAGAGGCTGAAACAGACCCCAACCTTCCCTTTCACCATCAGAGAGTAAGCAACTGCAAAGACGAGGAGAAAGGTGGCCAAGGTGGCGGCAGCGCGGGGGGCTGCGGGAAAGGCAATGAGCGGGTTCGAGGCTGCCGCCGAGGAGAAAAGGCTCCTAGTGACGGCAGACCTCCCACTCACTGGCTATCTGAAAGCAGAAGCTGGATAACGAAAAGTTGGGGGTGTTACTGAAACAGCGCACTCACTAAACATGAAAGCAGAAATGAGAAAGTCTACAATGCTTATGGTTTGGCAGTTTCAAAGGAGCGTAGTGATATCAGCATGGGTAAGCAAAATAATCAGGCACAATTAACTTAAAAATATGTTGTGTGAGGCACCAGAGGGACGTGCAGGTAAAATGAGGACTAACATTTCCATGTGGAGATCAGATAATGGATGAGGCTAATGAGCCAGGCAAGGCCTTGGGATGTGCCCACATTTAATGGGACAGTAAGGATGCTGAGGAAACTGACTTCAAGTGGAAGAGGGAAAAAAAAAAAAAACAACAACCCACTCCAGCCTCTAATCTTTTCATTCCTGCCAATAGGAAGTAATAATAATAAAACTACCAACAAAGGAACATTTCATTCATGCGTCCACGAGGTCACCCGACGTTTACCGAAAGCCTCTTGCGTGTGCTGGGACATACGAGTCGCGAGAAGCATGGCTCTCGTTCCCAGCAGCTTCTCCAGACAACCAGTGCCTGTCCTCTAGGTGGGGGCTGCGGGGTGGCCTAAGTCACTTCCCCGGTGGTAGCTCAGCGTTTGCTTTGGAGACGAATGCACTTGGACTGTGCCTCCTTGTGGTACCGTGGATTAATACCAGTGGGCTAGTCTTTCTGACATTCGGTGGAGTGCAGGGGAACACAAAGTCGTCCTCGTAACAGCAACACAGGGCGAGACTCCCTGAACCAAAGCACCCATTTCGCTGTCTTTTAAGTGCAGAGACTCCATATTTCTTAAGAGGGAGGTAACCTTCCGAGGCCAGGAAAACCAGCTGCACAGAGCCCACATGGACTCGATCTCTCTCCTTTCCACACACCAAGTCCATGGTTAACTACCCATCTTCACGCCCCTGATCACATTGACCACAGGAAGCAGTTACAGGTCATGCTGGAATTTAATAATCCCAAGCCTAGCTTTTTTTTTTTCATAGGATCCTGAAGTTCAATTTATATACCAGAAAATTTGCCCGTTGTACGTGTACAAATCAGAAATTTTTAGTAAATTTATAGAGTTAAAACCACCACACAATCTAAGTGTAGTGCATTCTGACCACCCCAAAAAGATCCCTTATGCCTATTTGCAGTCTCCCCCTGCCCCAGGCAACCACGAATTTACTTTCTGTCTCTATAGATTTACCTCTTCTGGGATTTCATACCAATGGAAGCATGGAAATTTGTGCTTTCTTGTGTTTGGTTTCTTTCACTTAGCATGTTTTTGTGGTACACCCATGTCGTCTAAAGATCGATGTATCTTTCTTCCTTCCTCCCTACGACCTGTCTTGCCCACTTCCGGAGTCCTCGGTGCCTAGAACAGTGGCTGGTACTCATCCAACACGTGCTCGATGACTGTCCTTTCTGCGGACCACTGCATCTGCACTGACGGATCCCTGGCAACGACACTCTGAACCCCTCTCAGGATAGGAGGCTTTTGCGCTGAAAAGCACCTCATTCTGGCTCTGAGTACAACTAACACAAACCAAAAGAATCACAGATTTTTTTTTTTTTTTTTTAAAGCTACAGGATTGGAATTCTGAGAATCAAGTATCAGAAAACTAAGAAATGTTCTTACGCAGCCCAAGGAATGGCGCTAACATGCTACAAATCAATTCCATCCCCAGCATTTGCTTTGCTAGTTAAACACATGATTGGATTTTTGTAACTTATAGGAAGACTTTCTTTGGTGGTATTTCCTTGTGCCTTCCAGCCTCTGTTTTCCTCTGGCACAGCACCAGATCCTCCAAGCACTAAAAATTAGACGTATGGAATGTCAGGAATGTCTGATAACTACACTAACTTCAGAGCTCAGCCATTAGTCATAAACAGAAATGCCCTTTGAGCTCACTCAAATTCAACTCGAAGCAAACAAAAGTCATGAGGCTGAGTACTGGCAAAGCATGCAGACTGCTGTGGGGTGGGCTGGGAAGGCTCTAAATATAGTTCTTCATCCCAGCAAAGACAAATACTGCTTCGTTATCGAAAATGTTAATACACTGAAGGTGCAAAGCATTGCTCGGTGACGTTTTCGACTGGTAGCACCTGAGTTAGAAACACAAACCATTAAAATTACTTTATAAAATAAAGTTTGTCCTATTCCCATATACTTTCACTAACATCTCCTTAACAGGGCCTCGTCTTTAGTTATTAATCCAGCTCTACAGGTGCTGGTACTGTTCAAGATTAATTAAAAGAAAGAATACAAACACCAAAAACTTTGAGGAACTGTTCTAGTTCACAAGAGAAATAATGGGGACCTCCCTGGTGGTCCAGTGGTTAGGACTCGGCACTTTCACTGCTGGGGCCCAGGTTTGATCCTTGGTCGGGGAACTAAGATCCTGCAAGCTGCATGGTGCGCCCCCCCCCCACAAAAAAAAGGAGGGAAATAACAACCAGTTGTAGCATGTTTATCTCAATTGGATCCCAATTTTTAATTTTAAAAAAAGGATAAAAGAATTCTTAGAACAACTGGGTAATTTAAATATACTAGATGTTATACTAGATATTGGATGATAGATGTTAGATGACATGACAGGATTTTAAAAATTTTCTATAGTTGTAATAATTGGTATTATGGTGTGTAAGGGAATATTTTTTCCTTGGAAGATGCATGCTGAATTATTTAATGGTGGAGGGTCATAATATCTGTAACCTACCTTCCAATGTTATAGCAAAAAACAGTAAACATAAATACAATACACGCACACACAAAATAAAAAATAAATACAATACAATACACTCATATATTTAAAGAGAGAGGGAGGAGAGGATAAAAGAAATGTGGTGATAAATTATTTGTCAGATCTACAAATTTTTCATAATAAAAAGTTAGGAGGGAAAAAAATCCCTCATTAAGGAAATTCCAGTAAACACAACAGATTGAATACATGTGTTTGCCTACACTCCATCTAGAAAATTGCAGAAAAAGGATATTAAAAAGTCATAAACACAGAAGGACAAAGGGCAGCTCAGAGGACAAGAGCCACAAAATTTGGGATTGTGGAAAGCCGAGTGGTAACTGAGTTAGCAGACCCGAGAAACAGGAAACCTAAGTCAGCAAGAGAAAGCCCAGCAGCTGATTGATTCATACTGCAAACCCTTGAAAGGCTCTGGAATTCCGGCATCAAGGACTTCAGACAGCTGGGTGTGGCTGTGGAGGACTGGCCGGAAGTCTGTTAAGAAGTAGCCAGCCCCTCAGCCTGCCTTTGCCCAATCTGGGTGAAACTGAAGGTTTCCTCTCTAGAGAGACTCAGCTACAAAGATTCTGGACTTCCTGGCAGCTGGTACAGCTGAAAGAAGGCGTACCTTACTGAAAACAGGAGGATTAAGGGACTGTCCACGCACTGACCAGTGGGGTTCCCGGACCCCCTTTCCCCACTCAGTTTTCAGAACCACTGGTAGCTGGGCTTACACTTGCTAAGCAAGAGATTGGTGCCGTTTTTCCTGGGAAAACTAACAAGCTCAGAAGAGATCTATTGACATTAATACCTGGGAGTGCCCTTATAGGAAGGGTGGGCCAGATCACTACATGACTAAGCCTCACCCACAATATAGAGCTTCCAAACTGCTTTTTATGGCTCATTCTTAAATATGACTGATAGCTGTATCAGTCAGGACAGGCTAGGTAATGCTCTAATAAAAAACAATACCAAAGTCTCAGCAGCTGAACACAACAAACACTAATTTCCCACTCAAGCCAAGTTCAAAGTGGTTCTGGATGCCTCCCCCAGGCAGCTGGCCTCCACAGCATGGCTCAGGATTCCAGGGTGCATCTCGGGTGACTGGCACCTCCACTGCGATACTAGGTAGATAGGTAGGTAGATGGTAGATAGATTGATAGATAGATAGACAGATCTCAGTCAGTCAATCTTGTGGGCTGGGGATACATGTACACCCATACTGTTCACATTCCACGGCCAAAACACATCACATGGAGGCAGGGAAATTAATCCCCTCATGTGCCTGGAAGGAGTGGAAGAACCAGAAAGATCAGTATGAGCTATTCTAATGCAGAAGTTAAGAACACTAGGTCTCTAAAGTAAAAGCAGAATCTAAAACAAACACACTAAAACAATGAACCAGGCAATTTAATGCATAGAAGAAATTTTCAATTTTGTTCAGAGAAATTGAAGAAAATTTCAATTAGCATCTTCAAAGAGATATAACAGACCATCAAAAAATAAATATTTGGAGAAAGAAATTTAAAACCCTTGGTAATGAAGAATACGATAGAAGAAATGAACCTATCTATTGAAGTGTTAGAAGATTAACTTAAGAAAATTTCCCAGAGAGAAAGACAAATGGAAAGGAAAAGACAGGAAAACTGGAGGACCAGTCCAGGGGGGGTCTACTATCTGAGTAGCAGCACTTCCAGAAAGAGAGAACAAAGTGTACATGAAGGGGAAGATATTATCAAAGATGTAATACAAGAAAATTTCTCTTAACTGAATGACTGGTTTCCTGAATATAAACAGCCCACCCAGAAGAATCGTTTAAAAAAAGACCTACGTCAAAGCACAATATTGTGAAATTTTAGAACATGGAGGCAACGAGAAGAGTCTAAAAGCTTCGAGAGGAACCAGGTCACCAAAAAAAAAAAAAAATCAAGAATCAGAAAGGCTATACACTAACAACAAATTTTCTGAAAAAGAAATAAAGAAATTGATCCCATTTACAATGGCATCAAAACCAACAAAATACCTAGGGATAAATTTAACCAAGGAGGTGACAGATCTCTACTCTGAAGACTATAAGACATTGATGAAAGAAATTGAAGACAACAGAAATAAATGGAAAAGTATCCTGTTTTCATGGATTGGAAGAATTAATATTGTTAAAATGTCAGTATTGCCAAAAGCCATCTACAGATTCAATGCAATCCCTATCAAGATAACAAGGGCATTTTTTAAAGAAGTAGAGAAAATACTCCTAAAATTTATATGGAACCACAAAAATATCCTGAATAGCCAAAGCAATCCTAAAAGAATACAAAGCAGAGGCATCACACTTCCTGATTTCCAACTATACTATAGCTATAGTAATCAAAACAGTACAGTACTGGCATAAAACAGACAAACAGACAAATGGGACAGGATTGAGAGCCCAGAAATAAACCTAAGCATATACAGTGAACTAATATTTGACAATTGAGATAATAATACTCAATGGAGAAAAGACAGTCTCTTCAATAAATGGTGCTGGGATAATTGGATTCTCACATGTAAAAGAATGAAATTGAACCCCTATCTTACAACACTCAGGAAAATTTACTCAAAATGGATTAAAGACTTAAATGTAAGACCTGAAACCATGAAACTCCTAGAAGAAAACAGAGGAGAAAAGCTCCTTGATGTGAGTCTTGGTAATGACTTTTTTGATATGACACCAGCACAAGCAACAAAATAAAAAATAAACACGTAGGGCTACATCAAACTAAAAGTTTCTGTAGAGCAAGAGAAACCAGGAACAAAGGGAAAAGACAACTTATGGAATAAGAAAAAATATTTGCAAACCATATATCTGATAAGGGGTTAATATCCAAAATATGTAAAGAACTCATACAGCTCAACAGCAAAAATAAACAAATAACCCAGTTAAAAAATAGACAAAGGACCTGAATAGATCTTTTTTCAAAGAAGATATACAAAAGGCCAACACATACATGAAAAGATGCTCAACATCACAAGTCATTAGGGAATGCAAATTAAAACTGTGACGAGATATCACCTCACGGGTGTTAGAACGGCCATCATCAAAAAGACAAGGGATAACAAATACTGGCTAGGATGTGGAGAAAAGGGAACCCTTGTGCACTGTTGGTGGGACTGTACAGCCACTATTGAAAATAGTCAAAAAAATTAAAAATAGAACTACCATATGGTCCAGCAATTCCACTTCTGGGAATATATCCAAAGGCAACAAAACACTAACTCCAAAAGATATCTGTACCCCCATGTTCATAGCAGTATTATTTATAATGGCCAAGACATGGAAACAACCTAAGTGTCCATCAATGAATGAATGGGTAAAGAAGTTGTGCTATCTATCTATATATAGCACAACTATATATATATATACACACATATATATATATATATATATATAATTCAGCCATTAAAAAAATGAGGAAATCCTACTACCTGTGCCAACATGGATGGACCCTGAAGGCATTAAGCTAAGTGAATTAAGTCAGACAGAGAAAGACAAATACATATAAATGATCTCAATTATATGCGGAATCTGCAAACAAACAAACAAACAAAACACCAAAAAAAACCTCATAGTAAAGGAAAAGAGATCAGACTTGTAGTTGCCAGGGGCGGAGGTGGGGGGAAGGGGGAATTGGTGGAAGGTGATCAAAAGGTACCGACTCCCAGTTACAAGCTAAGTAAGTACTAGGGATGTCATGTACAGCATGGTGACCACACTAGCAGCTAGCAGCTAACACCGCTGTGTGATACACAGGAAAGTTGTTAAGACAGTAAGTCTAAGAGTTCTCATCATGAGACAATTTTTTCATTTTTTCACAATTTTTTCTTTTCTTTTTATTGTGTCTATGAGATTCAATATGAGATAGCCGAAACTATGCTAGTAATCATTTCACAGCACGTGTAAATCAAACCATCATGCTGTATGCCTTATACAGTGCTATATGTCAATTATTTCTCAATAAAACTGGGGAAAACAAGGATCATAAAGACACCGGACTTCCCAAACACAAGGCTGGAGGCTACAAGTCAGTAGAGAAACATGGTCACATTTTTCAGTACAAATTATTTCCAATCTGAAATTGTATCCCCAGGTAAAATGTCTATCAGGTATGAGAGTAGAATAATGTGGCATTTTCTGAGATGCATAGACTCAACAAATTTCTCTCCTATGCCCCCTTTCTAAGGCAACTCTACCAAAAGGAGAGAAGAAAGCAAGAAAACTGGAAGACATGGGATTCAAAAATTAAAGTATCTTAATTTCCAGTAAATGGAGATCCCACGTGCGTATGACCCGTGCAGCAGTTACAGTTACATGACTCGCCAGGCTGAACTGGAGACCAAGAACAGGAGGAGCAGCAGGTGTGAAACTGACAGAATACCTGTTGTGCTTAAACGTACTGAAAGGAGATTTACAATTCTGACAGCAAATTGGTGATGGGGACATAGAAAATCAAGCCAATGGAAAAAAAAGAGACAATTATTAACTACAGAGAAAACCAAAGGGAATTCAGCTGTAGTACACTAGATTGGCCATCCAGAAACAATATTTACATAGTCATAAAAATGTAAATATTGAATACTGATTTCTTTACAAGGTGATATAACACTCCAGGATGATGAAGGGAAGGGAAATGTGTACATGGGGAGGGCACCCAGGAGAGCTGAATCCTCACCCCGCGTGGGAAGTCAAGTCTCCAAATCTACAGCTAAGAAAATCAAGACATAGACAAGTGTTATTTAAAAATACAGAGGTAAATACCAAAAGAAACCATTAAATATGTAAAAGTGGTCGACTCTGGGGAGAGAGAATCAGGTATAGGGAAGAGCAGTGGTTCGGGGACTGCCGATGTGCTTGAGAACCTATAATGTTCATTAATCATTTACAGATAGAACTTTGGCTAAAATAAAGTTGTAAAATCTCCCGTAAGTTTCCAATTTTAATTCCAAAAATCAGAAAACTTTCTGTACTGTCTCTTTTTACTGATTTCAAATTTATTCTTAAAGAAATCTCACCTAAAGTTTTACATTTTTTAAAGTTACAGTTTGTTAAAGTTACATTTGTTCAGAGCTTAAAGTATTTTTTTCCCCTGGTACGCTAAAGCACATCACCTAAAAATCAGAAATTATTACCAATGTAATCTTTTAGTAGAAACTAAGTTCTAGTGACTCAAACAAAACAGAAAATATAAATATTATACCTTGTTCTTCCGGGTTTTATTTGGAAGCCCTTGTTACATTCAATACACTGTTGAGAGATACCAAATAATATATATGAAAAATATTCTGTAAAGTGCATAAATGCTTTTATTTTCATTTTGAACACTTGACCCTCCTCTCCCAGAGGCTGAAATCTAACTGGAAAGATAAGGCATATGCAGAAACATACACAACAAAAGGCAGTTTGTGCTAGGAACCATGTGAATGGTACAAAGAAGCAATGAAGGCAGTTGATTAGAAAAAGTTTCCATCTGGTTGCATCTGAAACAGTGGTTGTCACGCTACGCTCTCATCAGTTACCTTCTCTCTCCATTTTATAAAGCAGAAAAACAAATTAATCTGAAGAAATGACTCTTACTATGTTCCCAAAGCGCACTTCCACATCCGCATGTTGCACCTCCAGGGCTTCCTTTTAATTCTCCCCGTGCCTGCCCCTAACCTGGCAACAGTGCTCTCCTCCTTACCCCATCCACTACCACAAGCTCTTTCCAGATGACTACAACTCCAGGACCTCAGAGCCGCAAAGTCTGCCATGGAGCCTCTGCAGCTCTTGTCATTTACCTGAAGATCATCCTCATGAAGGTTTCTGAATGTTTAATTTCTACACCCTCCGAGCCTCAGGCTGGCTGGTGAGCTGGTCCCCGCTGTGACTTCAAGTGTCTGCCTCCTGAATCTGATGTTTTCAGCCATGATGGGTCAAAGAGGACCCACTATTTTCTAGAGTGGAAATCATTCTCTGGCCAGCACAGCAACTGTTAACCTAATGTTTTTGTCTTTTTAAGCGAATAAGCATCTGGACTGTGCATCTGGAATATTCCTCTCATCATTACTTCTGCTGTGGCTTTATGCTCTTTTTGTCCAGCAAACCTACTACTGTCTTTTCTAAGTACCTTGAAAATCTATTTTCAAAAAAAAAAATCATCCTGTTGAAGTATGCTCTTCTTTTGAAGCTCAGATTGGTGTACATGAGAAACTATTGATTTCATAGTCACTTCCCTACTTAGGTGAACAACTACCTGATTGTTTATATTAAAGTAAGCTAGAATCGGGTTTCAAAAGTTTCTGGCATGCAAACACATTATTTTGATATTCATACTGAGTATTCAACCGTTAGATATTCAGTAATTCACTGGTTTACAAGAGAAAGTTGTAGCACTTAACACTTTATTTCTTTACACCAGGTCTTGAATCTTCAAAATTACTTCCTTTAATACAAAAACTACGTGATATAAACAATTCTGGTTTGTATGCATCAAGATATTCACCCCATCGTTTGGGTATATGAGGGTCATTCCAAAATTATATTTCCTCAGGATTTCTCTGATGGACACCTAAAAATATAATAATAAAAATAAAAAATATACAAAACACACTTGTCTTTCCTTCTTCAAACCTTAACAGCTTTATAGTAACGCATCTAATTTCAATGATTATCAATAATGTGATTATGTATAATTAGAGTAAAATAAAGTTCTCTCATGCCAATGATTTGTACGCTTGTACTTGATCAATTTTGTTAATTTTAATATTTCCAAATGTTTTTAAAAATACAGATACAGACTTTATAATACTTTATGCCATAAAAAGATGACATTTCATATTTAAAGATAATTTTTAAAAACTCTTGTATTTCTACACATGCCATAATTTAAAATCCTATTTCAATGTGTGAAAATGGTATCTATCGTCCTTGTTTTAGATTTTTGTCCTTGATGATTTCCACTGCAGCCAGCATGCACCCTGACACTCAGTGACAGACAGGGAGGGAATGAATGGCTTAACAATCTCCTCCTTAATGTTTGTTTTCTTCAAAGAATTTCTAGGCACTAGACACTTAAAAAAAAAAAAGCTTTGACACCCTTGACGTTGGAGTAGACGTTTTTACTTCATCACAACTAAGCCAAGACACAGAGACAATGATGTGACTGGGCCAAAAGTAATCGTAGAGTCCCCTGAAGACAGCTCTATAGTGAACTGAAAAACCTACTACACTGACAATCAGAGTATCTGGGTTTGACCCTATCTCTTCCAATAGCTTGCTGGGAGAGCTTTAACACTTAGCAAGTTCTTTGTTAGTTTTCTTCAACTGTAAAACAACAGGGTTTGATTCAAAGATCCAAAGTCAATTCAGGCACAAAAGCTTAATGATTTTTTAGATTCTGCAGTCCTTCACTGTAAAGCGTCGTAATTCATATCTTATTTTCTCACTGACTTAGAAATCTAAATGATCCTTAATTGGTAGTGGCCCCTAACAATTCTGTTTCAAACCCCTGTGCCCCCAAAAGAGCCCTTTACTATATCTGGCAGGAAATACAAGGATCTTTTTAAAACTTAAAAAAAAAAAATCATTCACTGACTTCTATTGCCAACTACATAAAATCCAAGGGATGTGGTCTGGCATTCAGGATACTCAAAATCTGACCTCAACTCACCTTCCCAACTTTTATCTCCAATGATTCCCTTTCTTGTTGCCAAAGCTACAGTCAAACTAAACATGTTTTTCTTAACCACTCCAAAGTCTTCCCGGTGCCCATGTTTTTTATTCATGGTATTATCTTTACCTAGACTGTTCTCTGTCTCCACAGAGTCAAGTTTGACCAGATCCTCAAAGCTAGGGGGACCATATAATTTATCATCCAAACTGCAACAATTTTGACAGTGAAAGGGGATGTTATTTGGATGGGAGGCCAGGAATAAACTGGGGCTCACCCAACACACTGGGACATGTGATGGCTCTACATAAAGCCCAGCTGGAGTGCACATCTACTGGAAATAAAATCCCTCCCCTAAACCTCCATCACACTGGAAATTTGTATCCCCTTTCGATGATCATTTCTGCTGTGTATTTGAGTTATGTATACAACAGTCTGAGTCATGAAATGATTCAGCCTTATACTCCCCACAATGTCTGGCATATAGTAGGTGCTCAGTAAACATCTGATAAATGAGTGAGCTCCTAGGTATGTGAGATTTCTGTACATGACATTAGGTTCTTTCAAGTCAGTACACGCCTTTTTAAAATCAGCAGCACAGTTCACACAGAGAAGAGCCACATTCCTTGGTCACCCCAAAGAGAGCCATTTCCCGCAGGGATGTCCCAGGTTCACACAGCAACTGGAATGAGGATTCCCGTGGCCCTGTGGAGGCACGCTTCAAACACATGCTGATTCAGGCCTGCTTCACGACGTAGCCCAACTCCCTGATGTGTGAAAACACCCAGTGAGGTAGATACAAGAAGTCCCCATTTTATGAAACACTGTGGTTCACAGAAACGAACAGCATTGTCCTGAATGAGCTGCTAAGTGAGGAGCCAGGTCTGAAATCCAGACATTCTGACCGCTAGGACTATCTTGGTCCCCACAGCATACTGCAATGACCTTGACAGATATGGCATTTACATAACAGAAAATATCATTCTCATCCCTGAATGCTGCAGGCTACGACGCACAACTGCCCCAAATGTCTTACGCAGTTCTGTTGATTTTCTGAAAATGAGAGGGAAAAAAATCTTTCATTAGCTGCTTCTTTCAGCCACTAGTAAAGATAGACCTGGCTAAGTTAGAGTAGGCGGAAAAAAAAGAAAAAGAAACATAAATAATAGAAAGAGAGAATTTAACATATTACAAATCTCAGAAGCAGGAAGCGTGGAGTGTCATGGTATCAGCGTAGCCCTGGGTGCGCCGCAAGCACGCATCACAATGTTGCCACGCAGATGCGTCAAGTTATTTCGGGGACCCAATTAAGGAGGCACTTTATCATCTGGAATGTCCACCTGAAGATGGAGACTTCTACTAAAACAGAAGTCTTATGAATTAAACAAAAGAATTTTAAAAAAATCAAACACACTCATTTTTTTGTCCAAGTATGTTTCATTCTACCGTACTCAAATGCCACACATAGGATTTGGATGAAAAAGTAAAACTTGTACTCTGTGCCAGTTTTTAAAGTTCCTTCATTACCTATACGGTTTCCACGTTCTTTCTTTGTAACAACAGTTAAATTTAAGCCTCAACGGGCTTCATTCCCATTTGCTCTGAGTCTGAAGGCATGAGAAGTATGTAGCATTTATAAAGCAGGAAATATCTAAAAGCATTCTGCTGAGATTTCCTTCCCCCACACCCCGTTCCACACCCATTCCTTAAACTGCCTTCGAAAGGCCTGCTGTGTCCCTTACAAATTAAACCCAAGCTACTAACAGAAGCAGCGCGCTCTTCCTTGGTTTGTTTGGACACCGCATCTCCGCGAAAGTTGGATGTTGCCTGGCTTCAGCAGCTTCTTAGGCTAGCACCTGACCCCTCATGCTCAAATATTTTAATGCCACGCAGGTCAAATATGCTTTTCTGCTGTTATCAGAGTGGAATTTAGGAGGAAAAGAAGAAAGCCTACCAACTCGGCTTTCCATTCTCCACATACCAAACCCTAATCAAGAGGCCCTTCCAACGTTGGACGCAAACGTGTCTCTCTGACTCTCCAAGTCAGGAGAAGGCCTTTTACCGCCCCCCCCCGACCCCTCCTCCCACCCTCACTCCCTGACCCACCCTCAGATCAACTCTGCCCAGCCGAGGTCTGAGCTCCCATGCGTGTTTACCCAGTAGATGTAAGACTCTGGAACAAATGGAATGTTTGTTTATGGTCCATTAGAGGTAAAGATTGTGAATACGGTGCTTACATGAGGCTAACATTTATTAGTTATTAATACCTCTGCAACAGTACCCAGCAACAGTTATTAATACCTCTGGTTTATTAACTGTCCAAAATGTGCCTTTTCTACAGGGTACCATTGGTCAGGATAAACCATTATGGTGATGAGCACGGGGATGTCACCACACTGGAGGCTGTCACACACCTGGCAGCCAGCCAGCCACAACTTGCCTGGTTTTTGAAAACATCTGTCCATGTCCCCAGAAGCCATTCAAGGTCAAGGAATACCCAGGAGGTCTGGCTCCCCTGAGAAGCAGCCTCATGATAGGTGGGTTGAGCTGGCCTAAACCTGATCAACTCCAGGACCCATATCCACAAGAAAGGACTCACTTCTCTGCCAGCTCCAAAGCCATATGTATCACAAAGATTTTCTCCAACAGCGTAGACTGGCTTAAGAGTTTCCTAAAATAGTCTCGATTTTAAAAAAAGCAGGAATCTCTAACTTAGTTCTAACTTTCTCTGTCTTTTGAAGACCAACTCCCAATCTCTCCTTTCTTTTCCCATTACTTAAAAAAAAAATTGTTAAACCACATAATGCAGAGGACACTGACCTGCATTAAGCCCTAATATTTTACAAGTAAAGTAATAGGTAGTTTAAGATTATGAAGTCTTACTAAGCGAAATTTAGAGCAGAAAGTGAATTTCTTATATGGACCTTCTTAATTGCTGCTCACAGAAATTATTTTGTCCACATGGCATGAGAGAATTTTAATTTTGGTTCCATTTTCTCATTACCCTCAAAAACTCTAAAAGTACCATTTTGTTAAATTGAGTCAGTGCCCATTGAATAGAGTAATTCAGTAACTTAGCTCACTTGTCCACTAGAACACTAATTTCATTTTTTCTAAAATTAATACAACCTGCAACGTTAAAGCAAACCACTCCCATCTATCTTGCCACCTTACTCAATAATTCAATTCTCTGTGTAATTATGTTATAACATTATAAGCTAAATCACAAATCACTTTTGTACAATGACCTAGAAAATACTCATCTCTTCACAAAACTGAAAACATCTAAATTAATTTTAATAATTTTGAGCACCACCCATATACAGCAACACAATCAAGACAGAGGATACTTCCAAAGTAACTTGGCCATGACTTATAACTTGGGTCAATTCAAACAATCAAAATGAAAAATAATAAAGGAAATAGAATACATGCTAATTTACACTGGAGTTAGGCTCCAAAAGCTCATTTGTAAATCAGCTGTTCAAGCACTCCGGTTACTTACTGGCTTAGGCCCCCAAACCAGATCACAGAAGTCTCTTAAACTCACAGTTTATGTAAATAAAGCTCTTGCATCTTCCCTATCATATGACAAGCTTTTTCACTGGAAGAAGGATTTGTCATTCTGTTCTGTTATTTCCTTCAGCTGTGGGCTCTGGGTCTCTCCTCTGAGAGAAGACATTTCCTAGCTCCAGGCCACCAAATCCTGCAGGCCAGGCGAGCTGGGAGCGTGTGGTGTGCATAACACAACCTCGGCACACGAGGTTCCACACGGCTCCCAAGACTCTTGTTTTCTGACCTCTCTGTGGCCACATGGATGAGTCAGCCTGCTTCCCTTTTTACTGTCATCACTTCTTTTCACCAACCAGAGTGTTTCTCCTTTATGTTCACTGGGGAAATCGTCTCATAGCTATGTTCTATCCTCTTTGGTCCCTAATGCAAATCACCATGATATCCTAAGGCTTTTCACTGCTAGTCTCTCAAGTACGAGGGCTTCTCTTCCTTGAAGTCATCTCCTCTCACCAAGGTGCTGTAGAGAAGAACAAAAATTGAACACTGGAAATAACGATGCCTCTTGACTACGGTTGAAAAGGCAAAGGCCTTGATAAGACCTTGGGTTTAAGGATGAGACTCTAAGCACACGCTCTCAGAACCAAAGATAACCACTGGACCAGATTAACTAGATTCACCAGACTTGGCAATGCTATGGGGTCGGGGGGAGGTGAGAAGAAGAGCTGGGTGACAGAGTAGTAGAGTTGTTCCTCATGAGTCAGACAACGTAAAAGGCCCACAAAAGAAAAAAAAGAAGAAAGAAAAGAGAAGAAAAAGAGAAGAGAAGAAGAAGAAAAAAAAAAGACAGCTTTTTTTCAACTCTGTAGACCAGAAACAAGGCCAGGGAAGATGAGGCAATGTCAGGCCGGGGCAGCTGGAGAACAAAGCACCATGTAGACTAATGGGTAGCATGTTAATGGGAAACACCATGAAGAGGCTAAGAATATAGGAAGACATAGACAATAATACAGCTGATAATGGTTGCTGAAGTGTGGGCACTGGAAGATAAGGAACTTTAAGGACCATGACAATGAATGTGCAAGCTGAAAGTGTGCAAAGTAATCTTAATAATTAATGGGAAAAGGCTTCAATTGTTCCATGACCTTTGAAATTTTTCATCAAAATCTTAAAAGCTCTCTATTAATGTGTTGGGAAATGAAAAAATAGTAAAACTAATATTTATTTAGTATACTGTAATTTAAAACATTAGAAATAGAAAGTGTTTATTTGTAAAAAACCTATCAAGAGTAGTTTGAATAGAGCTTCTCTTCTTCACGTTGTATAACTTATGATTCGAAAAGAGAATCTTCTCTATACCTTGACAAATTGCCATAGTCCTTTCTAAGTTTGGATCAGCTGCAACATTTTATCCTTTGTGCTTTCAATGTCATGAATTATCTCCAAGAGTTCCTTTAATGTTAAGATATTTGGTGGCATCCTGGGATATCTTCAAATTTTTCATCATAGTCACTTACCTCATTCAAGCCAAAACATTTGCCTTCATTAAGTTCCTATGGCTACACATCTCGTCTTTCAAATGGTGGCAGTGTCAACGTTCTCATGGTCAACTATTTCTTCTATAACTCTATTTATGTTCAATTCAAATCCTGCAATGTTATTTGCACAGTGTGGTAAAAGTTTCTGCCATTCTGCACACATATTACCCACCGTTACTTCCTGCTATAATGCTTGGATGTTTTCCAGTGCATGCTTTATCTCATATTTCTTCCAAAATTCGGCTACAGAAAATGCACGATATCCCCTTGTAGCATCAATAACCAGTCTAAAAGTCCATTTAAAATAAGAGGCTTCAAAAGCTAGTAGAAAGCAAATTCTGACATTTTCATTCAAGTCCCTGAGAGAATCAGGGTGACCTAGAGCATTATCTAACAGTAGTGGTTGTGCTTCAGAAGTTAAATTATTTTGCGTACTTCTGGACAAAAACACAATTGGAACAAGTTTTGAGACAATGATACCATGACCCGTGATCTTTTATTTGCATGCCAAATGACTGGTTGAGATGCTTTTTCATGATTGTTTAATGCTCTAGGATTCTCAGACTGATAGATCAGCACAGGTTTTGAAGTCTCCCTTTGCATCGCCTCCTACTAGAAGAGTTACCCTGTTTTTAACTCCTTTATAATCACATCGGGATCTGACATCTTTTGTGGCACAAGTTCCTGAGGGGGCTGCTTTCCAACCTGCCCCTTTAACATTAAATATTTGAGGATCATCATCACCTGCCTTAACTAATCCTTGGGACCTGGATGCAAGTTTCTCAGCAGCATCCTTACCTGTGCTACAGCTTCACCTGATGGCTTAACATTAATCAATTCACGCCAACTTCTGAATGATGAAACCGGTCTTTACAGACAGTATTTCTTCAATATCCACACATTTACCATTTTCTTTCAATGTGGCAACTAACTTCAATACTTTGGCCTGAACGATAATCAAGCTGATTGGGATTTTTAAAATTACAGTCTTCGATCCAAAATATAAGTAAACACCCTATTTCAACCAAAAGCAACTTTCTGTTCCTAGCACAATTTAAACTAAAAGATGCTGAAACGACTTCACCTTGTTTTTACATTCACAGGATGTATTCAATATGCTTCACGCAGGCCTAGGTCTCATCCCATCTTTGCTTTGCTGTCAACATTTTCACATCTTCTAATTACTTCTAATTTCACTTCTAGCACTATCACTTTTCATTTCTTTGCTGTGCTTTCATTTTTATTGGCCAATTCCCTCTTTCAATTATTCATTCTTGTAAAATGACGTGTGGGTTTATCACTGGGAGATAAACAAGCAGTACAACTACACGCTTTGTTGTCTGTGTGAACTGAATAACAGACGCACAGGGAACAATCACTGACAGAACTGAAAAAAGTAATATGATTTATCACTGATCATCAGGCACACTTTTTATCTATGCAGTGATTTGTGGACTGAAGCAAAGGTTGTACTTTGCGAAGTTACGGTTAGTACACCCTGGTAGCTGAAACCTGAACGATGCCACTGTGGGACTGGTGTTATCTATGTAAACCACACGTGTGCACATGAGAACTGTACAAAGTTGCGTTCTGCCTTATTTCACTCCAATCCCTGCTTAACAATTACCTAGCCCAAATTAGGCTAAAAATTTTATAATCTTACTGAAATGATGAAACCTTAGGGAAAAATAAAAAGAGTCCTAAACTCTGACCAAATACGGAGAAATTAATTATATAAATAAGGCATACGGAAACAGAAGAGAAGGGTTACAATAACATTTCACTATAAAGTACAATTATTCACAAAATTAACTTATTGTGATGCAAGCATTTTTAAAAAGAGAAATTCTGTCTGTTAGAAGAATTGAGTACCAGCAATAATGGCAGCTGTATAGAGCCAAATCTTCCAACAATTCTTCAAAATATAAAAAGACAATTTTAAGAGGCAAGAACAAATAAAACTGCATAAACCCATGCCCTCAGGATAACCGGAAGACTAGGGTCATTTCAAATTACCTGTAAGTAAAGAAAGTAAATACCAAATCCTAGTGAGCTACTATCAGTTCTGCTGTAACACTTATTTTGAAAACGCAAATTCTGGTGTTCAAATATGATTGGCACATTAGGGAACAATTAGAACATAATGAGAATTTTGAGTTTTCTTATGAGCATCTTCATCTGCAAGAAACACTAGGTGAATGCAGAAAACTGCACCCAGCTGAACCAAGCTGGTAGGAATAGGAAACACACTCTGCCTGCCTTGAGAATCTACCAGCTCCCTGAGTTCACCACAGGAGCTATGAGTTGCACCCACCCATCCGTATCTGGTCTTACAACTTTCCATTCGATAAAACAGCTCGAAAGCTACAGTCCTTCCTAAGGCCACTCCACAGGCAAACTTCAGGTCGTTCTCAAGGTGAAGTGCCATACTTATTGGACTGATATTTCTAATGACTTAACATGGGTAAAAATAGTGCTACAGTTTTTATTAGGTTCCTACCTATTTTTGTAATGAGCCATGGATGGTATTTAAGTACTGTGCCCTGTTACAGATTGTGTGTGTGGCCCCCATCGCCCACCCAACATTCGTATGTTGCTGTTCTAATCCCCAGTACCTCCAAATGTGACTGTATTTGATGATAGGTCCTCTAAAGAGGTAACTAAGATAAAATGAGGTCATACAGGTGGGCCCTAATCCAACAGGATTGGAGTCCTTATGAAAAGAGGACAGAAGGACAAAGACGCACACAGAGGGGAGACCATGTGAGGACAGATGGAGAAAGAGGCCATCTACAAGCCAGGGAGAGAGGTTTCAGAAGAGACCAACCCTGCTGACACACTGATTTCCAACTTCTAGCCTCCAGAACTGTGAGAAAATGAACTCCTGTTGTTTGAGTCACCCAGCCTGTGGTACTTTGTTATGGCAGCCCTAGCAAACTAACACATGCTCTCAAACCCATTTTCCCCACAAACCCTGTGGTTTTTATTGTGCAGTTTTGCACAGCATGATGATGTTGAAGAACGCAGAGGTTGCACCGCAGGAGAACTGACTGTGTATCTCCTGTTCATGCTGTAAGTCATCACAGAAACAATGGTATTCCAGGAAAAACTGCGTGGTAGCTGTGGTCTTAAGATGGATCTAAAATCACAGCCTAAAAGAGAAAGTCCCCCTACATGGGAAAATACTGGGGGTGGGGGTGGGGAGAGGGCTACAGGGAAGGAACTAACTTAAAAGTGCATCCGACTAGAGATAATCATACTAAGTGAAGTCAGTCAGAAAGAGAAAGACAAATACCATGTGATATCACTTATATGTGGAATCTAAAATATGACCCAAATGAACCTATCTATGAAACAGAAACAGAATCAAGGACATAGAGAACAGACTGGTGGTTGCCAAGGGGGAGAGGGGAGGAAAAGGGTTGGATTGGGAATTTGGGGTTAGCAGATGCAAACTGGTATATATAGGATGGATAAACAACAAGGTCCTACTGTATAGCACAGGGAACTGTAGTCAATATCCTGTGATAAACCATAATGGAAAAGAATGTATATGTATATACAACTGAGTCACTTTGCTGTACAGCAGTAATTAAGACAACACTGTAATTCAACTATACTTTAATAAAAAATTAATTTAAAAAAATTAATTAAAAAAAAGTGCATCCAGACACCAGGAGGCAGTCTTGGAAAGGCGACTATTTGGGGGAAAACAAGGTAGAAAGGAAAGAGGAGGCACTCTGGAAACCTCCTGGTAAAGAGAAAAAAGCCAAGAGGGGAAATTTAGAAAACTGCAAGAGAAAAAACTTTTCAACAATTTAGGGGCACATAAGTCCTCCCCCATTCCCTGCTCCCACAGAAGCCATCCAGGAAAGCAACCACACTGTAGACTCTGTCGGAAGCCCGGCAGACACCCCCTTAAACAAGAGGCCAAAGTAGACATCGCCAGCAATGGGACAGACAGACATCACATACCCCCTGATATCATGCACTGAAAAGGACACCAGATCACTTCTGGGATATTTCTAGCAAAATGCATGACCTGAATATATCATGATTAAACACTGGACAAACACAAATTGAGGGACATTCATTATGCCAAAAAAATGACCTATACTCTTCAAAAATGTTAAGTTCATGGAAGACCAAGAAAATACTGAGAACCTATTCCAGATTAAGGGAGAATAAAGAGGCATTACAACTAAATAAAACAGGTGAGCCTGAATTATATGGGGGACATGTCCTATAAAGGGCAATAGTGGGGCACAAATTCAATTTAGCACAATTTGAATAAAGTACATACAATAGATCATTGTACTGTGACTATGTAAAAGAGTGTCCTTGTTTTAGGAAATGTAAACTTAAGTATTTAAGGGTGAAGGGTAGCAAGTCTGTAATTTACTCTCAAATGGTTAACAAAAATTAATGTATATAAGGGAGTGTGTGTGTGTGTGTGTGTGTGTGTGTGTGTAGGGAGGGGAAAGGAGAAGGGGGGAGAAAGAGAGAATGATAAACTGACCATCAGAAAATGTTACCATTTGAGGAATGTGGGTAAAGGATATATGAGAATTCTTTGTACTCTTTTTGCAACTATTCTGTAAGTATGTAATGATTTCAAAATTAGAAGTTAAAAAGAGAGAAAGAGATAAATTTTGCCTAGCCTTCCAATCTATACTTTCTGGTCAAGTTAGTAATTCATTCGCTAAGAACAACAAGGCCAAGAAAGGGTAGAAGGGAGTATAATTAAAGAATGAAGAACAAAAGGGAATTAGAAATTCACAAATAATATTATCACATCATCTTAAAATCTGAATTCAGAAATTTTAAAAAAATCTTGGAATCAGGCTCCATAATATAGGTTGCAAAATTGTGATTTAAACCACCAACGCTGCCAAGTAGCACAGGGGAAAATTCTTTCAGCCTTTCCTTGGGTGTTCCTGAGTCAACGACTCTGTAAGTTGATTCTGTATAGCAGCAGGCACTCACTCACATAGAGAGAAGGACCAAGCAAAAAGGTTATACTATGTGACATTTTCTTAAAGTGCATCTTATTACTTTCAAGTGCATATAGCCCAACCAGCTGCTAAGAGAGGAAAGAATAATGGAGTGACTCTTAACATGACTTCATTCCAACAGCAGCACTTGACCCAGGCGTCCTCATCATCCCTAGATCATTATAGCTTTGTCCAGATTAGTCCCCTCCCTCCATTCACTCTTCCTTTCAATCTCTCCAGCTATACTCTTCCAGATTCTTCATTCTATACACCTTCTATGCCGTGACTCCTTTATCAAAACCCTTCGAAAGGTACTTATAAAGAATCAGGTTCAAATGTCTTACCCTCAGTATTCAAGGTCTCCCACCATCTAGTCTTCAGCTTCTTTTCCAAACTTGTTCTCTAATCTTCCTTCAGCCAAACTAGCCACCGTGTCTGTGCTGACCCCCAGCTTTTCCCTGCTGATCCTCCAAGCCCCACTTGGGGGTCCACTTAACTCCGTGAAGCCTGTTCTCACCAACTCAACCACTTCCCTCTCCTTGGAAGATGTAGGAATTAGAACTTGCTGCATGTAAGTAAGTAAAAAAAGCAAAAGAAGGAAGGGAGGGAGGGAGGGAGGAAGGAAACAGAAGCCCTACAAAGTTCTGAATTTTTTGACTATCAATTGTCTAATTTTTGCCCATAATTTCCCCCTCCTTTCATTCATTTTATTGCTCCAGCTTTGCACATACTTATTCTATAATACAATAGGACAAAGCAGCTGTGAGAGCACAGAGATAGCAAAAGTACTGTAGTTCTCAAAGAAGCATGAAACAAAAATGGTGCGGGAAGAACTGGTGCTGTGGTCCGAGAGAAGGGGCCAGGGCGCAGGGAAGGTAGCGGGGGCCACTGTCACCAGGGAGCGTGGTGCTTCCAGCGTAGGCCATTGGCAGTACAATGCTATATACCCCAACTGGGGAGGGACCGAGGGTCAGCACACAACGCCCCCAAAGACAGAAGTGTGAACTACATCCTAACCCAGTTCAAATTATTAACTGTTATAATTAGGTAAATCTAAATGAATGAAATGTTGCCATATTTTCAAAGTACAGCAGTAACACAGGATAGATTCTCTATGGAAGATATAAGCATTTGGTTATAAAAACAGAGATCCTGTTGGTGGATTCACTGGGGGAAACTCAAGGCTGTACCTGACCCCTCCCTCCTCTTTACTCAGGACAAGGGCTTCAAGGTCATTTCAAGATATTCCCTGTGGGTAACCATGTGTGGGGACCAATGTCAACTAGACTTATTGTGGAGATCATTTCACTATATGTATATAAATATCAAATCATTATGTTGTGTACCTCAAACTAATATTATGATATATGTCAATTACATCTAAATTTTTTAAATAAATTAATTTTTTTGAAAGAAAAATTCTTGTAATTGCAGTCCAGTTCCACAAAACCAAGAGCCCAGCTCAAAGGGGGAAATTTTTAAACTGTGTTTTCCTCTTTGAAAAGTCTTTAAAATAAAAAGAGACAAAAAGCATTTGAGTAATGACATTCTGCAACCCCCCCAAAGAGCTCCCAAGAATAAAATTCATCCTAAACCAAGAGAGCTACACCCTTTACTTCCCATGTTTCCACGTATGAAAATCATTCATTCCCTTGCCCAAATCCCCCAATGGACTGAGCTCTTTGACAGCAAACTGCCTTTTATTTATCCCCTTTATTTATGTATCTGCAGCTCCCAGCCCAATTTATGGGCCCAATAAATGTTTGTTATGAAAATAAATATTTAGCCAGAATGGTGAGAATGTAGTAAAAGTAGTTGGCCATTTTGACCACACACACACACACACACACACACACACACACACACACAAAGATTCCCTGGAGGCCAGAAACTTCAGGAATAGCAGATAACTCAAATATTCAGTCTGCACAATTCAAGGTAATCGTAGTAATAGTTAACACATTTCCAGCAGGTATCTAATCACTTACTCTTCATTAACAAACCTTTGAGTCAGGTACTCCTATGACTTAACATAAAAGGAAACTGAGGCCCAGGGAGGTTAAGTAACTTGCCCCAAATCACACAGCCAGAGAGGGGTAGAGCCAGGGTTCAAATGCAGGCAATCTCCAGAGTCCACACTTTCAACCATCATACAAATACAAATATATCAAAATAGATGAAATAAATGCATTCTAAGAATTAAGCAAAAAGTATAATATTTTAATTGCACACTTTTGGGTTAATTTTTAGAATGCAGTCTAATTTAAACAGCATTAAATGATAATTAAAATTTTTTTTGTTTGTTTTGCTTTTAAAAGCTACCTAAGTTACTGTTAAAATAGAGAGCTCATTAATTATAACTATTTGTAGGGCAATCATAATTACTAAAAACTGACATTTTAATTATTAGTTTAATCAAAATAACATTAATATAGTATGGAGATTTTTCTTTAATAACAATAATCATTTTTAAAAGGTACATATTTTAAATGTTTAAATATTTAGTTATAAATATGAGTTATGGTGTTAAAACCAAAATGAAATAAACACAAATGAAATAGAACATTTTAGCTGGGTTACCATAAAAAAATATCTGGTATGTGACTCCATCTTCCTGTTCCTTTTCCTGAGAGGTGGTGAAGCACAGAGTGCCACATCCAGGCTTTGGAGCACTGCTGGAATCATGGCTGGTCCATTCTCCAGCTCTGTGACCTCAGGGAAGGTAATTAACCTCTCTGAGCTTTGTAAATAACACCAACAACCTCAAGTTATTTGGAAGACAAAAATATGTAATATACATAAGACAGCATACCTAAAGTAAATAAATGTTAAATCCTTTTCTTTGTTATAAGAGAAACAAGAACAGACTGATAACTTTTGTCTCTGTGCATGAGAAAGTCCAAACTATACTGATGCTTTCCAGAGTCCAAGGGACAAGCAATGTTTCTCCATCCCCCTTTTTCATTTCTGAAACTTTGAGGAAAACAATTGCATTAATATATCCTAAATCTAGATTCCAATTTATATGGATGGCTTATGCCAAAATAAAGTATTTACTTTAAAATTTAACTTTTGAAATTATTTTGTTTTAAAATTTTTTTTTTTTTAAACTGACAATTTTGGCCTCTGTGAGCCTCTGTGATGACTTTAAACTCTGTGTATGATGGAGATCTCTTCACCTTACCCACTGAAGGCAAGAGACTGGACCAGATGATATTTAGTGGTTTCTTTAGCAAAATAAGGTTTTAAATTTGTCAACAAACAGGAACAGATCCAGAAACATGAGTAGCTCTAATGAAAAGGCAGAGTCCATTCTCCTGAAAAAGGATTCACGGTAACAAGCAGGTAACAACTAACAATTTTCAGGCCAACCACTTGCTCCTTGTCCAACCCAAGAACCAAAATGCCTATCAAATGGCCCTTTCCTGGTCTGTTCACCTTCTCAGGCGGTCCGGTGGGCAGAAAAATCCCATGGCTCATACAGGTCCCAGCACCCCAGAGGCCTCCCATGAACTAACAACGAAGCAGATGAAGGAAATCCTTCTTTACAGAAATAGTCCAGTTAACAAATGAATAAGGAATGACTGACACTGTTTTGCAACCCCCAGTTGTCATAGATCTAGACACTCAGCATCAACAACACTAATTTTCTTCCCAATGTCATAGAGAAATATCTCAGATATTGTATGCTTTCTACCACTAAAATATCTATATATCTCTATCTATGTATCCTGAATTTGATCAAACCTATAGATCTATTATCAATTTACAAGAAATACAAAATCGCACAGTGGGGATGCTATCAGGAAAAAAAGGATGAAGACAGAAGCTGTGGATTATAAAATACTTAAAGGGATTTTTTTTTTTTTAAAGAATCAATCCATGGTGCATGTAGTTTTATCAGGATAATTACTTCATAAGAAGGGGCTATAGAAGTCTTCCGGGGTGGCTGGCAAAGTTCTAGTGTCCTGAGTGGTGTTAGAAGGGTATTTCCTTTACAACAATTTGTTAAGCTGTACGTTTGTTTTACCTGGTTTCTCTCTCTCTCTTTCTACACACACACACACACACACACACACACATATATACAATAAAAAAGAGTTTAAAAAGAAGAGTGAGATTCTAAAGGTAATTCCAGATTAGCCATTACAGACTAAGTATGTGCTAAAGTGCTTAGAATATCAGTAATAAAATTCTCCTCTCCTGCTCCTATCCCAATTAGAAAGAATAATTTTGGATTTAATACTTAAAAAAAAAAAAAGAGGAAATGAAGAGGTCACTATGAGAAGAAGTCAGAACTCTGAGAAGGTCCTTAGAATTCCTTTACTATTTAGTAAAGGAATTTAAGTAAAGGAATACTCTTTATTTTGAGTTATCCTGGAGGGACACCATATAATCTTTACAATGCCTGGGGGTCCTGAAGGTTTGTATTTGCCTTGCCTTTTCTTAAAAACTAAATCTCTCACCTTAATGTGGGGGTGAGAAGGAGGTTTGGTGGGTCTGTTCTTCATTGCTCATCTTTACTAAATGCTTTTCAGATCTTTTTTTTCTAGCTCATTCAAGACACCTTGGTTTGGGAGAGAGCTGCTTCTAGAGATTCCAACTTGAATAAGAAAGTCTCTTCTGCAAAGAGTTCAAACTCAGGGACAGAAGTTGCACGGGAACATGGATAATTCCTTGATGAGCTAAGAGCTAGAGCCAGGACACAGACAAAGGAGCAGAGATGTTCCGTCTTTCCCTGAACTCTGCAGCCTATTCATGTCATTTATCTAGTGCCAACTTTGCAGAGGAAGGGAACCACATTTAACCTACAGAGAAATGAAGAAGGCAGCAGGGAACATAAACGCGGAGCTCAGTAAACATTACACTAGCTTAACAAGAAAAGTCAGAGATGTATCTCAACGTTCTTCATCTAATTTTAAAATGGGGAGGAGGATGTAGAAGCAGCATGATAATCCTAAATATGTTCACTTAGTTAAAAATCTAAGATCTAGATATAATTTAAATAAAGTTCAACAGGCATTCTATTCCAAGTTTGTTAAATTTCACTATTCATTAGCAGTGATATAAATATGGGATATGTCATTACCAGATTAATTCTTGGATAGTTTTTATATATAAATATCCAAAAAATCACTTTATATCCAAAAAACCACTGTTTAGCCAAGACAGGTATTTTTATATGAAGGGGAAGCGTGCATACCTAAAGTACTGTGAGACAACCACCAATCTCACTCGCTACATATACTTTTTGTACTCAAGTAGGTAAACCAGAGTTTAAGGGCAGTTTTAGTAAGATCAGCTAACTGCAGAGCTATAATTTCACAGAGTTCTAAAATTTCTTATAACCTACTTTTATTTTTTTAACTACTCAAAACTAAAGGATTATTCAATACAATCATTCTAAGTATTTGTTTTATAAAGGCTGTTCCCATTCATATTGAACAATGACACAGAATGAGATATATTAGCATGTGCAAATATATACTTTACCAGAGAAAAATATGTTTCACCTTTTCTTCTTATATTTGTCTTGATCTGCTTTTATGTTTGTCTTTATGATGTTTTGGAAAACAGAACTTAAAAGAAATAAATTGTTTGGACAATCTTTTGTTTTAACATCATTCAAAATCTCTTACAACAAGAATACACTGAAATCCTAAATGAAAACATGCCAGAAATTTCTGTGCCATTTTCAGCTTGATCCTAAACTTTTAAATTTTCATTACACTTTCAATATCATCCTTTTACAACATTTTTAAGCAAAAGGTTGAAGAGGTTTTACCAATTAAAAATCTCTGAGATTCACTTGGTAAAACTGCCACATTTTAGGAAGCTACAATAACACCAGAGTAATCTGAGTGTTTGTTCCTTATCACAGGTGTGAAAGCTCCCTCCGCTGCCCCAAACCTTACCCTGTTGTGCAGTTACTTGTAAGGAAAATAATAGGAGTTATCATAAGGATCTGGCTTTAACTCAGAAACCCAGTCATAACACAGACGAGCTGTGTGGCTTTGGGCAAATTACTTAGTCTCTCTGAGCCTCCACAGCCTTACAGAAAATAGAGATTATATTATGTATGTACATCTGTGAGAATTAAATAATGCTATGCACATATAGCATCTGAGATAGAGTAAGAACTCAAAAGTTCCTATTTCCTTCTCTTTTCTCATCAGAAATGTTGAGAGTGGAGGGGTAAGAAAAGTTTGCCTGTGATACACTCTAGGTCTGGAATAGTGGTTCTTCTATTGTGGTCCATGACCAGTAGCACTGACACGGCCTGTGAGCCTGTTAAAAATGCAAATTCACGGCACAGGCCCCAGCTCAACCTAACAAATTACAATCTCTCGGGATGAACCCAGGAAACTGGGTTTTAATAAGCTTTCTAGGTGTTTCTTAAGAACATTAAAGTTTGAGAACTACTGTTCTAAAAACACAAGAGTATTGACAGACGGCATCCTCTCGCGATTCCTTATCCCGTTTCCTGATCCTGGCGGACCTCCCTCTCCTTCCCTGCTCGCCACTCCAGCTCCCTCAACTGCCCAGTTCTGGAGACTCTGCTTTCGACTTCACTGGCTCACTTCCCAGACCACAGCTGGTTGCTACCCCTCCTGGCAGTCCTCTCCTGATGACAATGAGGTAACCGTCACATCGCCACCCCAGCACCACCCCGGTACACAGACCGACAGATATGCACCCAGGCTGTACAGTGCCCTCAGGAGCAGGCTGGCCTGTGCCCATCTGAATCCCAAGTGAGTGATCCTTCCCGTCCAGAAAAAGCATCATTCTGCCAACCCAAGGCACCTGGGGCAGAGGGGGACTCCCAACAACTGCGTCTCACTTTCAAGGCTTCACCTGGAATTGACAAGTCAGCTGAGGAAGGTTTCACAGATCTAGCTGGCTAGCTCCCAGAGCTGAGTCCGCTCCCACATCCCGCCTCCCTGACCCAGCTGTGGAAAATGCTCATCCAAACCCAAGTCGCGGAGCTCATTACAGTGTATGTCCTTTCAACCACTCTGTCTCAAGACAGGACAAAAGGAGCAACACTCTTGCAAACAGAAACTCTGAACAACAGTTATGATGGACACTTGCCGGAGGCAGACATCTCAGTGGTTACCGGCCTGGACTGACAGCATCATAACCACTTACTAGACAAATACTTCTGGACGAGCAAGAGCTCCCACGCGGTACGAGAAGGCCGGCTGCGCACTGGAGTGGGCTTCTGTCGCTTCAGCTGCTAGCACCCCTAATCTGCGAGAGGGAAGATGTCCTGCCCCCTCCCGTGTGGCTACGGTGGGGACCACTGTGCCCGACCTGCTCCCTAGCAAGGATGTGGCCAGGAAGGGCCCATCATATTCGGCTGCCCAGAGTGATGACATATACACTCTGACTTCAACAATATAAAACATGCGTGCAAATAAACTATACTTAGAAGATAATATGCAAACATTATTTTTAAATATTGGGCATATGGGTGATTATTAGCAAATATTCTTTAATACTGCTGGTCTATCATCTTTCAACAATGATAAAAGAAAACATGCTTGCCAGGTATGTTTTCACACAGCTTGAAGATAAATAAATATTACCCCAAATTTTCTTTATTTATGTAAAAGTCATTTATATTCATTTTTATTCACTTACTTTGAGGCAGTTGTGATCCTAAATGTTTTATAACACACATTTAACCCTTAAAACAGCCCTCTGAGGAAACAGGCAGAGAAGGCTACCAGAGGGTTGCACAGTCAGGAATCCACACTGCCAGAATCAAAACCACACTCGCAACGGCCAGCCCGTTCTGCTTCTCGACTGCGGGGCTAAATTCATTAAACTTTCTCTCCATCTGTGGAGTCCGCACTCTAAAGAAGCACAGAGAATTCTATGGGAACCCTATCTCGTCTATGGCCATCCTTCCTTGAGCTGTGATTTTTGTCAGATTTCATCAGCTAAATAAAACCAAATCCAGCCGGTACTCAGAAACACAAGAAAAGCACAGTGGCTTCAAGAATGCTCTAGATGTTACTGAGGTGACACTTTTCCCCAATATTTAAAAATAATAATGTTTGCTTGCATATTACCCTCTAATTAGAATACAATGTGTTTACAATGAATAGCGTTCCATGTACAATGAACATCATTAAACAAATCTTGTCCTGTTATAAACAGTTAGTATGAAAACAACTGAAACTGGAATAACCTCTTATTAGTGAGACATAGCATGAATGGGTAATGACATCTGGGATCATACATTTTCTCTCTACAAAAATGTCAATTAGTCCTGGCAGCCACGGCCTTAATTAGTACCTTCGCATATTAATTTTAACCTTCAAAAGAATGATTTAGCAATGCTCCAAGATTATGAAATTAAACCAAGCAGTTTTCTTTGCCCTAGTACATTTCAGTACTAATCTCCTAGTAAAACAATCTCTACGTTTGTCAACTTTCTTAATTTTCGATTGAAATTCCAAAACAGGACACTAAATTAAACACTAAGGTTTCACAGTAAATAATTAGTATTTATTCAAGTCAAAATGGTCACATTTCACCAAGTTATTACCTTAAGTTATCTGTGCAGCAACACATATACGCCAACCAGAGGAAAAGCTCCCTGATTTGGACTAATGAAATTCCTAAAAACTAAACTAATGAAGTTAATTAACCAACTATTAAAAGGTAACTTAACTTTGCTACATTTCAAATACCAGGTAACTCAAACTTGGGAAACTAATTATTCAGGAGAAGTTCTGAAGATGTGCAAATGGCATATCGGTTGATATGGATTTACACAGGATTTACACAGGTTGTAAGTGGATTTACACAGGATTCTGAAATACAGGCACCTGTAAAAGATGCTTGAAAAATTTATTATTATTTCCTTCTTTGTGGCTCTGAATCCATTATCTCAATTTCATCTTCACTAGTAGTTCGGCCTTTCTATTAAGAAAGAGCTCACACTAAGAACATCAACCCCATACAAATTCATAACTTAGAATATGCAGCATTTTCAATTTTATTAAGAACTTTCATTAAATTTCATCTTATATTCTAGAAATAGAACTTAACCTAATTCTTACCTTAAAATGATTGTATACTATTAAAAATATATAAAACTAAAAGAATGATCATCAGATTATTTACAGCTGGTTCCCAATTATCCAAAGAGGTCCATACATACTTAACATGACAGAGACAGCAAATGAGTCTCATCTCTATGGCAACCCTAATCAATTAGTAATGACCTCCCAGAGCATGTTTTAGAGAAGGATTCTGATGCAACAGAGCCAGGACCGGGATGCAAGTGAAGAGTGCAGTAGCATGGGTGCCATGCTTCAGTCACCTACGCCCACTATTAATAAATATTCAGAGACTGCCAAGTTAATAATTCAATAAAACATAATCTAAAAAGAAAATTAGCCTGCAAAAGTGAGTGGCACATTATGAATTCCAAAGCCAAATAAAATTGATTTGGGGAAAATTTCGCTTGTTGCTACATCTTCTATCTGGTGATCCTCTTCTGATGGTGCCGGGGTGAATTTCACTGTTCATTCTGACAGGAAACTGGATTTTCTTATGCTTCACTTTGCATTGCTCATTCTGGGAAGAAAACTGCATTTTCTTGGTTTTCACTTTATATATAATTTATGGAAGGAAGTTGAACATTCTTGTGTTTCACTTTACAGGATACTAACAGTAAAACCACCCAGCCCACACCCTAATACCCTTGGGTAACATTAGCCTGCTGCTGAACAGGGGCCAGAACATACACCACATGGCTCTATTCCAGGGCTTCTCGGGTGCAGCCAGGGAATGTGCCTGGGGGCAAGGGCATTCAAATCCACAAAACAGGCCTGGCATTTAAAATGTAATTTCAGTATTAAACTAGGCACAAATGCATTATTTAGAAGAACACAAAATTGGCATGGATCTTTAGAAGAAAAGAGATTACAGAAAATGTTCCCTTTATGGAAAGACCTGCGCGCGCACACATAAACACACACACACACACACACACACACACACACACAGACATACCCTCTTGGGTTCAGTCTTTGCATTCAGAACACTTCGGTGGAAAGCTCAGAGAAACACAGCACTGTGTCATTAGTGTCCATAAACTGAGGACCGACTCGGAAAATGTAACAGTTATCTTGATTTTCAAAGGGCAGAGGGGTAGCAAGCTGATCTTGGTAACAGCTTCCAACAAAAAAAGTGCATTTGGGCAGAAAATGTTTTGTTTATTACAGTTATATCTGCACCCTAATCACATTAATAATAGAGATACTTAACATTTGAGCATTGCCAGGCAATATGACCCCAGAAGCTGGGGGTGTTACCCTTCCACTACTTGCCAAGAATATTCCAACTAGTAGTGGGCCTTTGTATTTCACATGATGTCTCCTCTGTCCACAATGTTCTTCTCTCAGATATTTCCCTGGCTCATGCCCTCACTTTCCTACCACTTTTCTAAAACAGCACTCCACCCCATCAAGACTGCTATTCCCCAATTGCCTTACCTTTCTTCTTCACAGCACAGACATGGTGCTATGCATTTCTCCGTTTACCTGCTAACCTGCCGTGAACACTCCACACAGGCAGCACCTTGTTCTGTTATGCTTTTCACATATTATCAAAGCCCACGAACAGTGCCTGGCCTACAGCAGGAGAATTAAATATTTGTGGAATGAATGACTACTAGACTGTATTTATTCAGAAATGTATCATATGAGACATGAAGATATCAGATTTGTATGCCTACAGCACACTCCAACCAGGGCAGAAAGACGTACTCCCAAGGCCTCCCCAGCAATGCCACAGTCTGCCTTATTTTAGCCACACATACCACCTGGCTGCCCACAGAAATGCCAAATATTTTGAAATAAGCCCACTGGAGATACAAATGTGAACTTAGTCACTCTGGTGATAATTTTTGTTAAAAACTGACACTCACTAGAAGGAAGTAGAGAACCTATCCAGGCACACAAGATGCCATATTTGTCCCTTGGAGTGATGGTGAGGTGCTATAGACTGTGCCCTTCCAAAATTCAAATGTTAAAGCCCCAACCCCCAATGTGACTGTATTTAGCGATGGGGTCCTTAGGAGTTAATTAAGGTTAAATGAGGTCATAAGGGTGGGGCCCTAATCTGATAGGACTAGTGGTCTTATAAGAAAAGGAAGAGAGAAAGATCCTTCTCTCTCCACCCACACTGATGGAGAAAAGCCACGTGAGGACACAATGAAAAAGGGGTCATCTACAAGTCAGGAAGACAGCCCTCACCAGAAATCAAATTGGCCAATACCTTAGTCTTGGACTTCTAGCCTCCAGAACTACTGGCGTTTCCTTATAGCAGCACAAACTAACATGTAGAGAGTCGAAAATCAGATGATGCTTAACAGCCTTGAAATCCTTCAAAACCAGCTCCTCTTCTCCTGCTCAGTCCTCCCCATGTGGTCCACCACAAACCTGTCTCATCCTCACGGACAAGCTGTTCTGCTTAGGATCCCCCTGCTGCAGTAACACAAGTCAGCTCTAAAAGGGTTTTGTTTCTAACTCCATGTCTTTCTAAGCCTCGGTAAATCTAAATATGGGGGTATCAATAATACACCTCATAGGGGCTTGTGAAAATTAAACTAACCTGTGGTAAAAGTTTAGAGCAGTATGTCACACAGAGTAAATGCCGTTTAATATTGGCTACTATTATCGGGAGCAGGACCATCCAGTCTTACTTCCAAAATAACACTATGCAGTGTGTATAACCAGTACCCTCGTTTCAGGAAACTGAAGCACAGAAAGGTCACACAGTTTTAAGTGGAGGAGCCAAGATTTGAAAGCAGGCAGTCTGAATCCAGGGTCTAAGCTCTCAACTCAGCGACTGGCCCACAGTGAAAACCCTATAAAGCTTATTGCTTTTATTACTAATGTCACACTATAATATTAGTAAAGAAAACAAAAGTGGGCATTAATCAAGAAAGCAATTTATTTTTCCTTTCCAATGCTGTTCTTATAAGGTCTCATCAATCATTTTATCTAACAGTAAAACTATAATTCTATCTGCTTATTAAAAAGAATGCTTCTTTGTGTGCACTAAAAATAGCTGTTATCTCAATATATTCCTCAAAGTATTGAGAAGTTCTGAGTAAGTAGTTCACGTTTATGACTCCTATGTGAGTCAACACCTTCCACAAATAACAATGAAGCAAGTCTGCTTTGGTCTCTCTCTCTCTATTAGCAGCACTTGACCACTCTCCCCTCGGAACAGTGGTCTCAAGTCTTGCATAGGAAAGAATCACTGCAACAACTACCTGTAGAATACACATTATTTTCAAGCACACATGTAATATTCACTAAAATGGCAATATACATACACATTCTCTGACTCCAACTGCAACAGAAATCAAAATCAATGACAAATCTTTGTTTTGGGTAAAAAAAACCCAAAAAACAGCTAAAAACTATATAATATGTAAAACAGAATGATAAAACCCTACAGGTAAAATCATAAACAAATTCAAGAAAAGAACCATGTCATTAGATTTACTATGTACGAAGTGCAATTTTTAAAGAGAAAAGACCAAAATCTTAAGCATCCCTTTTAAGAAGTTTTTAAAAAATCAGTAAAATCGACCCAAAGTAGAAGAATGGAAATAAGCGCAGAAAGTAATGAAACAGAAAGCAAATGATAAAGAGGATGAATAATGTCAATGTCAAAACTCATTTCTTTGAAAAAAGTAATACTGACCAACCTCCTACAAAAACAGAAAAAGGCAAAAAATTAAAATACAAATAGACAATAGCAGAAATGAAGAGGAAACACAAGTATAGATGCAACTACCTAGATTAAACATATATGACTTCTCATGAATCACTTTGCGCTAACAGATTTGGACATATGGATGAAATGAACAAATTCCTGAAAACTGAAACTCAAAAAAACTGAATAAGAAAGAGAAAACTTGAATTGTTTCATAAGCATTAAAGAAACTATATCAGCAGTTAAAATGCTACACCCATATATTATTTTATAGGCTTGTTCAACCAAACAGCCAAGAATGAAATAAGGCTGATATTACATCAACTATTCAATAGTATAGAAAAAGTGGGCATATTCCCCAACTCATTGTATCATGGGACATAACCTCAACACCAAAATGTGACAAGAAAAGAATGAGGAAGGACAATTATAGGTCAAGTTCACTTAAGAACATAGACACAAAACAAAACAATAGGACATTTAGTTGGCATCAAGACATATACATTAAAGTATTTTAACATCTCTAAAACCAAAATACATCTTACAGTCTAAGATACTTTATAATCATCATGTGCCACTTAAAAAAATTAATATCCTTGAAATAGGGATGCATGTTACATAAATGGCATTTTAAGTTTGAAAAAAAAAGTATTGGCAAATCATACTCTAACAGTAAGAATAATTCATAGCCAACTTGGGTTTATCCCAGGAATGCAAGGTTGGCTTAACATTAAAATATCAATTAATGTATTTAATGCAACATGCTATTCACAAAAGATAACTTAGTTGATTATCTCAAAAAGAACAGAAAACTTTCTGATAAAATTCAACATCTTTTGGAAAACAAACAAACAAACAAACAAAAACCTCCTACATGCTAGGAACAGAAGGGAATTTCCTTAACCTGATAAAGGTGTCCACAAAATGCCTATTTACATTAAAAGCATTTCCTGTAGGATTTAGAACAAAACAAAGATGCCCCTTATTACTATTTCAATTCAACACTGTATTGTGATTCCAAGCTAGTACTGTACGGCAGGAAAAAGACATAAAAGGATTAAGGATAAGCAAGGAAGAACAGAAGTATCCTTATTTGCAAATGTTATCACTGTCTTCATATAAATAACCTAGGAGACTTTCCCTACCAAATCCTGAGATTCATTATAAAACTGTAATATTTAAGACAATGTGATAATGGCAAAAGGACTGTATAAACAGACCAAAGGAACTGAAGAGCAACACAAAAATGGAACCACACAAAGATTGACCCTTGAAATAGAGAAACTGATGTGGAAGATATATTACTGCTCAGTTGGAAAAGCTGGACTTTTCAATACGTAGTAGTGTGGTGACAAGTTAGACATGTAGGGAAAAAAATGAAGCTGGTCTCATCCCATCCCCCATACTCAAAAACCAAGTCCTAGTGATTTGACGACCCAAGTGCGAAAGACAAATCTCTAAAGCTTTGCAAAGATAATACAGTAGAATACCTTATGACCTCAGGATACAGGATACATTTTTCTTAAACAAGAAACAAATGCACGATCATAAATAAGAAGATGGGCAGATCTGACTATACTAACTTAAGAACCGTCATTCATCAAAATCTCCAGGAAGAAAGGGAAAAATAAGCCACAAACTGGGAGAAGATATTTACAGCACAAATAACTCACAAAAATTTGTTTCTAAAATATATAAGAAACTCTTAAGAATCAATAAAAAACTAGCAAACCATTCAGAAAAATGAGCAACCAAAAAAATTCCCACCCAGGAATTTCAAAGAAAAGGTAAACAAGTGGCATCTAAACATATGAAAACATGCTCAACTCATTCATAATTAGAGAAATAGAGAATTAAAACCACATGGAGGTACTAGGTTCAAACCCACTCAAATGAAAAAAATTTATAAGTTAGACAATGTCCAAATGTTGCCAAGAATGTGTGGAACCAGGAAATTTCATTTTTTGCTGGAGAGTGTAAACTGCTTTATAAAAAAATGTCTTCTTTTGAAAATTTGGCTTTACCTACTAGAGGTGTACATGCAACCATATAACCCAACAAATCCACTCCTAGATATACATTCTGGAGAATCTTCTCTTGCCTGAGAAGATGTATAAAAAATGCTTAGAGCAGCACTGTTCATAATAGGGAAAAACCGGACACAAATCCAATGCCCACCTGCTATATCTATACAATGTAAGACAATGCAGCAATAATTATAAGTAAGTAACAGTCATCAACATGGATAAATTCTAAATTTTAATTGTGTATTGACCTTAATGTATTCTTTTTATCATAAACTATTTTTTAAAAATATTTATTTATTTACTTATTTATTTTGGCTTCGCCGGGTCTTAGTTGCAGCATGTGGACTCTTAGTTGCGGCATGCGGGATCTTTAGTTGCGGCAGGCATGAGGGATTTAGTTCCCTGACTAGGGATCGAACCCGGGCACCCTGCATTGGGAGCATGGAGTCTTACCCACTGGATCACCAGGGAAGTCCCAATCATAACCTATTTTTTAATTGACATACAGTAAAACTGACATCTTGGAGAGTGTATAATTTCTGAAATGTAACAAATGTATAGATTCAAGTCGCCACCACCACAGTCAGAATACAGAAAATTCCGTCACACCCAAAAACTCCCTCATTCTACCCCTTTGTAGTCACACACTCCTCCTCCCACCATCCCCCACCCCAAACCCTGGCAAACACTATTCTGTTCTCCATCACTATAAATTCATCTTTTTAAGAAGGTTGTATAAATGGAACTATACAGTATTGAACTTCTTGAGACAGAAATCTTTCACTAAGCATAATGCCACTGAGATTCATCCAAGCTGTTGCCATCATTGTCTCTGCTGAGCAGTGTTCAACTAGATATAAGTGCCGCAATTTGTTCATCCATTCACCCACTGAAGGACATTTGGGTTGTTTCCAGTTAGGGGGGATTACGACCAGAACTGCTATAAACATTTGTGTATAGGTTTTTGTGTGAAAGTAAGTTTTTACTTCTCTAGAAAAAGTACCAACAAGTGGGACTGCTGGGTTTTACGGTAAGTGTGTATGTAACTTTGTAAGAAACTGGCCAACTTTCTTCCAGAGTAGCCATCCCGTTTCACATTCCATCGGCAATGGACGAGAGTTCCACTTACTTCCATCCCCATCAGCACTTGGTAATGTCGCCATTTTTTCATTTTAGCCATTTCAATAGGCATGCAGTGGTATCTCATTGTGGTTTTAATTTGCATTTCCCTAAAAGCCAATGATGTGGAACATTTTTTCATTTGCTTATTTATCATTTGTATATCTTCTTCAGTGACATGTCTATTCAGATCTTTGGGGCATTTTTTAAATTGGATTTTATGTTTCTAACTGTTGAGTTTTGAGAGTAATTTATATAATATATAGTCAGATATGTGATTTGTAAATGTTTTCCCCCAGTCTATAACTTGGTTTTGCATTCTCTTACAGCATCTTTCAGAAAAGTGATTAACTTTTATGGAGTCCAGGTTATCATTTTTCCTATGAACCATGTATTTAGTATCATGTCTAAGAACTCTTTACCTAACAGAAGGTCATGAAAATTTTCTCCATTGTTTTTTCTAAAATTTTTATCATTTTACATTTATATCTATGACCTGTTTTGAGATTTTTTTCTGTATAGAATGTGAAGTTTACAGAGTTGTTTTTTTTTTTTTTTGGCATATGGATGTTCAATTGTTTCAATACCATTTGTTGAAAAAAGCATCTTTTCTTCAATAAAGTATATTTGAGCCTTTTTCAAAAATCAACTGTCCATATTTGTGTGGATCGATCTCTGGATCCTCTGTTGTGTTCCACTGATCTATACGCTCACCCTTCACAAATACCACACTGTCTTAATTACTTGGTGGTTAATTTTATTTGTTAACTTGGCTAAGCCATAGCACCCAGATATTTGGTCAAACATGAGTCTAAATGTTGCTGTGAAAGTACCTTCTGGAAGAGATTAACATTTAAATCAGTAGACTTTTGAGTAAAGCATACTACCTTCCATAATGTGGGTGGGCTTCTTCTAATCAGCTGAAGTCCTTAAAAGAAAAAAAGATTGATGTCCCCTGAGGAAGAGGGAATTTGATGTCTCCTGAGGAGGAGGGAATTCTATCTCTATACTGCCTTTAGACTCAAGCTGCAACATCAATTCTTCCCTGCTGGCCTACCCTGAAGATTTTGGACTTGCCAGGCTCCACAACCGTTCAAGCCAATTCTTTAAATATATCTCTTATTGCTTCTGTTTCTCTGGAAAACCCTGACTAATACAATTACTAGAGCTTCACAGTAAGTCTTACAGCTGGACAGCGTGTTCCTCCGACTTTATTATTCTTTTTCAAAATGTTTTTCTCTTTTCTAACTCATTTACCTTTCCATATAAATTTTAGAATCAACTTGTCAATATCTACAAAAAATCCTGCTGAGATTTCTAGTGGAACTGATTAAATCAATTTGGGAAGAACTGACATCTTTACTATATTTAGTATTCCAATCTATGAATCTATTTCCCCATTTATTTAGGTATCCCTTGATTTCTTTCACTGGTGTTTTAAGTACTGTAACGATTACAGTTTTGTGTACTTTAGGTTTTATCTAAGTATTGCATTTTTTGAAGCTATTGTAATGGTATTGTTTTAATTCTGGTTTCCAATTATCCACTGTTAGCTTATGAAAATACTGTTTTAATTTATGTACATACTGCACCCTCAAGGAGGTACAGCATTACTCCTCAGTCCTTAAGTGTGGGCTGTACATGCTGACTTCCTTCCCAAGAGGACAGTATGGAAAGAGGGAAGAAAAAAGGAACTTTATAGTAAAAAAAAAACCAAAAAAACAAAACCTGACAAAACACTACCTCAGCCGAATAATTAAGGTCAACATTAACAGTGATAAGCCCTACAGAAACACCTGTGGTAACAGCGGGAGATGACAGGTTAGGGGCCAACGATACCTTAGGTCTGCTGAAAGCGTGATTTAAGTTGAAGACTCCATGTCTTCAGTTTCATTTGTATTTTCTGTGTTCCTAGAAAAAGTGCTCTCTAAACCCAGAAGGCATGCTGTAAATGTCAACTAACAGGTATTGACAAGATGCCTATCTCTCTGTGATCAGTGAAGTCAGTAACATCTTCTTCATGACTTTTCAGATCCACTAAGATACAGCCCATAAGGTGCCTCCTTAATATCTGCGGTAGTTAACAGACTTTACTACAACCCTTATATCTAGTACTGTAGTATAAAGATTATGAAAGGCAGATTTTCCCTATACCACTAACTGGGAACCTTCCCAGAATATGTGACAATTCAGTAAGGGCTTTCAAAAGAAAAGAAAAATAGCTCATTTGTCACCAGACCATTTAAAATATAACATTTTGGCTCAGAATCAGATGACATACAATGATTACACATAAGAACTTTAATGGAGGAGGGAACTCCATTTCTTGGCAACATTGAGAAACTCAAATACCTTTGTTAAAGGTATTCCAAAAGCAAAACCTGTATTTCTACCACCCCTGCTTCTCCAGGCTCTTCTTGATACAGGATGATAACATACTTCAGTTGGAGCCTACAGTAAAGGAGAAATGTCTCAGCTTTAAATATAAAAAAGCAAATGTAGCATAAAAACATTTTCCCATATTGGATTCCACAGGAACTGGGAAACTTTCACCAAAAGTCAGACCGACAAACAATAAGCCAGCTTCCACTAAGAAACAGAAGGCAGCTTTCCATCTGTTCTTTTTTTTTTTTTGCAAATTAAATCTCAACCTAGTTTTAGCAAGTCCCAAGGAAAAACTAGGACTTCCAATCTTGATTAATCTAGATTAGCCTCTGTGCCAAGGAGGCTGGGCCATCAACCCTCAAAAGACTCCCCAGACAACCTCCTTTTACACTATTCTTTCATTGCATCTTGGGTTTCACATTCTGTGTGTGTGTTTCCAGAAAGTTTTAAGTGTTTAAGGATATACTTCCTGGGATTATTTCTGTTCGTTACTAGAGAAGTTTCTCTGAAAATAGCCAAAGCAATCTTGAGAAAGAAGGACAAAACTGGAGGTATCATGGTTCCTGACTTTGAGCTATACTACAAAGCTATCATAATCAAAACAGTATGGTACTGGCACAAAAACAGACACATAGATCAATGGAACAGAACTCCCAGAAATAAACCCACGCACATAGAGTGAATGGTTATGAAAAATTACGACAATTATCATGACAAAGGAAGCAAGAATATAACAATGGGGAAAAGACAGTCTCGTCAATAAGAGATTTTGGGAAAACTGGACAGCTACATGTAAAAGAATGAAACTAGACCATCTTCTCACAAAAATAAACTCAAAATGGGTTAAAGACTTAAATGTAAAACCTGAAACCGCAAACCTCCTCAAAGAAAACATAGGCAGGGGCTTCCCTGGTGGTGCAGTGGTTAAGAATCTGCCTGCCAGTGCAGGGGACACGGGTTTGAGCCCTGGTCTGGGAAGATCCCACATGCTGTGGAGCAACTAAGCCTGTGCACCACAACTATTAAGCCTGAGCTCTAGAGCCTGCGAGCCACAACTACTGAGCCCGCATGCCACAACTACTGAAGCCCGCACGTCTAGAGCCTGTGCTCCGCAATGAAGAGAAGCCACCGCAATGAGTAGCCCACACACCGCAACAAGGAGTAGGCCCCCGCTTGCTGCAACTAGAGAAAGACCACACGCAGCAACAAAGACCCAATGCAGCCAAAAATAAATAAATAAATAAGTTTATTTTTAAAAAAAACAAAAAACACAGGCAGTATGTTTTATACAAGGGGTCTTGGCAATATTTTTTGGATCTGTCTCCTCAGGCAATGGCAACAAAAGCAAAAACGGACAAATGGGACCACATTAAACTAAAAAAAAAGCTTTTGCACAGTAAAGGAAACCATCAACAAAATGAAAAGGCAATCTACTGAATGGGAGAAGTTATTTGCAAGTGATGTCTGATATGGGGTTAATATCCAAAATATATAAAGAACTCACACAAATCAATATCAAAAAACCAATCTGATTAAAAAATGGGCAGTGGACCTCAATAGGCATTTTTCCAAAGAAAACATACAGGTGGCCAATAGGTACATGAAAAGATGCTCAACATCACTAATCATCACAGAAATGCAAATCAAAATCACGATGAGATAACACCTCACCTGTCAGAATGGCTATCACCAAAAAGACAAGAAATAACAAGTGTTGGAGAGGATGTGGAGAAAAGGGAACCCCTGTGCACTGTTGGTGGGAATGTAAATTGGTACAGCCACTATGGAAAACAGAACGAAGGTTCCTCAAAAAATTAAAAATAGAACTACCTATGATCCAGCAATTTCACTCCTGGCTATTTATATGAAGAAAACAAAAACTCTAATTCGAAAAAATATCTGCATCTCAATGTTTGTTGCACCATTATTTACAACAGCCAAGATAGGTAAGTAACATAAGTATCCATTGATAGATGACTGGATAAAGTACATGTGATACACACACACACACACACATACATATACATGTATATAAAACTCAGTCATAAAAAAGTGAAATCTTGACATTTGTAACAATATGGATGGAGCTGGAGGGTATCATGCTTAGCAAAATAAGTCAGACAGAGAAAGATAAATACTGTATGTTTTCACCTATATGTGGAATCTAAAAAACAAAACAAACAAATATAACAGAAACATACTCACAGATACAGAGAACAAACTAGTGGCTGCCAGAGGGGAGGGAGGAGGGGGGAAGGGTGAAATAGGTGAAGGGGATTAAGAGGTACAAACCACCAGTTATAAAGTAAGTCAGTCACAGGGATGTAATGTACAGCACAGGGAATAGAGTCAATAAAAATATAACTTTGTATGGTATGTAATTTACAAAAATATCAAATCACTGTTATACATCTGAACCTAATATAATAATATAAGTCAACTATACTTCAATTTTAAAAAAGAAAGCTTTATGGGTTTATTTATTATTATATGTGACTGTCAGCATACAGTCCACAATTTGTGATGGAAGATTCCAGAATGATCTGCCTCTGATACTTCCAATCTTCTCACTCCCCATAACCATTCCAGGTTCAAACCAGGCCACTATGTCTGGGAAAGTCAGGCTTATTAAGGTATAATTAAACAGCATACAATTCACCCTTTGGGGACACAATTCTATTAATTCTGACAAATGCGCACTACTGTACAACCCCCACTGCAGTCAAGAAACAGAGCCTCTCCACCACCTCCAAAAGCTCTCTCTTCCCTCATATAGTCAGTCCCTCCTTGTACCCCTGGCAACCACAGATCTGTTCTCTGATCTGATAGATTTTCCTGTTCAAGAATGTCATATAAATCAATCCACACAGGACATAGCCACTTGAATTTGGCCTCCTTCCTAAGTCCACGCATTCTCAATGGGGGAGTGAAGGTCCCCTACTGTCCCCAAAGAGGTGAAAACTGATTCTTGGCACGTGTAAAAACCTTAGGTATTTCAATGGTCTGAGTCTGCCAAGGGCTACAGTGCATAAACAGATAGACAATACCTCTGTGGTATTAAAATTTCATGAGGGGAATGGGCAATTAGGGAAAATATGTAAAAGGGCTGCAGGGTATAATAATTTTTTAAAGGTTGAGAATCACTGATTTTGCATAATGCATTTGAGATTAATCTATGTTGCTTCATTTTTCAATAATTTGTTGCTTTTAACTATTGATAGTATTTTAGTATAAAAATGCCAGTTTGTTGGGCTCCCCTGGTGTTCCAGTGGTTAAGAATTCGTCTGCCAATGCACGGGACACAGGTTCAAGCCCTGGTCCGGGAAGATCCCACATGCTACGGAGCAACTAAGCCCACGAGCCACAACTACTGAGCCTGCGCTCTAGAGCCTGTGAGCCACAACTACTGGGCCCAAGTGCCACAACTACTGAAGCCCACGCACCTGGAGCCCATGCTCCGAAACAAAGAGAAGCCACCGCAATGAGAAGCCTGTGCACCACAACAAAGAGTAGCCTCCGCTCGCCGCAACCAGAGAAAAGCCTGCGCATAGCAACAAAGACCCAACACAGCCAAAAATAAAATAAATTTTAAAATTAAAAATAAATAAATAAAACCAAAAAAAAAAATGCCAGTTTGTTTATCCATTCATAATTGATGGTACATGTTTTCACTTCTCTTGAGCAAAAATCTAGGAGTGGGATCACTGGATTGAGAGGTAGGTTACACTGCTTACCAAAGTGGCTGTATCATATTGCTTTTCCACTAGTAATGTATGAGAGTTCCAGTTGCTCCCCATCCTCACCAGCGCTTGATATTATCAAGTTTATTTATTCAGCCATTCCAATAGGTGTAGTGGTTATCTCATTATGGTTTTAATTTGCAGTTCCTGAATGACTAATATTTTCTTAGCATCTTTTATGCATATAGCTTCTAAGAGCATATCTTCTTCGGTCAAGATTCTGCCTAGATCTTTTGCTCGTATTTTATTAGGTTCATTGTTTTCTTATTACTGAGTTGTAAGAAAGAGGTCAGTTTTTAACATGGTCAAAATGAAGAGCTTTTTTAGAAAGTTAGGACTCTGAAAAGAGAGAATATATCTATCAAATAATAAGTTTTATATCTACCATACTACTTTCCTTATAAAAATATTATACTTTATCATAATATTCATAGTTCATAAACAGTTATATAGTGTTTTTGTTTTCTATAATTTTTTTATTTCTATACCATTTTGTTTCTTTTCTTTCTAGGATAAGGACAAATTTTTTATTGATTCATAATTTTATAAATTGTATAATTATTAACTTATAATTCTTTTAAGTTAATGCTTAGGTCAGAGTTGGTAGCCATTATACTAGGCCAATGGTTCTGAAATTTCTTTGTAGCCACCTTTAAAGAGTTAAATTCCTCACAAGCCACCTCCTCCATCCACCATTTCTATTCTTTTGTGGAAAATGAACTCAGGACTAACAGAAACTTGTGGCTATATAAGAAAAATCTGGGAGGATTATTGTACTATATACTTCCCTGTTTTAGCAATAAATATATATATGTATATATATTTTAAGCACAATTCACGTATGCCTGAAGTTTTGTTACTAGAAAAGTATGGGTACAAAATACCACTGCTGTAAATGTGCATCACAACATTGAGTTAACAAAATAACCCAAAGGACTAAATTGAAGACAATGACACTCAGCAAACTGAAATTAATAGTTAGAAAGTAAAAGAAGCAATTGGAAACAATAACTACCTCAAGACAATGATAAATATGAATATTCTTCCTGAACACTGCCCTATGCAAGGCAGGCACTCAGTATGTGTTACGTGAATAAAGGAATCGTTAGAAGAAAATTGCAAAATTCCAACTATCTACTATGCATTTGTAAATAAATAAGCTTTGCAAAGTTGTGTGGCAGCCAACTTCTAGGCAGGACACTAAATTAAATTCCTCAACAAACTTTACTAATGTGCTAACTGTTGTTATCAAACAACAAATTATAATAATCTCTACAAACTCATTCAGTAAGCTTTAATAACAATCCTGTAAAATCATTTATCATTTTCTCAAAGATTAAAAGGACATGTCTTTTTTAAGCACTTTCCACTACATCAACATTTTGACCAGGTCACTGACTATGGTGATGTCAACCATTCCCCAGATTTCAATTACCATTGATGTAAATGTGCATTACTGTACGATAATGTCTCTCAAATTTCTATCTTAAGACTAACCCTCTCTCCTAAGCTCTAGACTTGCAAAGTCAAATGCCTACCCCACATCTCCACCTGTATGTCTCACAAATGCCTTAAACTCAACAAGTCTCCAACTGAACTCAACTTGCCCTTCTTCTAGTGTTAACCAGCCTGCTAAATGACATCACCATCCACCCAACTGCTGAGCCTGAAAGGCTAGAAGTCAGGGCTCTGCTTCACCCCGAACAGCCCATCAATCAACTGATCTTAGTGTTAGATCTCTTACGTACAGACACTTAATCGCCATCTCTACTACCACTATTTGAATCCAAGTCAACATCACGCCCTGTCTCAACTACTGAAATGGTTTACTAGTTATCTTCTACCTCTGCAATACTGCCCTTCCCCCATCAATCTATTTAGAGAAATCTAATTTATCTAACAGATAAATTAATAAATTTATTATATTATTATTATATTATTTATTATTGTTAATAAATCTAATTAGATAAATTAGAGTACATATTTGCAATGGAATACTATGCATCCATAAAAAAGAATGAAACAGCTCTTTCTATACTGCCATGGAATGGTATCCAAACTATGTTCAAAACTAAGGCATATAGAACCTTCACATTTGTGTAAAAAAAGGGTGAGGAAAAATAGTTATGTGTTTGCCAGTATGTGCACAGAATATCTATGGAAGGATACATGAGAACTAGAATATAGTTGTCTCTAGGGAAAGGAAATGGATGGCAGGAAGACAGAGGTGGAAAGGAGACAAGACTGCTATACCCTTTGGTGCCCTTGAATATCAAATTATGTGATTACCTATTCAGAAAACAAATAAGATCAAAAAGGAAAGGAAAAAATAACTTTGTCTCAGGATAAATTGCCAAGACCTTGACCCTGCCCCTGCCTAACTCTCCAGTCTTATATCAATTCATCTTCTGCCACCCACTCCCGATACATGCACACATGCACTGGATTCTTTCTGAACCTCCAAGGCATCAAGTGTCTCCCTGCTTAGAGACTTTGCACATGCTCTTTCCTCTGTGCCCCAAAACAGTCTCATCTCACCCCCCATTCTAGCCAACTCCTATTATCCTTCAGGTTTCCATTTAAATGTCACTTCCTTGGTTCCCAGAGTAAGTCAAGGGCCACACAGCACACCGCCATTTCACCCTGTGCTTCTCTTCTTAATACTCAGGATGTTTAAAACAAAACTACTCTTCTAGGGACTTCCCTGTTGGTCCAGTGGTTAAGACTTCGCCTTCCAATGCAGGGGGTGTGTTCGATCCCTGGTCAGGGAGCTAAGATCCCATATGCCTCGTGGCCAAAAAACCAAACAAACATAAACCAGAAGCAATATTGTAACAAATTCAATAAAGACTTTAAAAAAAATGGTCCACATCAAAAAAAAATTAAAAACAAACAAAAAGAACAAAAGAAAACTACTCTTCTATATCTGTTTACACATCTAGAATCCAAACAACAGGAGGACGGTGGTCGCATCCGTCTTTACTGACCATGCAGGAAGGAACAGGGCACCCTGGAGGTCCAGGAGAATGAGCATGTGACTAGAGTGTGTGTTTGCGGACAGAGGGGAAGGTGACTCGTTATGAATCTGGAGCAGCAGACGGACCTGGCACCACGCTTGGCACCACGCAGGCGCTCAGACCCTGGCTGAATGAATAAATACGTGGACAAATGAGGAGACCGGGGCTTGGATCCAGTTTAGACACCTACTGGATGGGTCACCTCCGGCAGATTATTTAACCTCTCTAAACCTCATTTATCAAATAGAAACAGTCACATCTGTCTCTTTTGCTGTAAGGGGCTAAAGAAAGTACCAAAGACTCAAGCAGGGAATCAGTGCCCCGTGGAAGCCAAGGAATGTCCACAGCGCCCACAGCAAGAAATGAGCTGACCCAAAGCTGGGGTCCCTAACATGTAAGAGGCTGCTGGCCCATGGAAGAGGAGACATCTTTTATTTAGCATAAAAACCAAGACAAAAATAAAAAGACAGGCATGTAGGCATCGGGAAGACATTCTAGTGAACAAGACAACAGCAGTAGAGGCCACTATGCCCTGATGCAGAACGGATGGAGTCTGCAGCTGGGACAAGAGATCAACCAACTGCAGAGCCAGGCCTATTATGAAAGCCGTCAAAGCCACAGATCCCAACCTCCTCTAGTGACAGGCACGGGGCCAGGAGTATACAAATGGTTACGCCACACGTAATGAGAAAAGGGACAACTGCCGAGTACTTGGGAAGAGTAAGTACACAAATACTTGATGGATTGGTACAAGTTGATTCACCTGATCTGTATATTATAAAGACTTAGAAAGGGCAGCTATACAAATTCTTGGCATCGGCAGTGATGGGAAACACACCACCTTTTAAGGTAACCTATTCCATTCTTCAACAACTGAAGAAATCAGATGGGAGTTCATTATGAGGAAAAAGTTGCAGGTCTTCTTGTAGTTGTATCCACTGGTCCTATCACTTGCACAGGTTAAGTCTTGTCTTTCTTTCATATAACAGACCTTCAAATATTTAGGATTATTACAATTAGGTGATCATGTTCCCATTTGCCCAGGACAGTCCTAGTGTATGTCCATCATGCCAGCATAACTACTAATAGTACCTTCTTTCACTCTCAAAGAGTTCTGGTTTGGACAATAAATTATATGATCACTCAGTTCTGAGACACCTCCTCACCCTCCAAAATACTCTCCTCTTCAGGCTAAGCATTCGCCTTCTCACCACTCATTTCTCCTGTGACATTATCCCCAGGCTCTTCACAGTCTCTAAGCCCTTAGCTCTGAACAAGCTCCAGGTGACTGATACCCTAAACCAAATGCAGTATTCTAGGTGTAACATCACAGGAAAAATCAGAATTTATTCTTCTGATCATATAAGAGCACCTTAGCATTTTCAGAAATCAGGTCACACTCTTTATGCTGAGCTCAAATTACCAATGAAAAGTTTTCTGTCCTTCCCCCCTGTGTTTCCACCAGGCAATCCTGTACTTACACGATAGATTTTTAGACCCTGGTGCAAGGCCTTTCAGTGTTGCATTAAATTTCATTTAGTTTATTACTTCAACCAAATCTACGAGACATTAGGGTCCTGATTCTCTCATGAGCCCTATGTTTCCCCACCTTGTCCTATCTGTAAGTCTGATAAATTTATGTTTTCCTCTAAGATATTAATAAAAAAGACTGAACTTGGAGCTATCATCAAAATCCTAGAACTAGCCCAAAGAAATTTCCTCTTCAGATTCCACTGATCCTTCATGGACACCTTTGGGTAAGGTCACTCAATTACTAGCATGTCTAACTAAGAGGTTAACAAGTCCATATTTCACCACGTTCTTCATAAGAACGTGACACAATATCTTGCTTAAATGTACCATGTCCACTGCATGAGGCTATTTTGGGACACTCTATTCTGCAGGTAACATCTGGATGTCAATGTGGAAATATCCTGAAAATAGAGAACAAGGACAGATGTATATTCACCCACTGATATTCACCAAGTCATTCAATAAATACAGGTTCTCGTATGTGCCAAGAGCTGTGGCTGCCTTGGTCACACAACGGTAACAAGGTACATGCCCTGCCTACACAGTATTTTGAAAAACACTCATTTTTAAGGAGTTAGAGGAAGACCCAATAAGAAAACGGAGTAGGGAGTCAAAGATTAAGGTGGAGAACAAAGAGGATGCTTTATAGAAACAGCCGAGAAAGAAACTTGATGAAGGGAGAATCAAAGAAGATCCTGCGCCTGAATGGCGGAGATTTACAGCGGTACAAACGTCCCCGGAAGGCAGAATTGGTTACAAAGGAAAGATGGTGAGTTTGGCCTTGAACATGTTAAGTAATGATGGGAAAGTGATTTGAAGATTAAATGCATAAAAGAATCCCTTTTTAAAAAAAGACTAGAAGAAAAATAATGAATATTTTCATAATCTTCACACAGAAAAAGGCTTTCCAGGCATTTTATAAAACCCAAAAGGATAAACACATAAAATAAAAATTCAAAACATTAAACATCATAAAACTCTATAAAATCTAAATGGAAAATATACGTGAAGCACATTAAAGCTCTGACTTCGAGCTTTGTGTCACACGTCTCAGAGTCCCAGGTAGGAGGAGGGCCACAAGCGAAGGGAAAGAGGACAAAATCAGAGACAAAAACTCTCATGGGAGCCATGGCTGAAGCGCCTCAAGCAGGTGAAGGACGTGACAGTGTCACCGTGAAAGCAAGCCCGGGAAGAAGGGGGGTGGGCGAGGGCCCCCTGTGCCGCCTTCCCCGTGTCACCCCACCCTCAGGGACCCGGCAGAGGCCAGGGACCACTCCTCAGAGCCCCTGGCCAGCGTGGCTCCTGGTGAGTCTGCCACAAGAGGAGACACAAGTGAAGCAGAGGGCAGAACCCCGGACGAGGCTGACAGCGGCTTCCTGCCCCAGATCCTGAGAACTACCCCCTCCCCGCAGGGCAGACGGGCCACTGCGGGAGCCCGGCGGAACCGCAGCCTGCCCAGGCCAGCTCCCAGCTCCGCCCCCTGGGCTCAGGCCCAGACCTGCCAGCCTCCGCAACCGCAGGAGCTGCTTCTCCTCACGCTTCTCTCAGGTGAGGAAGCAGCAGATTTCACGTTAGACCCTTTATCCCTTAGAATACAGAGACTAGCCTGTTTTCCTGAATGGACCCTGATTGCCACCCCACTGGATTTATTAAGAAGACCACTGTTTACTTTTGAAAAGTCAGACTGTAGTAAAGCAATGGACCGGAAAACGAGATCAGAGGGCATTAAACAAAAAGTAGTCAGCCATCATTCACATCACTTACTGAGCATATGCCCAATAAATATTGGTTGAATGTTGACTGTGGAAGAACTACTTCAAGAAGGTGGGCAGTTAAAAGAAAGAAGAGAAATATTAAGGTATTTCAAGGGCTCACAAGTCATTTTCAGTCATGAACCCTAAGACCAAAAGGACCCATGATCTCCTTGAACACCACCAGTGTTGCCGTAGGTCTTCAGCATAGTTAGAGAATAAAAGACAGTCATATATTACCACCGCCCATCATCATTAGCAAATCAGAGCTAATTCCTCATAAAAATGCATATATATTCCTCATAAAATACCTAAAAACAGAATAAAACAAAACCAGGCCTGAAAAGCATTTGTGAATTTATTAAGCCTACACACAAAATGCCTTCCCTTTCCACAGGTAATACAAATATAGCAGAGTTATACAGTATAGAACTGTAACTTAGGGGGAAAAAATAGACTGCTACAACAATAAAGCAATGGATTAAAATAAAGAAACTGAGTTTACTGGGCTGTTCCAGCCACATTTATCTTAATCTAGCCCTGCAAGGTCTCACGCACCTGTACCATGATCTTCTTATGCAGAGAGAGGGCAGACAGAATGAAATGGCCACTGTTCCAGTGTGTTGTCTTAGAAGAAACACATATGTATAATTTCTGTTTTTTTTTTTTTTTGGCTACGCTGGGTCTTCGTTGCTGTGCGTAGGCTTTCTCTAGTTGTGACGAGCAGGGGCTTCTCTTGTTGCAGAGCACAGGCTCTAGGTGTGCGGGCTTCAGTAGTTGAGGCGCATGGGCTCAGTAGTTGTGGCTCACAGACTCTAGAGTGCAGGCTCAGTAGTTGTGGCGCACGGGCTTAGTTGCCCCATGGCATGTGGGATCTTCCCAGACCAGGGATCGAACCCATGTCCTCTGCATTGGCAGGCGGATTCTTAACCACTGCGCCACCAGGGAAGTCCCATATGTATAATTTTTGAGAGAAAGTTTGGGGTAGTGAATAAGAAAAGAATAAGCTAGAAGTCAGAAATTCAGACTAGAATTCTGATTCAGGTGTCTCTCAAGAAGCAAAAGAGGGCTTTCCTGGTGGTGCAGTGGTTGAGAATCTGCCTGCCAATGCAGGGGACATGGGTTCGAGCCCTGGTCTGGGAAGATCCCACATGCCGCGGAGCAACTAGGCCCGTGAGCCACAATTACTGAGCCTGCGCGTCTGGAGCCTGTGCTCCGCAACAAGAGAGGCCGCGACAGTGAGAGGCCCGCGCACCGCGATGAAGAGTGGCCCCCGCTCGCCGCAACTAGAGAAAGCCCTCGCACAGAAACGAAGACCCAACACAGCCAAAAATAAATAAATAAATTTAAAAAAAAAAAAAGAAGCAAAAGAAGTTACTGACAAACTCATGAGACGGAGACACTATAATTCTTTTCATGCCTCAGTGAAAATCTGATTAATGAAGGAAATGTTTATAAAGAATGTTTTTAGTTTCTCTGACATGAAGTGTTATACAAGGAAAATAGGAACTTAAGGAGTGATCCATAAGTAAATTCTCTTCATTCTATTAATCTGGCCCCCAAAACTGGTAACAGTGTGATAGTTTACAAAACTTCCAATTCCTATGAAAATGGTGATAATGAATAAAAGTGGCCAACTGTTCCAAACAGAAACTTCTTGAAAAACACTTCTTAGTAGGCCAAGTATTAGATTTTTTAAAAACTTCAGTGGTGGCACTGAACCAAGTGGTATTTGCTCCCTACTCTCAAGGAACATGAAATTAACATCACAGGAAAGGCCAGAGATCTCAGGGAAGCAGTCAAATGGCACGCATGATGAGGCATGATGTGCCTTAACGCTATAATTGACAGAATTGGTGAAATTTATCATTGAATCATTCATGAGTCAGCAAATACTTATCAAGAGCCCAAAACATGCCCACCAAACTAAGTGACGGGCACACAACAGGGAATGTGATAAGAGCAATAGCAGTAATAATAATAGCAGCTATTTATTGAATGATGTCTATGTAACAGGCCCTGTATTACAATGCTCTAAATTATCTCATTTAATCCTCCCAACAATCCTACGAGCTTGGCATTATACATAATATCGCCATTTTTCACATTAAACAATGAGGCTCTGAGAAACTGGGTCAAATAGATAGATCTGTTTTGTTTCAGGCCCTACTCATTCACAAGCTCAATTACTCTCAACCTCAGTTTTCTTCATCTATGAAATGATAATATAAAAGGATTAACTGATATAATTATGTTGGCACCAAAACAAAGTTAAGCCCTCTCTAAGTCATAGTCAATATCACCATTGCACGAGATCACAAAGCTACCAAGTAAACAGAAGAACCAGCATTCTGATTCCATCAGATTCCAAAGCCTACATTCCAGAACCACAACACTGCACAGAGGGGCAGGGGTGAGGTTTCTGCTGCAAGTGAAAGCTTTTGGTCTGAAGCTGGTTAAACAATAAGAAAAGCTATCATCCCACCTCACACAAGGATGGTTGGGGACTCTAGGGTTGATGGTTTCAGTGGCTCAACAATGTCACTAAGGACCTCGTCTCAGTCCATCTCTACTCTGCCATCCTCCCTGCTGGCTTCATTCTTAGGCTGGCAGCAAGACAGGGACCATGGCTCCAGGCAACACATCCAGGCAAAACAACATCGAGGAGAACAGGAAAAACTGTCCCCTTCTCCAGCCGTCTCCTAGCCTCAGGCGGACTTCCCCTCACCTCTCACGGGCCAGAATAGGCCACATGTCCACTCCTGAACCAGTCTTCAACAGAAGAGGCAGAATTTCCACCGCTGGCGTATACTAAGTATCCGAGACAGAACGAAGAATTAAAAGATGTATTTCAGGAGACTGAAAACTTAAACTATCTCTTAACAAATCCACAGGACGTGGCTTATAAGGAAGAGGGATACAAGAATTCCAAGTGGAGAGAGTAGAGAGCCTGAAACATAACACAGACATTGGAAAAAACGCTCTGGCTAGAAAAACATGGTATCGCACTACAAAGGAAGTCCAATGTGAAGTAAGCACGGGAGTCACACAACTCCTTGTGTTAGTCAAGTCAGCACCCATTTAAGCCACTAAGTGTAGAGCAATAAAGACCTGAAATACTAAAAATAGGCACACACTCAACCCTGCACCTAATTCAAAACGCAACAAATCTTAGAGTGTAGAACATAATAGAGAATTTTGGTACAGCATTCTGCTTCCTTCTCACAATTCTTTTCCCATTCTCACACATAAATAAATGTAAACTAGTGTGTGCATACATAAACCATGGAAGTCTTTCCAAACCACAGTTATTTTTCGCATTCACGCAACCAGGTTTGATGTAAAAGCTGAACTATCCTTTGACCTGAAAATACAGTAATATGTAAATCCTACAAAGTTCTAAAGAAACTGCTTCCATTTCACCTACAACAGTTTCTCTGCTATTTCTAAGAAATGTCTAGGTTTATCTGCCTTGAAAATGACAAGAGTGGGTAGAAAGAACATCACATATCACCCACCAAGTCATATTTTGAGGCAGGTACTGGATATTTAGAGGAGCCCCAGGATGCCTGTGGGGTTGGGAAGGGCGTCAAGGTCACTGCACCTGATGCCCTTCTCTGCCATAATAGGATTCCAGAGGATTAGACGTAGGAGCAAGCTCCCAGGAGCAAGTCTTCACTACTGCACACGTCACCCTGGAAGAGCAGCACCGGAATCATCTCTCACGCAATCCAGAACAATAACTGGTCCTCACCCAGTTCTGGTCTGCAGTGGACAAAAGCTATCTGAACCCCTGAACGGCCAAGATGGTGGCTTCTCAGCTCCTCTGAGGACCGTCAGGCTCACCTTGGTGGGGGTGTAGCACTGGGGACACTTCCCACACTTGGGATGACTTCTTTGGCCACACGCTGCATCAGAAAAATTTAGTGCGTCTAGTAATTTTTAAGCTTTTGTGGAGAGGTTTGAGCTACCATAGATTCTAAATTCTGACGTAATGAGGAATTCAAACTGAATGCTGATGATTAAGTACAAAATAACCATGAAATCATAACATTTCAGAAGCTCGAATACAACGACAGCAGGGATCTGTAATCTGTAGGGGAGGACAAAGTTTTCCTCAACTCGCTTAGGGTCCCTGGTAGGGTCTAAAACTTAAACTGACAGAGACAGATTAACAGGAGAAGAGCACACAAAATTTAGTTAATAAGTTTTATGTGACATGGGAGCCTTCATAAGGAAATGAAGATCCAAAGAAACAGTTAGACCCGTTATTTTTATACTAACTTTGATGAAGAGTTGACGGTCGTGGAAGAATATGATAGGTTCAGGTGTGTGCCTGAACCCCATCAGAGAAAAAGAACATCCATAGCGTTAACTGCTAATACTACTAAGTAAGTAATAATGAAAATAAATTAAACAATCTCAAGAAGTTACAAAAAATGAAAAAGCAGAAGGAAGGAAGGAATAAAGATAAAAAGCAGAAAGTACTGAATTGGAAAAATAATTAATAACAATAAACTCAGGTTGGTTACTTTAAAAAGAAATACACAAAAAGCCGAGCAATTAGGTAACCTAAACTGAAAAGAAAAAAATGAAAAAGTACAAATACACTAGGTAATAAATGAGAACAGGAAAACAACCAGAGATACAGTAGAAAGGAAAAGAATGTTAAGGGATTATCTTGTCCAATAAATTGGAAAACACTGATGATTTTCCAGGAAAATATAAATACCAAACTGATCCCTGAAGACAGGGAAAAATCTAATCAGTCACATAGATACCAAAACAGTTATCCAAGAACTAATCCTCCAGAAAAAGTACGAGATCAAATAAGTCATGAATGTGAACGCTACCAAACTGCAAGGAACACACAATTTCAATGATAGTTGAACTGTTCCATGGAAAATGGTGAAAGCTTCCAAATTCTTTTCAGGAAGTCAGCATAACATTAGAACAAAATCTGATCAAGGGAGCATCAAAAGAGGAGAACAAAAAAATTAGAAAATTAAGACTACTCTCATGAATATTAATGTAAAAATCCTAATACTAGCAAAGAGAATACAGCAATACATTTTTTTAAATGACCAAGTGGGCTTTATACCAAAATTCAAAATTAGGAAATCTATTAATAAAATTCACTATATTAATTGCTTAAAGTACAAATTATCTCTACATGGTAAAAAGGCATATGAAAAAAATTCAATATGTGTGTTTAATATATAACAACAACAACAACAAAAAACACAAATGAACATCCATGTCTACAATACCAAGATTTAGGGAATGATATTTTACCATTCTTGCCTTCAGATTTAAAAATATAAAGAATTATAGACACCTTTCAGGACAGACCCCCTTACACCTTTCCTTCCCTAGAGGCAATTACTATCCTGATGTCAGGGTAGACCATTCCTGTTTTCATTTCATTTCATTTCATTTTTAAATTTTATTTATTTATTTACATGGCTGTGTCGGCACAGCCAAATAAATCCCTCTTAGTTGTGGCACGAGGGATCTTCGGTGCAGTGCCCAGGCTCTTCTTTGCAGCTCGCGGGCTTCTCTCTAGTTGTGGCGTGTGGGCTCCAGAGCACATGGGCTCAGTAGTTGCAGTGAGCGGGTTTAGTTGTCCCGTGCGATCTTAGTTCCCCAACCAGGGACCAAATCCAAGTCCCCTGCATTGGAAGGCGGATGCTTAACCACTAGACCACCAGGGAAGCCCCGACCATTCCTGTTTTTAAATCTTGACCACATACATATGTATCCCTAAATGCTACACACTCTAGTTTTGCAGGTTTTTAAAATATTTAACATGAATGCTATACCATACATATACTTCTGAAACTTGCCTTGTTTCTCTAAACCCTATCATCAAGATTTATCTATGCTGATATATGTAGGAAGATTCTAGTTCATTTATTTTAACTGCTGTATAGCATTCCATTATATGACTAAATCATGAAAGTTGTTCAATACAGTCCCCTATTGATGGACATCTGGATTGTTAACAATTTTCTGCTTTTATAAATTATGCTACAATGAACTTGCTTGTACATAGTGCAAGAGTTTCTCTCGGATATACTAAGTAGCATCCTGGGCTTATAGGAATGCAAATGTTTAAAATGACATACATTGCCAGTTGCTATCTTAGTAGTATTATCAATTCACACTTATATCAGCAGTGATGAAAGCTATTTCCCCACATCCTCTCCACATCTGAGTGTTATCAGGCTTATTAATTTTAGTAAATCTGATGACAATGAGTTGGTGTTTCACTGGAGTTTTCCTCTGCATTTCCCTCATTACTAGTGAAAGTGAGATTCTGCTGTACATTCATTAACCATTCTGTTTTCTTCTTCTTAGAACTGGCTGTAATTTTTGGTCCCTTTTCTTGTGTATTCTCTTTTACTTACTGAATTACAGACCTTTATTCATTCAGGATACTAATTTTTAATTAGTTATGTGCAACCTTGTCTCCCTTTTTTTGTCTTTTGATTTCACTTATGCCGTATGTTATGTCAGAGTCTTTCTGTAGTCAAATGTATCAGTCTTTTCCTAAACAGCTTGGACTTCTTAGTCCTGACTACTATGTCATACAGATGCCCACCTACCTATAATTTTCTAATAGCTAAAAATCTGTTTTTCCATGTTGATTTTCCACATTGATCAATCTACAAATTTTTGTGTATGGGAAAACATAGGGACCTGAATTTTATTTTTTAATATAGATGACCTGTTGTACCAGCATCATCTCTTGAATAATCCATTCTTCCCCACTGATTTTGTAATCTGCTTAATATATAATGTTTATAAATAAGTAATAAAAATAGCAACTATTCAACAAAAAAAAGTAAAGAATAGGAAGACTTAGTCCACAAAAAAGGAAAAATAGGTGGCTTTTTAAAAAGTGAAGTTCCCTGGTGGCCTAGTGGTTAGGATTCTGGGCTTTCACTGCCATGGCCTGGGTTCAATCCCTGGTAAGGGAACTGAGATCCTGCAAGCTATGCGGTGTGGCCATAAATAAATAAACAAACAAACGGGAATTCCCTGGCGGACCAGTGGTTAGGACTCATAGCTTTCACTGCTGTGGGCCCAGGTTTGATCCCTGGTCGGGGAACTAAGATCCCGCAAGCTGCGTGGCACGGCTAATAATAATAATAAAATAAAATTTTAAAAATAAAATAAAAAAGTGAAAAAGTGTTCCAAATTTTAAAATGCTATTTTTAAATTTGCATTTCTCTTATCAGTGAAAAATACCAAATGCTTTGGAACATAATGCTTGGAAAAGGTGTGGGAAACAGGCACTAATTCATAGGTTGTGGGGAGTAGAAACAGGTACACCCCCCATGGAGAGCAAGCTGAAGCAACCAATCAAAATTGTAAATGCATATATCTTGAATTTATTTGCATTAAAGAGACTTATACATGTTAGTATCAGTGAAAGCCATTTGTAACAGAAGAATAAAAACTGAGAGGAACTTAAATGTTCATCAATGAGGAAATGGTTCCAAAATGTGCAATATACTCACAAAACAGTATGTTAAGAGGCAGGTTATATGCAACGGAATAGAACAATCTCCAAGACATACTACAAGGAGAGAAATCAAGGTGCAAAACAGTATTACAATTGTGTCAAAAAATTAAAAGCTAAAGTATATGTAGAAGTATGCGTATGCATGCGTAGGTCCGTAGATGCAGAGAACAGCTCTAAAAGAATATACAAGAAACTGGTGATAGATACCTCCCTTTGAGGAGAGGAATGGGGAGTCAATAGGGGTGGGAGGGAGATTTACTTTTCACTCACTATCTTCTTGCTCTTGAATTTGGTAACATGTACCTGTATTACCTATTCAAAACTAATAGAAAAAAGTTAATCATTTAAAGGAAAAACATTGCTGATTGATTCTGTTCTTGCTAAAATAATGAGGCATCTTCTACCTTTCAGTAGGATGGGGAAAGAAGGTTGCATTTTACCCCTAAAGACTAAGGACCACAGTAATAGAGCTGCAGAGCCCACGAAAAACTGCAAAGATGGAGCAGGCAGTAGAATATTTCGTACAAATGAATAAACAAGCAAATGAAGTTAGGAGGCCAACACTAAAGAACATGGACATGTCTACCTCGAGGTGCTGTGGTAAGAATTAACTGAGATAATACATGTGGGATGACTACAGGAGCTCTGACAACTGCAGCAACTTAGTTTCCTTGTTCAAAACCATCCTACTTTTAACAAACGTTAGAATGTAGGAGTTTATGAGGGTGTGTGTTTTTATTTATTTATTTATTTTTTATTTTTTTGGCTGTGTTGGGTCTTCATTGCTGCACGCGGGCTTTCTCTAGTTGCGGCAAGCAGGGAGCTACTCTTCATTGCGGTGCGCGGGCTCCTCATTGCAGTGGCTTCTCTTATTGCGGAGCACGGGCTCTAGGCACGCGGGTTCCAGTAGCTATGGCACTTGGGCTCGGTAGTTGTGGCTCCCGGGCTCTAGAGCACAGGCTCAGTAGTTGTGGTGCGTGGGCTCAGTAGCTGTGGCTCACGGGCTTAGTTGCTCCGCGGCATGTGGGCATGTGGGATCTTCCCGGACCAGGGATGGAACCCCTGTCCCCTGCATTGACAGGTGGATTCTTAACCACTGCGCCACCAGGGAAGCCTGAGGGTGTGTGTGTTTTAACTCAAATGGAATCATAGTAGAGATCTTTGTGTCTCAGTACCCATATTTCTTTATCAATTCATAGTATTTTATTCTATGCGTCATGATTATTTAACATGAATAAAGGTGTTTTTCAATAAAATTTACATATGTACACGTACATACACACAACCCTTCAGGCAGCTGACCCTGTGACCTTGAAAATTCTAAAATAACTAGTTTTTCAACAAATGGGACTCTTCAAGACCAGAAAAGGAAAGCCAGCTTTCCTGGGTTTTTTTTAAATCCCCAAATTATTAACTAACTTAGAAGGATTTAATTTTAAAGTACTAAAAGTGTCCTTTCTATACTTGCAAAGGTAACTTTACCTCCATTACTAGGACATTACTTCTGATATCGTGATGAAACCAGAGGTTTAGGCGACTTCTATTTCCGTTGTGACTTTCTTTAAAACGCTTCAACAAACAAATGCAAGTTCCTTGAATGGACTGCTTAAGAACTATATAATTATCACTATGAATGAATATCTGAATTTCTGGGTTAAATATGGAACTCTGAACAAGAATTGACAATAGTGGGAAGGAAATGAGCCTCGTATACAAGAGGCATGGTTTTCCATGATTTACATATAAAAACCTTCCTTAATGAGTTAAGTGAATACCCATCTCAAATATTACATGCTCATTTAAGTTCTCACTCTTATCCCAGAATATCTTTTAGAATTAACATCCTAACATATCTGTGCTTTTAAAACTGACATATTAAAAATATAAAAATCTAATTTAAATTTTCAAAATTAAAATAAGACTTTTGTTTCAAAAAGAGAAATCACTGTTTCCTAACATGCAAAGGTGCACGGGCGACTTACCTGGCGGTCCAGTGGTTAAGACTTCGCCTTACAATGCAGGGGGTGTGGGTTCGATCCCTGGTTGGGGAGCTAAGATCCCACATGCCTTGTGGCCAAAAAACCAAAACATAAAACAGAAGCAATATTGTAACAAATTCAATAAAGGCTTTAAAAATGGTCCACATCAAAAAAAAAAAAAATCTTAAAACAAAAGGGCACAGATGGCGACATAGAGATGTCTGGGAGGCGGCGCCCGATCCCCTCCTGAAGGTGCAGAGGCTCCGCAGGTTCTTCTGAAATCTTAAAGAAGAAAGTTATGTCTTGTGCCTGCAAACTGTGTAAAGGGCTCGTGCTTCAGGATTTGTTCTCAAGAGTGAGCTGGGGAAGAGGCGAGAATGCAGCATGAAGACAAAGGGCATCTCTTCACTGAGTCCTGCATTCTCCAATGGAGAATTAATTACATTATCACTATAAATCCCTAAACCGGACCGTTCCCAGCCCTCGTGCCTCTGACTGGGGAGCTGACTTCCGCAGTCCAGCCCGATTCCTAGCGCCCTTCTGGAGAGTGAACTCAGGGAAATCCATCCAGCAGCCTCCACTGCCGGGCCGCCTCTGGACTTGCCTTCAGATGGGCCAATGTGTGCCTTCACTACCGCTGCTAATTTAGGTAAACACTGCTCGTTTAACCAGCACAGAGGAGTATAATCGACAATCACACAACAGAGTCAAACAGCAAGCAGTCACCAGGAGTCAGGAAAATTGAGGCTGAAGTAGGGTGGAGAGCAATGAAACAAATACTATCAGGACAAAAGAAGCCTTTAGGAAGGAGATAAAGTGTGGTGAGGGGAGGACGAGAGACAGAGCTTTTAAAAACAAGAAAGTTGGGAAATTTCAGATAAATCATGGGTTTTCTATGCAAACCACTACACACGGCTTCTTTTCGGCCACAATAGTAAACGCAGTCCAGTCGGACGACTCAACGCTCGGCTACTCAGCTGCAGCCTGTAGTCTTTCCTCATTTGAATAGTATTTTAGGAATGTTTTGTCAAAGTGTCGGATGATTATTCACTTCTACCGCATTCTTCCCTTCACCATGATCATTATGGTCATAGTAACAATTTATTTGATAGGCAGAACATTCACAACATTAAATGATGACCTTTTTTAACCTGTTCAAATTCATGTATTTATTTGCCCACAATTCCTTTAAAAAGGAAGATTAACTTTAACAACTGTTGCTCATAGCAACACAGGAACAAAAGATTTTTCACATGCATAATCTGAGCATTTAATTAAAATTCACAAACTTGGATTTCAAACGGAGTCAAAAGTAGAAATGTAAGAATACTAGATTCCCAAATAGCAGCAGTTACAGAGTATATTGTTCAGCTATCACAAATACAAAAAAAGGGTAGCTTGTGACAGGGATAAGGAATGTACAAGTTTAAAGATTCCTTTATAACCACCATTTTAGTGAAGTGCTTATATTCTTCCAGGTAAGTTTCACAGCATAAATAAATCAAACAAAAATATACCATACTCTCACTAAGTTTCTATCACTTCCCTTTTACCAAGGCCAGAGCCTGAATACAAATCTAAGTAGCGTAAAGCAAACTCTAACAAGGCAATTTACAGAAGGAGATGATTTTTCCCCTCAAGACTTAAGCTCAACTACAAGAGTCAAGGTAAAATAGAATTCCAATCAAGGTCTGTAATTTACACACTTGTGAAACCAAGGCAATCTCAGACAACAGATTGCCCATTAGGATTTAAATCAATGAAAAAAGAGAGAGTTCTATTAAAGAATCTGGAAGAGCTGATCTGGGGCTGAGCTGTCGAGGAAAGCTTCAAGTGTTGAAATTAAGTCCTAAAGGGTAGCTGTGACCTCCAACCCCAAACCCAAGGCCAAGGGCTCTTCTGAGTAGTACCTGGAGGTCACACACAGCGAAAAGCACAGCTTTGAAGTCAGACAGACATAGGTGAGTCCTGCCACTTCTGCTTAACAGCTTTGTGCCCTGAGACAAGCCACTTTACCTATTAAGCTCAGTTTCCTAAAATGGGGGTGCTAATGGTTCCTGTCAAAGGTTTCATCTATTCAGTAAGTATTTATTAAGAGCTTGCACAGAACTAAACACTGAAATACAACAGTGAACAAGACAGACACAGGACCTGCCATCATGGAGCCTGAAATGACATATATGAAGGCTCAACAAATGGTGCATATATCATTATCATCATCATCTTTAGCACAGTGGTGGAAAGTATAAGGTATGTTCCAGGGAGAACAAATACACCACCTTAGCTGGAACAAGGTTTCACTCCCCCAAAAATACTGGCATGTTTCAGGGCTCAGTCCTGGGACCTCTTCCTCTTCTTCTCTCCCAAGAGTCTCATCCCATCCCACAATTTAAAAATACTATCTACGTATACCCAAATTTAGCTGTCTCCCAAACTCCAGACTCTATATCCAGCTGCCCATCAGATATCTCCACGTGCATGTCTTAATAGGCATCTCAGACCTATAAATCTGCAACAGAACTCTGGATCGCTGATGCAACTGGATACCAACCAACCGTATTCCTTCCTTGGTCTTTTTCCCATCCGTAAATCACTAAATCCTTCATCCCTCTCTTTTCCTTATGCCTCACATATCTAAAGCATGAGTAAGTTCTTTCACTTTCACCTAAAAAACATATCCCCAATCCATTGCCAAAGCCATCATTCCAGTTCAAGATCTGATTGTTTCTCATTTAGATTATAGCACTGCAATAGCTGCTATGATTCCTTCTCCGCAGAGAAATGATCTCTTTTTTGAAAAATGGGTAAGAACATATTTACACAAACACACACACACACGTCCCATCATTCCTCCATTCAACTGAGAACTCTCCAGTGGCTCCCGGATGCCCTTAAAATGTTGATGGTCTACAAGGCGTACATGATCAGACGCCTTTTTGACCTCTCTGCCTCCTGTCATAAGCCCTCCCACTCCCCCACCCCCATCTCTGCACTGCAGCCCCACCAGCTCCCTTTCAGTTCCTTGAACATACCAACCTCCCTAGCGCTTTGGGACAGTGCAGTCCGACAGAACTTCCTGTATCGACAGAAATGCTCTATATCTGCACACGTGGCTATTGAGCACTTAACATGTGGCTAGTGAGACTGAGGAACTAAATGTTTAACTTTATTTAATTTTGATTAATTTAAATAGCCACATACTCCTAGCAGCTATCACATCGAATACCGGACAGAGCACGGCTAGGAACCTAACCTGTTCCTCTGCCTGGACTCTTCCCCCAGATCTTCACGTGGATGGTGCTTTCTTATCCTCATGGCTCAGCTAAATGTCAGCTCCTCAGAAAGGCCTGACCACTCCACTCAAAGTAGCTCCCACTGACAGCATTATCACTGCACCTTGGTTATTTTCATCAAGACACATTCAGTACTGCCTCTATAATCTGTCTCCCCCAAACCAGAATATAAAATCCATCAAAGTAGAGACCTTGCAGATTTTATTCGTTGCTATGTCCCTAAGATACATGTACTTGGCACATAGAGTTTTCAATAAATGTTTGATGAATGGCTGAACGAATGAATGAGTGAGTGGATGACTAGGAGGCCAAGTCAGTAAGAGTAGGCTGGGGACAGATTGTGGAAGCTGCTGGAAGAAGGCAAGGGTCCTTCAAAAACTTGCATTTCATTTCCGTGAGTATGGGCTCTGCACTGTTCCTAGGTGTCCCGGGGGGGGGGGCGGCAGACAGGCAAAGCAGGGGGCACAAAGGAACGGTACCCACACAAAGCAGGTCTCCACCCCCAACTGACTTGAAATCAGTTTATGAGAACATTACTGATGCAGACACACGGATGCTCCTTACATATGAGACATCAGGAAATCTCTCAAGAATGTATCCACATACACTCTATTAAAGGCACACCTTTAGAGGGGAAAAGGACTGAAGGGGTATTAGACAATCAAGTTAGCTTTGTAGTCTTTGGAGCTGCAATAGCAAAACAGGGCATTAATGTTATGTTAAACATTCAGCCAAGTTAAATACCGGTTTAGAGACATACATACTGTCCTCTGAGAGCTGTCACTAGCTGTGTCACTTAGCAGAAAAGGGGGAGGGGAGGCAATGAGGGGAGCAAGTTAATGATCTGTTTCTAACAAGTTCAAACACCCTGAAAATCAGCAAAAAGGGAAAGAATAAAGTGTAGAGAGTATTACTGACCAGCCAAAAATGAGCAAACCTGGACCTAGAAGGTGGCAAAACTGACAACCCAGGGATACCACGTACAATACGGATTCCACACATTCCTTCATTGTCATAATTTCAAAGAAAAAAAAAGACTGGCATTTGAATTTATCTCTGTTTAAAACCAAAACACTAAGAAACCTGCAAAGTAAAGTTTGGTCCTAAATGAAACTGTGTGCTCTTCAAAGTTTTGAGAGTAAACATTTTCTACCACGCTTTAAGCTTTACTGAATATCAGTGCCACTTAATAAAATTACCCTCCTGCATAAAACGGAGCAGTATAAGTAAAGTAATTCCACGGTCGCTCAGTAAGTCAGAATCTTCCTCAGGAGTTTATAGCACAAATCTCTCTAGGTCAACCTTTCCTACAACGTGAATTGTCACTACTCAAGTTTGAGCCCGAGAGAAAACAGCACGAGCAGAGAGGCACCAGTGGCACTGAGGAAAGCCTCTCCACCTGCTAAATCCCAACACACTCATTTTTCCAGAAATATAATACCAGGGAGACTTATTTAGCTAAAAGTCACTATTAAGTCAAAATAATGTCTACATTTCTTCAAATCTAAATCTCCTACCTCCACCCCCAGTGAGATCAAAGCAGGTTAAATGTACACCTCTGTGCAAATTCTCTACCGGGACCACTGTAGCTCCTCCCATGTTACAGGAGTAAAGCAACAGCTCCCAGAGCTTAGCTCGGTTACTCTGCTCCTGGTCTACTTCCCAGTGAGCTCCGTTCTCAACGCTACTCACTGCTGTCTTCTCAGAACCATGATTTCTTGACTGACATCAGGGTTAATAGTATAGGAAAAATTATTTGCAGTGCGAAACAGTTTTAGCCCCTCATGGCATCTTTGGAACACCTGTAACTGTGACAGGCACCAGCTTTGTAAAGATAGTACATGGAATTATTTTCTATTTGATAATCATCACCAACTGTATGATTTTATAAATACTATCAATACGTCCCAAGAAAGTCAGTGTTTCCAACGATCAAAACAGATCACTGTTATATTTATACTGCCAAGAGTAAACTGTAAACAAACAACTACGGTACTTCCAAAAGTTTGTGGAGTTTTTTGCCTGTTTCTCTCCTGTCCCTATGTATAATTCCAGTTACGTCAGAGAAGAATGGGTTTGGAAAACTTTAAGTAACATGCTGCATGTCATTAGAAGAAAAGTAATAAGAGAAGCAAAGCAACGCCTCCAACTCGGCATCCATGTCTGATTTATTTTTATACAACAGTGCCTAGAGTCCAAGTTATTTGTGAAAGCTATAATCAATGATCACTGATCAACATGCCATTTTATCATATAAGACTAATATTTCTTTTAAATGTTTGAATAAAATATTTCAAAGACTTTATCATCTCACTTTATATCAGAGGTTCTGGAAAGGGCCAGAGAGTAAATATTTAAGGCTTTATGGGTCACATACAATCTTGGACACATATTCTTCTTTGTTTTTATTTGTTTGTTTTACAACCCTTTAATGATGTAAGACCCATTCTTAGCTGGAGGGCTACACAAAAAGAAGACTGCAGGCTGGGATTTGGCCCTTGGGCCATAGTTAGCCCACCCCTGCTTTTCAAGTATACCAAAACACCATAATTATATAGTATGGCCACTTTGACTAAAGAAAAACACTTCCAACTGTTTTGTGTGTATTTCTGTAATTTTTTTTAAAGTAAACTAATTTTTTTAGAACAGTTTTAGATTTACAGAAAGCAAGCAGTTAATACAGTTTCCATACATCCCACCCTCCGTTTCCCCTATTGCAATGGTACATTTATTAAAATTAATGAACCAACATTGATACATTGTCATTAACTAAGATGCAGATTTCCTTATCTTTTACGTAATGTCCTTTTTCTGTCCCAGGATCCCATCAGGACACCCTATTGCATTTATTCATTCTGTCTCCTTAGGCTCCTGGCTGTGACAGTTTCTCAGACATTCCTTGGTTTTGATGACCACGTCAGTTTTAAGGAATACTAGTCAGACAGTTTGTGAAATGCCCTCTATTGAGATTTAGTGGGTGTTTTTCTCATGATTAGACTGGGGTTTTGATAGTTTTTTGGGAGAAAGATTGCAAAGAAAAAGTGGTCATCACATCATATCAACGGTATATCAACACGACTTATCACTGTTGACATTTACCTTGATCACCTGGCTGAGGCTATGTTTGTTAGGTTTCCTCCAACTGCTTTTTAAAAACAAAAAAAATTAATTAATAAAAATGACTTTAATTCTTACTATATATTACTAGTTTAAAGCTTTTAAACAGCAAATGATCTTGAATAAGCTGGCTGTATACAGACACACACACATTATGATTCATTATCTATGTGATTCACATGTATGCTTCTTAAAATATATTATATTTGAAATGAAGACAAAAATTAATATGTACTTTGCCAGTAGATTCTACTTTTAATTCACCCTAACTCTTCTTCCTTTACCTATTAGGAGACACAGAAAAGGTGGGTAGAGTGGCAAAGGCTAAAAGGCTAGAATAAAGGAGGAAAACTTGGGTCATACTGAGGCTATCAAAACACTGCAGGAAATGCAAATCAAAACCACAGTAAGATACTAGCTCATCCCACCAGAAATGCTAAAAAAAGAAAAGAAAAGAAAAGAAAAGAGCAAGTGTTGCTGAGGGTGTGGAGAAGCTGGAACACTCATACACTCACACACTCACACACTCACACACTCATACACTCATACACTGCTGCTGGGGATGTAAATGGTGCAGCCGCTGTGGAAGAGTTTGGCAGTTCCTCAAAAAGTTAAACATAGAATTAACATATGACCCAGCAACTCCACTTCTCGGTATTTTATCCAAGAGAACTGAAGACATATTTTCATATAAAAATTATACATAAATGTTCATGGCAGTATTATTCATAATAGCCAAAAAGTAGAATAAACACAAATGTCTAACAGCCGATGAATGGATACACAAAGTGTGGTATAGCCATACAACTTATTATTCAAAGTCATAAAAAGGAATGAAATACTGGTACATGCTACAGCATGAATGAACCCTGAAAACATTATGCTAAATGTCATTAAGAAGCCAGACACAAAAGGAAACATATTGTATTATTCCATTTATATGAAATGTCCAGTACAGGCAGAAACATAGAGACAAAAACAGAGAGACAGAAAGTAGATTAGGGGTTGCCAAAGGCAGCAGGGGTGGGGGAAGGATGGGGAGTGAGCTCTTAATGGGTACAGGGTTTCTTTTGGGGGTAATAAAAATGTTCAGGAATTACATAATGATCATGGTTGCACAACACTGTGAATATACCAAAAAAAACCCCTGTATTGTACACTTTAAAATGGCTAATTTTATGTGATGTTTTTATCTCAATAAAAAATAAATAACTGGGGAAAAAAGCCACTGAAGACACTGAAAACATTCTGAAGCTATATATTTGGGAAATCATTTTTAACCCACAACTTATACACACACTGTGCCTTTAAAAATCCCTTTCCTACTCTTTATACTTCTGTGGTGATTTTTCCAGTAACAGGAGCTTCAGAAATGGATGAAGAGGGCTCCCCTGGTGGCACAGTGGTTGAGAATCTGCCTGCCAATGCAGGGGACACAGGTTCGAGCCCTGGTCTGGGAAGATCCCACATGCTGCGGAGCAACTAAGCCCGTGCGTCACAACTACTGAGCCTGCGCTCTAGAGCCCGCGAGCCACAACTACTGAGCCCCTGTGCCACAACTACTGAAGCCTGCGCGCCTAGAGCCCGTGCTCTGCAACAAGAGAAGCCACCGCCATGAGAAGCCCGTGAACCGCAACGAAGAGTAGCCCCCGCTCCCTGCAACTAGAGAAAGCCCACACACAGCAATGAAGACCCAACGCAGCCAAAAATAAATAAACAAAAAATAAATTTTAAAAAAAGGAATGGATGAAGAAATCAGTCCAAAATTCTAACAAGAAATCAGTTCAACCAGTCAAGTTCATAGGACCAGAGCATACACAAGACTAGGGCCCTATCTCAAGGAAGTTACACTTCATTAGGGCTAACACTGTTTCCTACCGTTTCGGTAACTCCCATCGGCAAAATGAGGCTGGTCACACTCCTCTAGAGTGGTGGCATCATTTTCCTACAGACAACTACTCCGAAAAACTGAGCAAGTGCCAGCCACAAGGCAACATCTCCAGGCCCCAGAGGCAGGCAGCACAGGGCCTGCTCAGGCTGCAGGGCGGCTTCTACACTTTTGCCAGCCCACCAGGGCTTGCCCACAGGAAACTGAAATCCTGGCTTGCTTGAAGGCCACATGTCACAGTGGCTGATTATGTAGCTCACAACTTAGTGATTTGCTGCTAAAACAAAAAAAGAAAAAATTACTTATTTATAAATAATAGTCTTTCTTGACAATGCAATTATTGTCCTGAGAGTTCCAACAAAATTAAGGTGCAAACTATGGACTAGTAAAGTCAGAGAAGAAACCTCAGTCACGGACCAGGCAACCACCGCTCACTCCAGCTAACATCACAGCAAGCTGCTGAAAACAAGAAATATTCTGTCGGGAATTTTTGGAAGACAGCATAGTTCAGTTTAAATTAGGGCTTCCCATGGTGATTTTTTTAAAAAACCTTCTTTTAAGAACCTCTCCACACTTCAAATACCATAATCACTCAAATCATAGTAACCACTTGGCACCCAGACTTGGACGGAGCCTGGAGAGGGACGACTCCCAGCCATCTATGACAAGGGCGGTTGTGATGAAGACTACTGGGGCTGATTTTGTGTTCTCTGCTCTTATAAGTAATTCACATATTTATACTGCTAGTCAAAATGCGGCAGCTTAATTCTCTCATTATTTTTAATCTAACTGGAAAATCAATTGTCTCTGGTTGTTGGTGGTTATGGCTATAGTTATGAAAACCCAACAATAAGAAATTGGAAACAAGAGTAGCTCAACTAGTAGTATTCTTTCATTAACTTCAGGAACTTTCTGTATCAACTGACCTAACCAACATTCATTTAACATCTACCAGATACAAAGGATACAGAGAGCAGGAATAAGCAGATACAAAGGATACAGAGAGCAGGAATAAGCAATTAGGTCTTTTGAAGAATTCACACTCCAGCAGTAAGTAGGTTTAGCAAAATTACTTGCTTTGACTTTGAAAGAAAGACAGCAGAGAGCTGCATACAGCCTAACCAGGTGCCACAAACTGGGCGTGGAGAGCCAGTTAACTCAGACACTGGTGACACCCAGCTGACATCCTCTTCCTCCCCACTGTCCCCCAGCCCCAGCCCCCAGGATTTCTTCCCTTCAATTAGAAAGTACAGGTTGCTCAACATCTGATCCAAGCCATAAACCAGAGATTACGGCCTATCAGCCCTTTTTAATGTAAAGTCGCTTTGTGTGGTGGTAACTCTTTTAAGTTCAACTAGACAAAGTTATTGTATCCCTGGGTAACGTCCAATCCGAGGACGGAAAGCAAACAGAATTCCACTGGGAGTTCGTAAAACCACTCATCCTGTCTCTGAGCCCTGCCCACCTTAGCCACCTACTCCTCCAAGAGGTAAATAAATCCATCATCCCACCTTTTTCTCCCACATTGAATAGAGGTTTTTTTTAAAGCACCAGGCCATTTGGCCATGATCTATGGCCCACCATAAACACCATTTGGTGCGGTCAAAGGGTGCCCATGGTGAGCAAAACAAGAGGTGAGCGAGGGAGCAGACCTGCAAAATAACAGTTGGCCTACCTGGGGTGAGGAGGGTTGCCAAGGAGTCACAGATGAGGAGCTTTCCCCAGGACTGAGCGGGGGCGGGGGGGAGAGGAAGGGCAAAGTCAAGACTGTTACAGTAAAACTGTAATCTATGCGGGTTGATACAGAGCCCCAAACTGAACTTCTAATGTGCTCAAGAGTGCGCTGAACTTCCAAGTTCTACCTGGAATAGTACCGTGGTTCAATGGGGTCAGCTCGACGGGTCCCCAACCCACACCCCCAAGGCGTTCACCCTACGTGGCCCAGGGATCACAGCTTCCTACCTAGTTGACAGGAACCTCTGAAGACCAAGAAAGACTGGCCAAATGGAAACCACCTAAGTATCCATCAACAGATGAATAGATGAAGGAGCTGTGGCATACAGTATGTGATATACAATGGAATACTACTCAGCAATAAAAAAGAACAAAATTTTGCCATTTGTGGCAACATGGATGGACTTGGAGGGTATTATGCTAAGTGAAGTAAGTCAGGCAGAGAAACACAAATACTGTATGATATCACTTTTATGTGGAATTTAAAAAATTCAACAAACTAGTGAATATAACATAAAAGAAGCAGACTCGCAGATACCGAGAACAAACTAGTGGTTACCAGTGGCGGGGGGAAGGGGTAACACAGGGGTGGGGAGTGGGAGGTACAAACTACTGGGTGTAAGATAGGCTCAAAGATGTATTGTACAACATGGGGAATAGAGCCAATATTTTGTAATAACTGTAAATGGAAAGCAACCTTTGAAAATTGTATAAAATGAAAAAAAAATTGCATAAAAGTAAAAAATTTAAAAAAAAAGACTGGTCAATCAGCCTGAAAAGTCAACCCTGGGCGAAGAGGTTCTCCTCCATCCAGAGACCCCTGAGCATGCCCCAGATGTCCAGGAAGACTAGAGGAATGACAAAGGATACAGGCTCCAGAGTCAGACTATCTGGCTTCGAATCCTGGCTCCACGTTTAACTACAATGGCAGTCTCCCTGCGACTCCATTTCCCCATCTGTAACTGGAAGCTAATAACAGCACCTACCTCATAGGGCTTCTGGGAGAATAAAATGAGATCACAGTTAAAGAGCTTAGCAGGGTGGCTGTCACACCGAAAACACTGAGAAGATGTGCGCAGTACCGCTACTATTTCCAGGGGTAACCGGAACTGTCCGTCAGTTCCTAAATTGGAATGACAACACTACAACTACTACTCTTTGGTGAGGCCCTAGTTGGGGGCCCCCAAACATCTCCATGGGGTTGGTGGTATGATCTTCATTTTAGAGTTGAAAAATGGAGCTTTAGAGGGGTTCAGACACTCATCTAAGCTTTCTCGGCTAATAAAGGTGGAGCAAGGAAAGCTTTGATCACATTGCAGCAGAGTCTGCATCATGTAATGGACCTCCAAAAGCTTAAAAGCATTTTAAAATAATACTTCAATATTCTAAAATCACTACTTATTGAATAAAATTATGTTCTTGTGAAATCTCCCAGCCTTCCCCCATGACATCTGCATAATTACCTATACAATCAGAAATACCTCACAAATTCTGATAGACCATGAAAAACACAAAATTATCTTTCTTAACATAAATATGACTGGGTAAATCATCATGACCATCTTAATGAAATGGATTTAAAAGTTCAAAAGTACTGCAGACCCACAGTTTATCAAGCCACTTTTTTTTCAGGATTTGTAATTTGATCCTGTAAAAGAAGGGGCACATTCCAATTGGCCTGTGCAACACCTCTCTGCCCATATGTTTGGTAAGTGTGTAACAAAATTGCCTAGAGGTAATAGTTCTTCCAAATATCCTCTTCCACCATCTCTTACACTAGTTAGCAAGACTTATAGACACTTCACTGCCCTAAAATAAAACACAACCAAATTTAAACTATGTCAATGTTGACTCATCTCACAGAATGTCTTTTAAAGCTCTAATACTGAGATCCAGAAATATGTATAACCAGCCAAATTTATAAATACTTAAAGATCCAACAGCTTCAAGGCAAACTGGGATAATAACAAATCACCTTAGTCAAAACTGTTTGTCCCCATCAAATGAATTGGTTACCCAGTTTCCAAAAAACAGAGTTCATGATAATTGTTAATCCATTAACAATTTTAAATAAAAGACATGCTTAACTTGTTTAAAAAGTAGTGATAAAGATAAGCCAAGCCATATAATTTTACTTCACTTTCTATTTGCTTTACCCAGGCATTACACAGTCTTGTAATCCTTGCTGGTAAACACAAATGAGATGATATTAATAAAACATGTAAATTGAAGTAAAAGAGAATCTAAAATGCCTAAATATTTCAAGAATGCATTGCAGTTTCAATAACCTGAAACTCCAAGTATCAGAAAGCAGAAAGAATTACCATACAACTGTAAAAGTCAAATATTTATACAGGTGCCTTAAAAGCCACTGTTGGGTGCACACCATCATCACTGAAATTTACTATCTGTTAAGTAGTTTCAAAGTGCAATAACTGGCTTGGAGCGTGAAGTTTATGACAACAACTAATACATCTGGAGAGACTGTGAAGGCGTGATGCTTGTCATAACTTTCATCAGGTCAGCAACACGCAGCCAGGCTAGAGCAAGACAGGACCTCAGCACAGGTGCCTTTTCTCATTTCAAGAGGGAAACCTAAACCGATACCTTCATGGATAATTTATCAAGGATTGTTCCATAAATTTATAATGTCACTTGTGACTTTCTTATAACTGCTCTTTAGTAGCATTCAAAAACAATATTCTTAGGATAAAAGTAACTGAGAACATAAAGTATGAAACTATTTCAGCTTCAAATTGAGAAAAGGGGGAATGTTTAATAGGAGAAGCACCTAAAAAGGTTATAAACCCCTAAGGCCACATTCCATAAAAAGGTGGAAAGAAATTTCAGAAATGATAAACATCCAAAATTTGGAATTATCCCTAATGGTATACTATTTAAATTTATAAATAGGAATACCTCCTTAATAGTTTACAAATTTACAATTACGAATATCTCCTATTGTTCTTCCAATAATTCTAACTATAAGAAATTTTCCTTTTCAGGGTAAAAGAAAGATGGAAAAGAGAAACAACATTTGTGAACATTCAGATAAACTTCAGTTCCTGAACTCCTTAGATGATGATATTGTTATGTTTCTCCTCTTCACTTCTGAGCAGGAATAAAAAGTGTGTTGAAAACTACAAGAAACCACGCTAAGCTCAAGTCAGCGTTCCTCAATAACCAAGGTTCGGTTCCACTGTTCATCTTACCACTTCTTACTTCAACACAGCATCTGCCTTTTCAAGATCTGAGAGTCAGTTCAAGTTTTCAGGTGAAGATAAACACTAAGCAGTAAACCCCCAAACAAGCGTCTCTAAACTCTGGGGGCCAAAGTCAGGTACACCCACCACCAGGGCCCAGCGAGGAAGGGTGCCCGGGGCCCCCCCAGGCCCAGGGCCTCCGGCCCGACCATGGTGCGCCCCGTCAAGAACGTGCAGGCAAGGATGGGAGCCAAGGACGGCCAGAGAGATGCCACAGGTGGCCTGGACGGCTGGCTGGCCCCGCCTGGCACTTAGGCCTCCTCCTCCAGGAGGCCCAGGGCCGGGCCCCGCCTCCCAGGCCGAATGGACCCTCCAGCCTCTTGCTGGCCAACTTCAGGCGGAGGCGAGCTCGGAGCAGGGCTCAGGGGGCCCCTCTGGGTCCGTGAACTGGACACTGTGACCGCCCAGGGCGTCAATTCCACCCTTCCCTCTGCGCCCAGAGTGTCTAAAGGTCCCAGGGCCGTCGCAGAGAGGGTGGCCAAGAGGGCCCTGGAAGGGGCGGCTGCAACCGGCCCCCTCCAGGGTGCCTGGCCGGCTGACGCAGCCCCGGCTCGGGCAGACGGTCCCGCGCCTCCTTCCCGGGACCCCTCCCGGCACCCCGGGCCGGTGACGCCCCACGCCCCCCGCGCCGCGGGCGCCGCCGCTCGGCCAGGTCTCCCGGACAACAGCCGCCGCCGCGCTTCCGAGGCGGGTCCCCGCGCCCACCCGCGGCCCGGCAGCCCACCTGTCCCGGGGGTCGATCCAGCTGGTCCTCCGGGTGTTGTGGTCGATGTAGAAGACCTTGCCGTCGTAGTCCCTGGCCTCCTCCCAGCCCCGGGGTAGCGGCAGCTGCCCGCTCCCGGCCCTCCTAGGCATGGTCGGCGGCCTCGCCGGCGAGCGGCGCCTCCATAGGGACCGGGCGCGGGACGCGGCGGGAACGCGACTGCCCGGCCCGACCCGGGCGCCGGCGAGGGGCTGCGGGGCGCGGGGCGCGGGGCGCGGCGGGGCCACGCGCGGGGGCGCCTCAGGAAACCCTGCTCTCGGCCCCGCCGGGGATCAGTCCACCATGTCTGCGTCGGAGCAGGCGAGCGAACCCTCCTCCTCCTCCTCCTCCTCGCGATCGCCGCCGCTGCCTCCGCCTCTTCCTCCTCCTCCTCCTCCCCGTCCCCCTGTGGCCGCCGAGGGTCGCGGCGCCCAGGCTGCCCGAGCCGCCGCCGTCTGGGCTCGGATCCGGGAAGCTCCGCGGAGCGGCGGCCGCGGCGGCGATGGGTCTCCTCATTTGCATGCGATTAGCATGCGCCCCGCCCGGGGCCCGCCCCCACCCGCTCCTCCCCTCGCTCGGCTCATCTGCATGCACATTCCTCGCCGCCACATTCCAGGGCTTAACCCTGCCGCTCCCGCGGCCCGAGTCAGGGGCGGAAGGGAGCTGCGGGCCAGGTGGGAGGGAAGACGGAGAAGGAATGCGCTGCTCGCTGCTTCCCCTTGACCCCAAATATCTCTCTACGGCCGAACACTTGGGGTTTTAGAGTTTCGGGACGGAAAAGGCGGCTAAAGAGAAGTCTCCTCAGCCCTCTCCACCGCCTTCCGACTTCTAGGGAAACCACAAGACTTTCGAGAGGAAAGGGGTGGGGAGGCTCTCTTCGGAAGACAAGGTCCCAGCAAACCGAGAAGGCACAAAGGCTCCCCCGCGCCCCCTCGGACCCCGGGGCGTTCCGGGCGGTGGGAAAGTGTGAAAAGCAGAGCCAGCGCTCGAAAGCGCGTCAGTGGCGCGTCCGGGGCGGTGTCGCCCCCGGGGCCTCTGCAGGGCGCCCGGCCCTCCGTGACCTCAGCCTCGCGGCGGAAAGCGAAGGCGGATCCCGCGGTCCGAGGGCGCCGCGACACGCCTGCCCCGGTGCCCCGCTGCGGGGGGAAGCTCGGGCCAGAGTCGGAGAAGCCACTGCACCCCCTCCCCCCACAACCCCCCGCCGCGGGCGTCGTCGTCGTCGTCCGCCGCGCGCGGGCCTGGGGCGCTCCACCCGGGGGCCCCGCGCTGGACGTGCACGCGCCCGGGAGCCAGCCCCTTCCGTCCGCCCGCGCCTCGGGAAGTCCCCCACCCGGAGCCCCGCCGAGGCCCAGAAGGTGTGGGCGAGCCCGCTGGCAGGAAAACGCGGCGGCCCGGCGGCCAGGCTTTCCTAGCCCCTGGATGTGTCCGGGGAGGAACGTGGACTTTCTCTCCTTCCACAAGTATTTATTTATTCAGCAGCTACTACGCCCTGGTCGGCCCTGAGGAGGGTCCGGACGTCGGGCTCCGGGCTGGACGGTGCCACGAGCCGCAGGCCTGGCAGGGCCCGGACACACAGCGTTTGTGCCCCCAGCCCCTCGGTCTGGGAGGGAGCCTCCCAGTCTCCAGACTCCTCTCCAGCCAGGTCTACACCACCGTCCCCCATTCATATTCCTCTGGGTTACTAAGCAGCTGCTTTTAGAGTGACAAACAAAAACAAAAACAAAAACAAAAAAAACCGGAGGAAGACCCGGAGATCATTCACCTTTTGGTGTGAATTCGCTTAATCCTGCCAACTAATTTGTAAAGACTTGCCCACCTTGTGCGGGACGCAGCGCACAGCAAGGGCTTTCAGGGGGTTTGGAACAACGTCCGCCTCCCCTCCTGGGTGCACAGACCGGTAAGGGAGTCAGGTGAATTGAGATTCTCTACGGCGCGGAGCTGGCGCTGCGCGGTTAGTGTAGCAGCTGCCCTGGAGGTTGGGGGCGGCCTTTGGTTCTCCAGGCCGTCGGGGCAGCTGCGCTCAATCTCGAAGGTGGAGGAGGGTGGTCCTGGAGAGGAAGGACGGAGGGTCAGGCTTGGAACAGCTTCGCGGCGGGGACTGGACCTGCCATCTCGGGCGAGGGCCTTAGAAGGGGTTGTATTTGTACTTGGAGCATCTGGGCAGAGACATTTAACTACTAGAAACTCTAGAGAGAACTCCTGGGAAGGAGCTACCAGAGGGCGCAGGAGCTGGGGAACGGAGTCACCCAAGATGAACTCGCTTACTGTATCTTTCTAGGTCTTCCTCGTTTACACCCAGGAAGGAAACTAGGCTTCGCCCGTAACAAAGGGAAGCCCCCGCCTCCTGGTCCTGTGTTCAGCCCCACTCCATTGATCAGGAAGTGATCACACAAGGCAAGCTTCTCCTGTTCCAGGTGAGATGTGATATCCTAGTGGGTAATCTTAAGGTTGTACTTCTGAATGCTGTGAAAAAGATGAGACCTGGCTAAAACTAATCTCTCACACCACTGAGTGAACGAGGTGCTTTGTTTTGGACTGGTCTGTACTGGCCCATTAGCATGGCCAAAATTTGTGTTATGGTATACTAATAACATCATTCGGCAACCCAGCCAAGCCATTCTTGCTTAAACCTTGCTTCCTGCTGTGCTTACCCCCCCCCCCGAAAACAATTAGAAAACATGTATTATATTAAAATGTCTGCATCCTACTGTTAAAAAAAAAAAGTAACACACTTTGCTGTTGCCACAATTTAGTTTGTTTCACTGGGATGAACTACTGCCCAATACTTCTCGGTGTTATTTCACATTTGATAAGCTTTCAGGTAAGTATTCTTACCCAACTTCTAAAACCGATGAGGAATCCAAAGTAGCACAGAGCGGTAAATGACATTTATTGTTCTATAAATCTCAAGACTTCAAAAAGGGACCCTAAATAGACAAACAAAACTCTGAAGCATTTAAGAGACAAGCTCGCTTCTTCTCCCCCACTGGGTGGCACAGGAAACATTTGGTCACACAAAAGCAGTTAAGATGACAGAAAGGAAAATTGCTCCTCTGCAGGGTTTTTTGTCTTGATCAAGTTTTCACTCTGCTGTTCTGAGTTCACCCAGTTTACATAGTACCATCCCTTCGGAAAATTCCTAGTGGTTAAGACAATGAAGATTATCCCTAGTTTATAGATGGATACATTTAGATTTCATTTGGTTCCAGTTGATCATTGGCAGAGAAGGATGGTGCTGTCTGCTGTCCCGGATGCCAGATTACCACAGTCTATGGTACCACTCGCCGCTGACGAGTCTGTTTCCGGGCCTTCAACCCCCTTTTCTCCCAGCTTTACATTTTCTCTGGTACTAATAGTCTGTGAGGGTGAGTTGCCATTAAACAGAGCTCACACGTCAACGTCCAGATCCTGCGTGGCAGGAAAATTAGCGGTATCAAAAATAGGAGTAGACAGTGAAATTTATTTCAACAGATAATTAGTTATAACTATCCAAATTTAAAATGTGTATACTTTTAATCCAGCAATCCCGGTGCTACAGGTTTACCTACGGGTATTAAATTTCCTCAGGATATGCAAGGATGTTCATTGTAGCATGCTTCATAATAACAAAACTGGAAAAACCACCAGCATCCATCATTAAGGGACTGAGTAAATGAATGATCCATACTCAGCAGGCATTTTAAAAGCATTGCATAAAAATGTATGTGCTGATAATGTACGTGCTGATCCTGGAAAGATGTCCAGGATCTTTAAGTGAAAAAAAGCAAGGTGCAAAAACCACTTGCTTGTTAACTTCACTGCAGGTGGAGCCCATCATAAAATTTAAAGAACACAGCCTCCTATATACTTCCTTACTGTCAAAGGGAGAATTCAGACAGTAAATTAAGAGAATGGGGACTGTCAGAAAGGTCTCGTCAAAGCAGTATACATAAGGAAAACGATCATTAAAGAAAAGGGGTGGGGTCGAGACGAGTGGACATTGATTCTAAAATGAACCGGCGTGGCAGGGCGTGCTTGTAGAAGGAAATGGATATTGGAAACTCCAAGGTGAATCTGGTGTGCAAGAGCCCAAGACTGGCTGGAGCCGTCTAGTTAGGAGGCTGGCGTGATAATATAGGTATGAGAGAGATAAAGGTCTGGATTAGAAATAAAGTGAGGAAGGCATGAAAAGGAATGATCCGGCAAGAATTTGCTACTGATTAGATTAAGCAGTAAGTCGACCACGAGGAGGAATCTGGTATGAGTCCAAGAATCTAGGCCATCAAGAGGAACTCAAATAGCTGAAATAAATGAGGAAGTCCAAAGAGGGATCTGATATGGGGTTTGATTTTAGAAATTAGAGATACCCAGCAGAAAGTTAAAGGTCGGGACTCAAGCTCAAACAAAAGGTCAGGACTGCAAATACATGGTCGAATGTCACCCATCTGAAATTCTGTAAAGGCCTAAGGATTCAGGATTGAATCTTGGGAAAGAAACATCAGTACAAGTCTAATAGCATTAAGTAACCCATCTATAGTCCTATATTTGGCCTGTAACTCTTCAGTAATTTGATGTGATTTAGTTTATTTCTTTGTAAAATGTGGTCTCCATTTTCAGTGATGTGTGTAAGAATTCGTTACTAGTGTGTAATCCATCTCTGAATGAATTATTGTTATAAACTTTAAGCTTAAGCTATTGAATCAACTCATGTGTAGCACAAGATGAACTGGTTTTCAGTATTTTCATATCCCCTGTCTCCTCAAGGAGATCAGGGATTATATAAACTGGAACTTCTAAGTAAGGATAACTTTTTCTTTCCTGAATCAAACTAGTGACTTTTGTGTTTTTGTTTTTGCTCTTCTGCAACTGAAACGTTAAAATAAATAACATCTCTAGGTATTATGAATCAGTAGCCCTAATCCACAATTCCTAAATCTTATTGTCTAGACAGTCCTGAAAAAGATAGGCATATGAGCGTTAAGAATTCCCAGTGCCAGGCCAGACCAGAAACCTCGATAACCACAGCCACTTCCCTGCCAGTTACTCATTATAGCAACACCTTGGGCAACAGCGATCATTCCAGTTCAGTAATAAGCAACATGAAACAGGTTAGATTTTACCTGGCTCACTGCAGAGGGAGACCCACATTGAGCGAATGCTGTGGTTGCTAAAGAGATAGAAAACATTTAATAGCTGTCCTATTAACGAAAAGGAACAGAAGTTCCAATGCCATGTTTGTATGTGTGAGGCTCTCAGAGGGTACCTCTTGTATACTCTGTGGGGTAGACTCTTAGAATACATATTCACTGACATTCTTTCTTACGTAATGAAAGAATATAAGGTTCCATTTTCCTTTTACCATCTTTAATTTGCATTTTTTCCCCATTCCAACTTTATAATCCACGAAAAACAGCTTCTTTAAAAGATGGGATGGTATTCCCTCATCCCTATCTTTTAAAACTATTTTATATCTCCTTTCCTATCCCTCTGAATTTTCCATTAAAATCTTTATTTCTACTTATTATTTCTCAGTCTTTCTCTCTCCACTTCATCCTCTCTCTTTCTCTTAGTTCTTGATTTCCTGATGTTGACTCAGTGCTGTGAATTTGGCTTTAAGAAATTTAACTGCAATATAATCTCCCAAATTTGTCTGATTTAGGGATACTCAAATTGAATAAGGAGAAAAAACGGTCTGTGTAATAAAGTATGTTCAAAGAAGTGTATTTTGCCAATAAACGTATGGAAAGTTGCTCAACGTCATTAAGAACCAGTGAAATGAAAACTAAAACCACAGTGAGATACTCATGTAGCTGCTACACTGGCAAAAACTTAAGTTTAAAAATATCAGGTGTTGGTAAGAATGTGGAGCAACAGGTATTGTCATCAGTGATGGGTGGCAATACAAATTGGTACAGACACAATTTGGCCATATCTAGGAAAATTGAGGATATCCACATCCTATGACCTAGTGATTCCATTCCTAGGTATATCCCTAGAGAAATTCACACATATATGCTCCAGATCCACGTACAAGAAATGTTTAGGGTGTATTATTTACAGTAGCCTAAAAGTGAAGCATGCAAATGTCTGATAAAGAATGTAGTGGATAAATATATTGTGTGGTTTATTTATGCAATACAATAGAGCAATGATAAAAGGATGAACTATAGCTACACAAAACCTTCGGTAAATCTTTAAAAATATAATGTTGGGTAAAAGAAGCAAGAAACAAAAGAATTTGTACAGAAAGATTTCATTCACATAAAGATCGCAAAAACAGGTAAAACCAAACTATATTGATTAGAGATGTGTACGTAAGAGGTGAAAGTATAAAGAAAAACAGGGAAATAAGTACCGCAAAGGTAAACATAGTGCTTACTTCTAAAGGGAGGGATAATGTTGAACTTGGGGAGAGGAATTCTGTTAATGTTCTGAGGTTTTTTTAACCTGTTTGCTTTATATTTTTTGTTAAAGTATATGCACATGTTTATACACTTTTCTGTATGTATGGTACATTTCTCTTTCTCTCTCTGTCTCTGTCTCTGTCTCTCTCTCTCTCTCACACACACACACACACACACACACACACACACACACACGGAAATACTATAGTTTTATCTTGAAGTGTGGGGAATACCCAAGACCTGGGAAACCTGCTTTAATGAACAGATGAAAGTTGTACTTGTAATTAGCACATTCAGTGTGTGAATGCAAATGCCCCACTAAAGGTTATTCTTTCTAAAATAGAGTAAGCTCCCTTATTTGTTTATTTACAGATGTTGAGACATATATACAAGTAAGATCCAATTACAGTAATTCTGTAGAACGAAGCTATATCCTTCAAATTCGTATCCTGTACCAGAACTTTTTAAAACCATAATAAGTTATGCACAACAATAATTCTACACAACCAATATTCTGTCTGGCTACTGAACACTTTCAGTTTTAAAATGGCCTGACTACTGTTCCACTGGTGTCCTGGGGGAGGGGAAGGGGCAGCGGGTAGGCCATCAGGGGCCCAACTTTACTGAACTGTGCTGTGCACGCCAGGTTTTTAGCTCTTACCCTTCAGCTCACTCAACTCTTTTTGTAGAAAAAATCCAAATCACCTCTTCTAGAATTTACCTAGACCACCAAATCCCAAAATAGAACAAGTCCCTCACTCATCCATTCAACTTCTATTGCACACTTAATATGAACAGGGTGCTGAACACTAAAGGCTGAACAAGAACAAGGTCCCTGCTCGATTGCAACAGTACTGATTCTCAGTATTTGGGTATTCCCATGCATTGTGCTGTTTTTGTGTCTTTAAGTATCTGTAATTTTTGTTGGTGTAATACTGTTATTTTAATATTTAAAAAATCAAAAGTTGGAGCCATTTACTTCTTGAGACACACACAAGAAAGTTAGATTCTTTTTATTTTGAAAAATGTGAAAACTACAGAAAAATTGAAAGAAGAATAAAATGAATACCTGTGTAAGCGTCTTCCAGATTCACCAGGCGATATTAACATGTTGCCATGTTACTATCTCTTTTATATCTCTGTTTGTAGATAAAGGCTTTTTTTATTCAACCATTTGAAAGTAAAAATAAGGATATTCTCTGACATAACCATAGTATTATTATCAACCCCCCAAATTAAAATTGATATAATAAATACTACTTAATATACAGTCCATATCCACATTTCCCCAATTACCCTAAAGCGTCCTGTACAGCTGTTTGTTGTTTTTTAAACAGGATGCCGTCAAGGACACCACGTGGCACTTAATTGTCCTGTCTCTTTAGTCTCCTTCAATCTTGAACATCCCCCTGCCTTTTATTTTTTTAAAATCTTTCATGACAATGATGAAGAGTCTAGGCTGGCAGTTTTGCAAAATATCCCACAATCTGGGTTTAGATGATTTCCTCAAGATTCAGATGAAAATCCTTGTCCAGAAAACTCCATGGTTAGGTTTATACTTCCCACCTCATCACATCAGGAGGCCTGTGATGTCAGTTTTGTCCCGTCGTTGGTCCCATGCACCACTGAATGACACAAAGTGGCATCTGACAGGTGTATCTGATACCACTGCAAAGGCCTCTTTTCTCCTCTGTACTAATAACTATCTGTGGGGTTATACTTTAAGACTATATGAATATCCTTTTCCCTAACAAATCTTTCACCCACTGCATTTGGCATTTATTCAAGAGCCATGCTTACATACATCAATTATTACATTCATGGTTCCAAAATGGTGGGTTTTTTCCTTACATTTACCAGCCAGCATTTTTATGTGAAGAACTTTCCCTATCTCTTTCTGCCATGACTGTTGTTATTTTTTTATCACTAGGGACCCATGGATTATTTTTTAGTGTGTTATAATCCATTCCAGCATTTTTTATTGTGGTAAAATAAATGTAATACTTACCATTTTAATCATTTTTAAGTGTACAGTTTAGGGGCATTAAGTACATTCACACTGTTGTGCAACCATCACCACCATCTGTCTCCAGGACTCCATCTTCCCCACGTGAACTCTGTGCCCCTTAAACACCAAGTCCCCATGCTCGCCTCTCCCCTGTTCCTGGCAACTGCACCATCTTTTTTTTTTATGCTCAAATTGTCTTAGATTTGGCCTATGGGAGCTCCTTCATTCTATTTCCTGTGTTCTCTGACATGTCCCCATCATTCTTTTTTTTTAATATAAATTTATTTATTTATTTATTTATGGCTGTGTTGGGTCTTCGTTGCTGCGCGCAGGCTTTCTCTAGTTGTGGCGAACGGGGGCTACCCTTTGTTGCGGTGCGCGGGCTTCTCATTGCGGTGGCTTGTCTTGTTGCAGAGCACGGGCTCTAGGTGCACAGGCTTCAGTAGTTGTGGCAGGCGGGGTCAATAGTTGTGGCTCATGGGCTCTAGAGTGCAGGCTCAGTAGTTGTGGCGCACGGGCTTAGTTGCTCCGCGGCATGTGGGATCTTCCTGGACCAGGGCTCAAACCTGTTTCCCCTGCATTGGCAGGCGGATTCTTAATGACTGCACCACCAGGGAAGTCCCATATCCCCATCAATCTTTGAGCATCTCCTTGTTTTCTGTCACAGGAAGATTTTCCAGGCTCCCTTTAATCCTTTCCCTGTCCCAGAGCTTGACTCAGCCATTTCTCCAAGGACCCCAGGTCCTTTTAGTGGGCAGTGAATGGTATTTAGAAACTAATATCTGGGCATCTAGGTGAACTCACCGATATTGGAGGGTCACCCAGGCCCTCTTAGTAGATACATTTACATGCTTATCTATTTCTCTGTCAAAAACCACGAGTTCATATGAATTCCTTCAGTTCAAACTCAACATCACAGCATTCACTCCAGTTTTGTTTCCTTTCCGTGTTTGTAACTCCCTTCTTGAACAGGGAGAAAACTGACTCTCCTTCTCCTCAGTGTATTTATGTATTTACTCAATACCCCTGAATGTAACCAGCCTCCCAAGGCTGCCACTGTGCCTTCCCCATTGATACCACCCCCCAACCCACCCCCGTGGCCTGCACACCTCACGTTCGGCCCATGCCCTCCCAGAAGCCTCTCCTACCCTCTGTGGGCGCCCGCACCCGGTGCTGTGCAGCGGGCCCTCTTCACCCAACTCAAGCTCCCACACCCCACACCAGGGCACCCGACCCCCTCAAACGACTCATCTGCTCTGGCTCTGACACCCCACGCTGGGCTGCACCTCCACGAGGACACCATCTCTGTGCTGCTTGTTTTACTGCCCTTCCAAGCCCATACTTTTCTTACCCTTCTTGGTAAGTCCCACATCCCATACCAGGGGGACTGCCTCTCTGCTTGGATGTCCCCCCGCTAGGGCTCTGACTCTCACACTCGTAAGGGCAGCATTTCTCACAACTTCAGTAGAACCTTGTTAACCTCTTGGTAACCTTGTTAAAAATGCAGATTGCCGGGTCCCACTCCCAGAGATTATGATTCAGTCAACTGAAATGAGATGGTGAAATCCACATCCTCAACAGGTGCTTCTGATGCAAGTGGTCTGAGTGACAATTTAAGAAATTCTGTTTTCATCTGTAATAACAGCATCAAAAGATAAGCACATTTAATATTTTGACAAGTATTGCCAAACTGTCTGCCTGAAAGGCTGTACCACGTTGTGGTTCCACTGGCCATGCATAGCAGTGCACTGTCCCAAACCTTTCAGCATACCCCTATAAGAGGAGGTGCTTCAAGAACATTGGGTGGGTGGGTGGAGCAGGGGATCCTCTTCCCTGGGCCTCAGTTTCCTTATAAAATCAGGATCTTGGATTAAATCAGTGCTTCCAAACTTTCCTGATGATGAACATCACTTGGAAGTCTTGTTAAAAATTCAGATTTGCAGGATCAGGTCTACTGCATCAGACTCTCTAGGGGAAGGGAGTGGGAATCTGTGTGTTTAACAAGAATCCCAAGCTTCTCTTGAATAAGTTCCACGTTACTCCTTTGACTAAGTGAGTTTTGTAAATATTGCTCTGATCGACTTTGAATGTTCCCTCCGGTTCTATAATATTTTAATTTCACCTGACTGTACAAGACCTTGTTTAATTATGAACCAATAGCCGTGAACTTTAGAGGAAAAAGTACAAGCTGTCTGCAGAGCAGCTATAATGCTCAAATAAGATATTCGTGGATGATAAATTCAAGACATGTCTTTTATATCTTTGTGAAGGCTGAATATTTCAGATATTTTTACATTTTTAAAGAAACTGCCACTGCAAAGATTTAAAATATTCCTAAAATGTCAAGGTGGCATACTAATACTCCTGTGCTGCCTTCTCATTGGGATTATTAAAGAGATGGACTACTACATAATAAAATAAAAACTTCAGACCCAAAGGAAGATCAGACTTCAAGTAAAAGAGAGTTTTGAAGTTCTCAAGTTTCTCAGTGAAAAGGATATACGTCCAGTTGAAAACAATAATAATGATAAAAGGGGATTGAAAGTAGATCTTACGACACCACGCTAAATGAATGATGTGTAATTTGGAGAAGTTATGGTTAAAGAGGTTGCTGTAGAGGTATGCATTGATTCATCTAGAACAAATATTAAACTGAAGATTTTCCATATTGAAGTGATTTTTCTTTATGTATTATATTGATTTATGAGTCATATTTACAAACACTCTTAAAATTGGAAGTCATCAGGTCACTGTTGGCTATTGGATATTTTGGTCAAATAAATCTTCTGTTATAGACTTTTTTTAAAAAGTTAATTATTGGGACTTCCCGGGTGGTGCAGTGGTTAAGAATCCGCCCGCCAATGCAGGGGACACAGGTTCGAGCCCTGGTCCAGGAAGATCCCACATGCCGCGGAGCAACTAAGCCAGTGCGCCACAACTACTGAGCCTGCGCTCTAGAGCCCGTGAGCCACAACTACTGAAGCCCGCGCGCCACAGCTACTGAAGCCCGCATGCCTAGAGTCTGTGCTCCTCAACAAGAGAAGCCACCGCAATGAGAAGCCCGCGCACCACAACCAAGAGTAGCCCCCGCTCGCCACAACTAGAGAAAGCCCGCTTGCAGCAATGAAGACCCAGTGCAGCCAAAAATAAATAAATAAATATTTTTTTTTAAAGTTAATTAGCACTTACCATAAGCCACCGTCCCAAGTGCTTTGCTTCTATAAACTCATTTTCTCTTCCATCAACTCCATGGAGTATGTACTTTCATGACTCCTTTTTGAGAGGAGAGGAAACTGAGGCACAGATCACTTGACTTGTTTGCCCACAAACACACGGTTATTAAGTGATGAAGCTGGAACTCAAACCCAAGGGGACTGACTTTGGGACCTGTGTTCTTGGCCACATCACAGCAGACTGGTGGTTAGTGTGGACAGTTGTTATGAAGAGCACATTGCTTCCTTTGCTTTCTGTCTTCATTCAAAATTGAGTCATTATTATTAGCAACTGTTTAGGTAGACCCAAGCCAGGTTTCTCACTGTCCAAAAAAAAAAAAAAAAGTTACAAATAAGCAAGGGGGAAATCTAGAATGAACCCTGTGGTACTAGAATAGTGTATTCTAGTATTCAATGCAGGGGACACGGGTTCGATCCCTGGTCCGGGAAGATCCCACATGCTGCGGAGCAACTAAGCCCGTGCGCCACAACTACTGAAGCCCGTGTGCCTAGAGCCCGTGCTCCGCTACAAGAGAAGCCACCGCAATAAGAAGCCCATGAACCGCAACGAAGAGTAGCCCCTGCTCACCACAACTAGAGAAAGCCAGCGTGCAGCAGCAAAGACCCAACGCAGCCAAAAATAAATACATAAATAAATAAATTTTAAAAAAACAAAGCCCATACTAGAATTATTCAAACTAATCCTTTGCCTTTCCCAGGGAAACCCCAGTAAATTCTGTGGCCTGTGCTCTCCCCATGCTCCTGCTTCTGCCCTGACCAAACCTGGTGCTTCCCCACATGGCCCCGTGTGCTGTAGTATGTTCCCTTCTTTTGGAAAATGTAAGTAACAAATTCTTTCAATGGCATTAGCCTCTCCGTGTTCACTTAGTCACCTCCATGAGTTAAAATCCCACAGGTATATTTTAACACAATTGGCACAGTGAGCAGGGTGACTCAGTGTTCTGTAGAGGGACACGCCTCTAGATGGCTCTTGGCTTGCTAACTGGATTCACCCAAGAGCCAGTTCTGCCTGGGAAGACACGCTGGCTGCTGGTGTCCATGTGCTTTAGCTGTCACCGCTTTATGCTGTGTCTGCTGTATGCTGCCGTGGTATTCCAACCTAGATTGTAAGAGGACTTCAAAGGCACACACCTTTGCAGTCAACCTCATTAGTCTTAGGTGCTGAAGTCTAGGTTGGCAGTTGCCCTAATTCCCTAGTTGGTGCTTTACACTGCACAGCTTGGTTCACTGGGCCAAACCTGGTTTCCCTCATTCAATAAACGTAGGTTCCAGGCAGTGACCCCAGGCTGATTAGGATAAGGCAAAACTCCCCCACAGAAGGAACAAGGACAGGCTTCCTCCAATGAGACTGTGTTGGGGGCAAGTCTGTCCAACCTACCCAACAGCCTTGAAGACGGCCGTGGGCAATCAGCCTCCCTGTTGGAGTCTCCCCTCCCTTCAGTGATTCACCACATTGGCAGCCCTTCTAGAGGGTGTCTTTTTTTTTTTTTTTAAAGACATCAATTGTACTTGAACATTAGTTACTTTTTTTTTGGCTGTGTTGGGTCTTCATTTCTGTGCGAGGGCTTTCTCTAGTTGCGGCAAGCGGGGGCCACTCTTCATCGCAGTGCGCGGGCCTCTCACTATCGCGGCCTCTCTTGTTGTGGAGCACAGGCTCCAGACGCGCAGGCTCAGTAGTTGTGGCTCATGGGCCTAGTTGCTCCGCGGCATGTGGGATCTTCCCAGACCAGGGCTCGAACCCGTGTCCCCTGCATTAGCAGGCAGATTCTCAACCACTGCGCCACCAGGGAAGCCCTAGAGGGTGTCTTTATGGAGATATCTCTAAATGTGCAAAGACCATCATTGCCTTTTACAGGAGGTTGGTTGGTCTACCTATGTGGGACGAGGCTGCACTGTTTGCTATCTTGAGATTTCTTCCAGATCTATGATTCCAACTTGATAGGAATTTAATTCAATACACACAAAGTTGGCTAGTAATCTATGAATACCAAGAAATATATGTCATATGGACTGTTTTGAAATATTGTATATTTCATATGTAACAACCTTTATTGTATGATACAATCAAACCCCATGAAATAACATTTTTTAGTACAAACAGGAGTGATTACTGTAAAGCAACTATACTCCAATAAAGATGTTATTAAAAAAGAAAAAAGAATGATTAGAATTTTTTTAAACACCAGACAAAAATCTTTAAGTAGTACTAATTCTAAATAATTTTGCTTGCTTTTCCAGTTTATGTGGACTGATTATGCCTTTCAAACATCCAGTATTCTTGAATCGCTGTTTTGTGCTAGACACTGAACTGGGGGGTTAAATGCTCAAAGAAATAGGATTCTAGAGACCAAATACAATAAATTATTTAAGATATATAAAGGAGGTGCACATAAAGCCTATTTCAGTACGTAATGCAACACATCTGTGCCCAATCATTGGCTAAAAGTTTTTGTTTGTTTAACACTCTATGACATAAATCACAGCAAGATCCTTTTTGACCCACCTGCTAGAGAAATGGAAATAAAAACAAAAATAAACAAATGGGACCTAATGAAACTTAAAAGCTTTTGCACAGCAAAGGAAACCATAAACAAGACGAAAAGACAACCCTCAGAATGGGAGAAAATATTTGCAAACGAAGCTACTGACAAAGGATTAATATCCAAAATATACAAGCAGCTCATGCAGCTCAATATCAAAAAAACAGACAACCCAATCCAAAACTGGGCAGAAGACCTAAATAGACATTTCTCCAAAGAAGATATACAGATTGCCAACAAACACATGAAAGGATGCTCAACATCACTAATCATTAGAGAAATGCAAATCAAAACTACGATGAGGTATCACCTCACACCAGTCAGAATGGCCATCATCGAAAAATCTACAAAAGATAAATGCTGGAGAGGGTGTGGAGAAAAGGGAACCCTCTTGCACTGTTGGTGGGAATGTAAATTGATACAGCCGCTATGGAGAACAGTATGGAGGTTCCTTAAAAAACTAAAAATAGAACTACCATATGACCCAGCAATCCCATTACTGGGCATATACCCTGAGAAAACCATAATTCAAAAAGAGACATGTACCACAATGCTCATTGCAGCACTATTTACAATAGCCAGGACGTGGAATCAACTTGTGTCCATCGACAGATGAATGGATAAAGAAGATGTGGCACATATATACAATGGAATATTACTCAACCATAAAGAGAAACAAAATTGAGTTATTTGTATTGAGGTGGATGGACCTAGAGACTGTCATAGAGAGTGAAGTAAGTCAGAAAAACAAATACCATATGCTAACACATATATACAGAATCTAAAAAAAAAAAAAAGGTTCTGAAGAACCTAGGGGCAGGACAGGAATAAAGACGCAGACATTAGAGAATGGACTTGAGGGACACGGGGATGGGGAAGGGTAAGCTGGGGACGAAGTGACAGAGTGGCATGGACATATATACACTACCAAATGTAAAATAGATAGGTAGTGGGAAGCAGCCGCATAGCACAGGGAGATCAGCTCCGTGCTTTGTGTCCACCTAGAGGGATGGGATAGGGAGGGTGGGAGGGAGATGCAAGAGGTAGGGGGATATGGGGATATATGTATACGTATAGCTGATTCACTTTGTTATGCAGCAGAAACTAACACAACAATGTAAAGCAATTATACTCCCAATAAAGATGCTAAAAAAAAAAAGATTAGCTGACTTAAAATTGTGATGCTAGGAGATGGACTAAGTTAAGGTTACGTTTTAGATGGCTAAAGCTTTCTACTAATGTTTTTTTATGTTTTCCATTATAAAGATTCTTTTAGTGGAAAAAAAAAAGTTCAGTATGATGTAGAGGAAATAAAGTCCAACCATTCAGACAGCCAAATAGCAGATGAAACAGACGGACTCTGAGCTGCCATAAAGCCCAGAAAATTCTCCTGGCTCTCTTGGCTCTTATTTTGTAACTGGCATGAAAAGTCCATTTTTCTGCCATTGTGGTTATAAGTTGCACAGCCTTCTGCTTTTTCACTCTTATATATTGACCCTTCAAAGTTTATATCATGGATAATAGAATAATAATTTATAAAACATTTACTTAAAAAATAAATATGGAGATGGAGCTCCATGAAACGAATTTGGGCTCAGTGCCCAGAGAAATCTCATACTGAGAATTTCTTGACTTAAATATTCAGTACAGCCACATATTAGCTGAACCTCCTGGTGGACTTCTATTAAACTCTGTGAAGGCCGAACAATGTATCACAGGGCCAGTATTGGTTCACATTGAACTGTAGAAAGGTTGTCTGTACTACCATGATTTTGTACATGAATATACACAAAGCAATATACACGTGTGTTTGCAAACACGCAGCTAAAAGTCATGGTCATCTGATCACTGTTGGCTTCTAAACAGTCTGGCTGGTCTTTGGTTTTTGAGTTAAACAGCTACAAAGTTCACTCCTATGTTTTGCTCTGGTTCTCAATGCAAAAAAAAAAAAAAGTGTGTTGACAAGTGACAACAAAAAGTGTGTTGAGAAAGGGGGCTTTTCTTTTTAGCAGAGAGCACCCTTGGCCTCTTTTGAAAAGTCCAAGGTGCAAGCTGGAAGACTCTCCCTATAAACAGGTGAAGCAAGCTTCTGCCTATTTGATTAAGTCCTGTTCTTGGCTCCATTCAAGGATTCCTGGGGTGTGTATGCCTTTGCTACCCTGGCTTCATAAGAATCGGTCACTCCCCTGGCTGTAAGTCTCTGAAAGTGTCCAGGAGGAGGAGCAGGAGGGGTGAAACTGGTGTATGGAAAGATACACCTAGAGAGTTTGACTGTTGTTTCAAAATCTGCTGTCTTGTCCCTTCTTACTTCTTTCTCTTTCAGTGAACATGGAGATAACGGACATGTGCGTAAATACGGAGGCACATGTGTGTATTCCTTTTTCTCTTCTTTTTCTGACTGTGTTTTGTGTGTGTGTGTGTGTGTACATATGCCCAGCAGCTTCTCCTAGGAATACCAGATGAAGCTACAGTAGCCCTGGGGAAAAGCCTGAATGTTGGAGGTCAGGAAGATCTTGGCTGCATCACATATTAGCTGGGTGACCCTAACAACCACTTTATTTTGAGCTCAGATTTTCTTACTTGTTACATGGGTACACAAGCCCCCACCTCAGGAACCTGTAGGGAGCATTGAGACAACAGGGCAGCACCATTGAGTTGGCTCACTTTTTCTTCTTCTTCTCCCTCTTCTGGCCTCTAACAGTCTTGTCTCTCTTTGCCATCCCTCCGCATTTAACTCCTTACCCCAAAAAGTAATTTGCATACCTTGGAAAGAAAGTATGTTTTAAAGGACTTGGTCCTTACTGAATACATTAAGAATTTTAGGTTTCTAATTTAGACATCTCATGATTTCAAACTTTTCAGTGTCTCAACAATAAGTGTTTAAAAACTGTAGTGGACTTTCTTTTTCCCAACCTCTGAACCCTCTTCCTAAGCTTGGATGCAGCCCCACTCTGGGAGCCTTGATGGAAGGCAGGGAATTCTGCCTTCCACTAGGGGAACCAGGAAGGAAGTACAGGCGGTACGTTAACTTAGCTCAGCCAGTCAGATGTTCCCAGTGGGGTACTGAACTGGGCTCAGTCCATCAGATGCTCCCAATGGAAGGGGACTGTGGTTCAGAGAAGCAAGGAGGGCTAGTGCGGCCATAACACCCTTCTTCAGGTAGTGCTGAGATCTGGGTAGAGTAAAGCATTTGTTGTGCCAGTGATGGGTCAGGCATTCAACAGGGGCGTTAGGTCTCGGTCTTCGCAGAAGACTTTCACCCTCAGGCAACTTCATCCAGGCTCTTTGCCTTCTCTTTTTAGGCAGCTCTTCTGGAGAGGGGTCTAAGAAGGGACTTGTGTCTGAGACCTTTCTAGAGCCATTCCGTCTTTTGAGCCATTGCCTGGGGATTCTCTCTCCTAGATTAAAGTGACAGGCTACCCACCTTCTCTTAGAACCCTCACTGGTGGGTGCTGCTTGAAATTTAATTTAGTAACATGATTTTTTCCCTTTTTTTTTTAATTGAAGTATAGTTGATTTACATTGTTGTGTTAATTTCTGCTTACCAGCAAACTAATTCACTTACACATACATATACATCCTTTTTTTCATATTCTTTTCCATTATGGTTATCATAGGGTATTGAACATAGTTCCCTGTGCTCTACGGTAGGACCCTGGTGTTTATCCCTTCTGTATATAAAAGCTCACATGTGCCGACCTCAACCTCCCTCTCCGTCCCCCCCCAACCCCCTCCCCCTTGCAACCACCAGTCGTTCTCTAGGTCCCTGATTCTGTTTTCTGTTTCATAGATAGCTTCATATTCTAGGTTCCACATAGAAGTGACATCATATGCATTTGGCTTCCTCTTTCTGACTGACTTCACTTAGTATGGTCCATCCATGTGCTGCAAATGGCATTATTTCATTCTTTTTCATGGCTGAGTAGTATTCCATTGTTTGCATGTACCACATCTTCTTCATGCATTCTTCTATCAATAGACATTTAGGTTGTTTCCATGTCTTGGCTACTGTGAATAGTGCTGCTATGAACATAGGGGTGCGTGCATCTTTCTGAATTATAGTTTTGTCTGGATATATGCCCAGGAGTGGGATTGCTGGGTCATATGTTAGTTCTATTTTTAGTTTTCTGAGGAACCTGCATACTATCCTCCACAGTGGCAGGACCAACTTACATTCCCCCAACAGTGTAGGATGGTTCCCTATTCTCCACACTCACCAGCATCTGTTATTTGTAGACTTTTTAGTGGCGGCCATTCTGACCAATGTGAAGTGGTACCTCATGGTAGTTTTGATTTGCATTTCTCTTTTAGTTGACCTGATTTTATTTCTTCTCCTCTCACTACTTCCAAGTGTACATGTTTGACTGTGTATATGTGTGTATCTTGGTGTGTTTCTTTCTCCTTGATCTTTCCACATTAAAGTCTAGTCTGGAGTCAAAAAGAGTTGACCCAGTTTTCTCTGATTAAAAACCAATAAAACCCAAATCACTAAAAACATCCAGGATTAAAAGGTGTTTGCACATACCACAGTTTTTAAATACCCTTATTTGTAGACATATAAGTGCAATATTGAATATTGCTCCCCTCATTTTACAGTACTTTCTTGGATTGCAGCCCCACCAGGAAGAAGCACAATTTGAATAAGTGTGAAGTCATAATAGATGTAATACATTTGAAGTCATAACAGGGTGACTTTCTTTGCGCTTTCAAGTCAGAGGCATTTTGATCAGAACCATCTGTCAGTTATCGTTTCTCTTCCTTTCTCCTCAAAACTGCTGCACCTAGGCCGCCAGAAGAAGCCACCTCACTCCAAAGAAGGCCTGCAATCAGTGTCAGGCTGATGGGAAAATGCTTCTCTTTTACTTAGTGTTCAGCAACATCACTACCTCTGCAGATCTCTGCTGCTGATAGTAAACTAAGAAATCGTTGACCAAAATCCACTGCGTAGAAACTGAGCTTGTAGGGGCTCTACCAGCTGTGTGACCTTGGGCAAGTTATCTCTTGGTACCCTGTTTCTTCCTCTGGAGAAAGAGGTGATGATTATACTAGCACCTACCTCATAGGGTGATTATGAGTCTTAAAAATGAGTTAACACACGTGAGATGCTCCCGAAGGTGGCCCAGCGTGTAGTTTGTGCTCAGTGAGGGTTAACTCTGGCCATTACAATCCATATCCCTTAGTTGGCCAGTGAGCAATGTTCAGTTCTCCCAGCCTGTTATGGGCTGGATTGTGTCCCGCTCCAGTTCATATGCTGAAGTCCTAACCTCCAGTGTCTCGGAATGTGACTGTATTTGAAAGTAGATCCTTTAAAGAGATAATTAAGGTGAAGTGTGGTCATGGGGATGAGCCCTAACCCAATGTGTCTTTATAAGAAGAGGAGATTAGGATGCAGACACACACAGAGGAAGGACCATGTGCAGACACAGGGAGAAGGTGGCTTTCTACAAGCCAAGGACAGAGGGCTTCAGGAGAAAACAACGCGGTCCACGCCTTAATCTTGGACTTGCAGACTTCAGAAAATAAATTTCTGTCGTTTAAGCCACTTGGTCTGTGGTAAATACTAATGTTTTGGCGCTTTGTTATGGCAGCCTTAGCAAACTAATCCACAGCCCAGTCTCAAGCTTTGTCCTTGAAACTGGCTGCAGTCTTGGGTTTCCTGTCCTTGAACCCTGCTGCTTCTCCCCTTTCTCTGGCTACTCAGTGCTCCCCACTGGCTCCTCTGCCATCTCTGCACCCCAGAATAGAAATGTTCCCCAGGTTCCTTCTCAGCACCCTTCTCTTTCTTTCTACGTTTTCTCACAAGGTGATTATCCATTTTCCCGGCTCCACCTCTGGCCTTCACACAGAAGAATTCCAAATCTATAGCTCTAGTTTCACTCTTCCTGAGATCTACACAGACTCTTCAGATGCCTGTTAGACGTCTTCACGGCTGTGTCTTACTAATAACTCCTCCAGCCAAACCCACTGTCTTTTCATACTTTTTCCTCCTCTTTTGCCCTGCCCCCTCCCTTAATGACTTCATTATCTTCTTAGTGACCCAAAATATGAAACCACCCAACCATCGCTTATTTCCTTCCCTCACCACTCCCTTGTCCCCAAGCCCCATAAACTCAATTCCCACAAAGTCTTCCATACTTCTCACCTGTCCCAGTCACCTCACAAATCCAGGACTCATCAGCAATTGCCCAACATTTTGCAATTACTCCTTATTTCCCCTGCCTTCAGCTTTGGATCTACATCCTTCAAGGAGTTATTTTCCTAAAACACAAATACTAGTATTTTCTTCTCAAAATATCGTAGTGGCCCTTTGTTGCCTAATTTAACAAATAAAGCCCAAATTACTTCCATTGGCATTCATGATTTTCTATGATCTATTAAATAGCCTTCCTTTTCAACTTTAAAGGATATTTTTTAAAATAGCCACAAAATCAGCAAATATATTTTACACTGCTGCCATATCAGACTACTTCAGAATCAGTGTAAGTTGTCGAACCTGCAGAAAGCAAGCATTTATATTCTGCAAATATATTGCCCTCGTCTTCTGTATATTACAAGATTTCCCTTCAAAGTAGGTCCTACATGGTAAATGGAACAAAGGAGAATTCTGATATTTTTTATAAATGCTATTTTTAATTTCATGGACTCCCATCACACCTTTTGTTATTGTTGTCGTTTTCCACTTTGATTGAAATATAATTGACACACATCATTGTATATGTTTAAGGTGTACAGCTTAATGATTTGACTTACATACGTTGAGAAACAATCATCACAGAAAGTTTAGGTATCTTGCATCATCTCATGTAGATACAAAAAAAAAGAAAAAGAAAAAAAAAATTCTCCTTGTAATGAGAACTCTTAGGGTTTGCTCTCTCAGCTTCCCTACGTATCACACAGCAGTCATCATGTTGTACATGACACCTCTAGTACTTACTTACCTTATGAATGGAAATTTGTTCCTTTGACCACCTTCCTCTAATTCCCTCTTCCCCTACCCTCCGCCTCTGGTAACCACAAGTCAGATTTCTTTTCTTATGAGGTTGTTGGGTTTTTTGTTTTGTTTTGTCTTTTAGATTCCACATATAAGGGAGATCATGCAGTATTTGTCTTTCTCTGTCTGACTTATTTCACTTAGCATAATACCCTCAAGGTCTATCCATGTTGCTGCAAATCCTTGTCTTTTATGGCTGAAATACATGTATATGTATATGTATGTGTGTGTATATATACACACACACACATACCACAACTTCTTTATCTATTCATCTGTAAATGGCCACTTACAAATAATGCTGCAGTGAACCTGGGGGTTCAGATATCTCTTTGACATAGTGTCTTCGTTTACTTCAGATATATTCCTAGAAGTGGAATTGCTGGATCATATAGTAGTTATATTTTTAACGTTTTGAAGAGCCTCCATACTGTTAGTGGCTGCACCAATTTACAATCTTTCCAACGGTGCACAAGGGCTCCCATTTCTCCTTATCCTCGCCCACATCAGTTCTCTTGGCTTCTTGATGATGGCCGTTCTAACAGGGCCTGAGGTGATATCTCATTGTGATTTTGCCCTCATCACATTTTATCCACATTAAACTGTAGACCTGAGGATAATAATTTGGGTGTATGCATCCGTCATTTATCCTAGGTCTATTTATAAAACTTCAAGGATACCATGGCCCTACACCCACTACTGCAAACTGGTCAAGGCCCAGAGGCACTCCTTGGAAAGTGTCAAGAGTCCAAGACTCAAGTCCACTGCAATCAAATGCATTTCCAGTGAGCCTTGCATAAATGTTCTGAAGGACCCTTGCATAAATGTTAGAATTCATATGTGAAATCCTGCATAGTAAGGGAAAGGAAATGAAACCTCAGTTCAGTCTTGTTCGTGGGGCAATCCAAGATTCACAGATTCCTGGTAGCAGGTGTTCAGCAGATAAAGGATCGAGTCTTGGCAGGGAAAGGGAGATCTGTGTGAGGGCTGTAACTTTGGAGTTTTCCTCCAGGAGACAAACAGAACTGTGCCGAAGGATGGGTCGTCAGCCAGGGAGTACAGAAGGAGAAGAGAGGCGTGAACCTTCAGTGTGCACACGGAGAAAGGAGAATTCAAGAAAAGTGATCCCAATCTAGCAGTCAGTGCTTAGATAAATGAGAAAAAAAATGAGGGAAAAAATAGAAAAGAAAAAGACATTATCTCTCAGTTATGTTTTCTATCTTCTTAAGGATTTATCCAAATCTTTGTCAACACGTTCTAAGAACATTTTGTTTTCCTTTCTGCTTAACTTGCTTTAAACTTTTAAACTATCTTGGTATCATTCTCTAGCATGGGCAGAGAGAAGGTTTTTTAAAAAAGGGGTTCTTTGGGGATCATTAAATATAGTTTTTAATCTGTTTCACTTGATTTTTATTTTAGTAATACCCAGAGGAATATTCATATATGAATCAGTCTGAAATAATGGAGCTTGGAATAACTGTATTTTGGAGAAATAGGTCAGTTCACAGCTGCCACTGAAAAGGTAGCATCTTGTAGCAATAGTTCTTCCTGAAGGTCGGTCATCAAAACTGTTGCTAAGTGACCCAGTCCATGTGTCTAAAACTTGATATTAATGGTTAGAAATGTACACATGTAGTTTTTTTGGGGGGGCGGTGCAAATTTCTGAAGAACAATGACTTTAGGTTAAGTTAGATAGGGAGTTTGGGGCCAAAATTCCATCAATAGTATGACTCCAGGGCACTTCACCTGATTTGAGAAAGGTCATATAGGTTCTTCCCCAGTTATGAACACTTGACTGATGAACTTTCATACACACAATTCAGTACCTGTAGACTGACCCCTCTTCCTGCCCTCCGGGTTTTTCCGGGGACACCGGAGAGGTCATGAGATGCTGCTGCCACCTGGTGGTCAATAGGGGTAACTAACATTTACCCCCAAGCTGTTCCCTCCCGGGCATCCTCCATCCAGTTCAGTCCAGGTCTGCTGTGTTCAGTAAACATGTATTGAGTTTACGTGAGGGCCAGGCATTGTGATAATCAGGAGACATGCCTGTCCCTGTCTACTTTTCCTTTTTTACCATTTACAATTTAGTTTACTTAATCTCATGCAATTGCTTTCTTGGGAACGGACTCATTCTCTTTTACCCTCTCTGTCCCCCTATCCTCTCTCAGTTCTTTCTCCGTTGCTTTAGAAAGGGTTAGCTCTCTTCTCCTTCTTGCTTAGCTTCCATTTGGGCACCACCAATGACACTAACCATGACTTAAAGTGAAAATGTTATGCTGTTAGACATTGTTCCAAGGAAAAAGGAAATCATACAATTTATAAGTTTTCCACAGACTTCTAAAGGCTTCAAAAGGGCCCAGAGTTTCACAAAAGACGCTTTTTGTCTTCCCGTCTAATTGCATCTATACTATTTTTACTCACTTTTCCTGAGGCACCAACATTGAAGAAAAATATTTCTAATTCTTTTCATCCATTTTCTATTTTCTAGCCATAGTAAATTTTCCTTTTTCTATTTCTCAGTTCATTGTGGGTTATGTCAGCTTGCTTGAGATTGTTTGTAAGCATAATCATCATTGATAAAACTTTTAGGGAAAATTCATTTGAACTCAAACAAGTAGCTAAAAGCTTTTGACATGTAGTCCACTTCAACAAGAGACTTTTCTGCAATTAAAAAACATAAATTAGGAGCTATTTTGTTTATAATATTAAAAAGATTTGTAACTTCATAGATTAACTTATCACGGAATCTCTAAATAACATGACTCCTGAATGCATTTAAATTGTGATTCAATTGTAAAACATTTAGAAATAGAAGTTGCTATAAATCCAGTGGGGGTAAACACAGAGCCAGTAAGAATCAAAGAATTTGGGAAGAATCACACAATTTCAGGATTCTGTTAGTTCCACTAAGTGTGCACATATCTGAAATAGTCTTATTTGTAATCAAAGCATTTGGGAAGACTAATTATAATAAGAACTATGTAACCTTCAAATAAATTCCTAGAATTCTTGGTGGGATTGCTAAATCAAAGGGCACGTACATTTGTAATTTTGATAGATATTGCCAAGTTTCCCTCCATAGAGATTATACCAATTACGTTTGTATCAATTTTTAAATCCCCAAAGACGTCATTATTACTGGTTTATACAGTCAGTGTTTATTAAATTTATCCAAACATTTATGGTTTCCTTTGCTATTCATTCCTTCCTCATCTCTGGCCCTCCATATGGGATTATTTTCCTTTTTAAAAGTATATCCCTGGACTTCCCTGTTGGCGCAGTTGTTAAGAAACCACCAGCCAATGCAGGGAACACAGGTTCGAGCCCTGTTAAGGGAAGATCCCACATGCTGCGGAGTAACGAACGAAGCCCGTGCACCACAACTACTGAGCCTGCGCTCTAGAGCCCCCGGGCCACAACTGCTGAGCCCGCATGCCACAACTACTGAAGCCCGCGTGCCTAGAGCCCGTGCTCCACAACAAGAGAAGCCACTGCAATGAGAAGCCTGCGCACCGCAACGAAGGGTAGCCCCCGCTCGCCGTAACTAGAGAAAGCCCGCGCGTGGCAACGAAGACCCAACTCAGCCAAAAATAAATAAATAAAATAAATTTAAAAGTATATCCCTTAGAATTTCCTTTAGTGAGTTTCTGCTCTGGTGAACTCTCTGTTTTGTTTGAATGAAAATGTCTTTATTTGCCCTCCTCCCTGAAATAATTCTAGGCTGACAATTATGGTCTCTTAGCACGTTGAAAAATCTCATCCTTTAAGCTTCCTTTGTTGCTGTTAAGGACTTAGGTCTCAGTCTGACTGTAACTCTTTCCAAGGTAATTCATGTTTCCCCCTCTGGCTGGTTTTAAGGTCTTTCTCTTTGGATTTTAAAATAATTGATATTGTTTTAGGGTTTTTCAGAAATTTCTTTTGCTTTGTTTTAGTTTCCTTTGATGTGTCTAGATGTGGATTTTCTTTTTTCCTGCTTAAGATTTGATGAACTTCTTAAATCTGTGGATTTGTCTCTTTTATTAGTCATTAGTATCCTTTTAAATATGGTCTTTTACTTATTTATTTCATCCTCTCTAGACTCTCAATAAATGTATATCAGACCCTCCTCTTCTATCTTCTATGCCTTTAATCCTCTCTTCTGTATTTTTTGTCTTCTGTGCTGCGTTCTAGATAATTTCTTCTGACCAACATCAACATCCAGTTCAGTAATGTTCTCTTTAGCTCTGTCTAGCCTGCTGTTAAACTCTTTTTGAGTAATTAATTTCAGTTACAGAGTTTTTCAATTTTAGAAGTTCTATTTGTTTCTTTGTTAATGTAATGTTTATAGTTTCTGGTTTCCTGGAGATATTTTCAAGCTAGTTTTTTACTCCTTAATGCATAAAAGCAGTTGCTTCATAGCATACGCCTGGGCATCCCAGTGTCTGAGGTGTCTCTGTGGTGGCCATGAGCATGCACCTCTCAGATATCTGGCGATTAAGAGCATGAATAGCTGATGGCGCCAGCTGCTGTGCTCCGGTACCCATGACCACATTCATGCAGAGGACATGTCCAGGCACAGCAAGGACCCGCAGGAAAACCTGTTTATGGGAGACACGAGACTCCTTTGACAGGTGACTTTGGCTCAAGGACTCCCCTCAGCCTTACTGAACTTTCTTAGCACTGCACTGCAGTTTAAGGTTCTCCCACCTAACATTCCATCCTTCCCTGTTTCCTTCACAGGGGCCTGAACTGCAGTGTGGTAGGTCCCTAAGCCCCCACCGTTCCCTTTATGCCTCTTCATTTTCCTTCACGGGCATTTCCCCTCATAAATTCTTGCATGTCTAGTCTTGTCTTGCTGTCTGCTTCCTGGAGCGCCTCAACTAGCCCGAGTGGTACCAGGAATAACCCAAGACAGTAGATGAGAAACGTGCATTTGAGATTGCCCCATGCACTGCTAAGTGAACCAGGAGGACGCCAGCCCGGTTGGTCGGTGGGGCATGAAGCGTCTCGGCACAGGGTGGAGGCTTAATTACTAACGATATCACCAGTGGTGATGTGAAAAAATGCCCCAGTGCCAGGGCTGCAGCGATGATGCAGGCACTCAAGCGATACGGGGGAGCCATCCCTACAAAACCAGAGAGTTGACTGGTTACTGTTAAGTTGTACTGATGCCCTGCAGAGCGATAATGACAAACTGAGGGCAGTTAATGGCCAAGTGTGAGAGCCTTGGTGGTAACTTACAGAGGGGCCCGTCTCTCCTGCAGTGGAAGAGCAGATGCCGTGGAGAGTAGGCTGAAGACAGCTGTTAGAGACGCCTGCAAGCTTAGCCAAGGCAGGCCTGTAACACAAAAATTTGAGCCCCGTTGGGGAAAACCTGAGACTCTGAAACATACGATGGGTCACCTGAATGAATGCCTTGCGCGTGTCAGCTCTGTAACCACCCGCCACCTCCATCCTCCAGGCTTACAGAGGTGCCCACCCTTCCCCAGTCAAGAGTTAGCACTTCTGCTAGATTGGAAGACACTGCAGAGACCTTGCCTACGAGGCAACGGTTGTCCCCTTTTGGGGGTCCCCACCTCTTCTCTTGGCAGCCAGAATGATCACTAGGGTTACATCCCAGTGCAACCCAGCTGAAGATGGGCTGGGCATGATTAGGGAGGAAAGAGACCATACACCAAAAGAATGACAGGAAGCATCCAGCATCTGCTGGCAGGAGCCGGGGGAGCAGCCCTGGAATTAAATTTTAAAGATGCTCAATCAAGACTAGTGGAATGTGGGACTGGATAAGTAATTTCTTGGGAGATGGGATTTAATATCCTGGCAAGGACCCCAGGGGATGGCGAGAATTCCTTGCTGGGGTGGCTCCTGGAAGCCTGGAGAAAGGAATGACCAATACGCAGCTAAGTGGAAAGGCCTGAGGTACCCAGGCAAACGGTAGAGTCAGGAAATGCTGGGATGGACGGATGGTCTCACTTCAATGAGACGGGATGACCAAGAAGTCTCTCTGTGAGACACACATACTCTAGAGGGTGGGAAATGAACCCTGGGAAGACTCAGAGCCCTGCCATTGGACAGAAGACTTTAGAGCTCAGAGATCTGGCACATCTTGGGACATCTCCTCTAAAATAACATTCCCTACCACAGGGAAGGAAGCACTGCCCCTGGTGGGATACCCTTGGGTTCTGGAAGCAGTGCATTCCACAGCTGAGAATACTGTCGCCTCCATCTACTGGATGGCGTGAAGGCTGCCAGCTTTGAGTGGAGCAGAAAGGGCTCTGGCACAGGTTCAGGCTCTGGTGGTGCAAGCAGCCTTACTTGGGCCATATGATGCAGCAGACCCTGTGGGGTTGGAGGTGCCAGTGGTGAGAAAAGATGAGGCGTGCAGCTTGCTGCAAGCCCCAGTGGGAGAATCACAGTGCAGGCCCCTGGGATTCCAGAGCAGGGCCGTGCCATTCGTAGCAGAGAATTATATTCTCCTTGAGAAAGTCCCTAGCACGTTACTGGGTCCTGGTAGAGATGTTTACCATCTTTAGGAATTGTCTAACCTTTGGGTGGGGGGCAGTCTTGCCAAGGTCAGCTGGGCCCCAGAGGTCAAAATCATCAGAACACAGCAAATAAAAGATGTGGTTGATAGAAGGTTCAGGAACAATTTGCTTCCACCTCCTTCCAGGAGCCGGCGGTGTCACAGCTTCGGCTCCAGCTTCGGCCCCGAGCCTGGCTTAGCTCTTGGCCTGGCTTAGCATCCTTCCACCTCATCACCCTCATCTGGATCTGGAGCCCAGCTGGCCTGTTGCTTTGCAGGTCTGTTCTGTTTTGGGTCCATAGTGATGTTTTCTTGTTTTTGAGCTCAGCTTGCATTTCTGGTTTCTGTTTTTATATTTTCTCTCTCATTACTATACGTTTCGAGAAAAAGAGTGCATCAGAGCACGAACACGCTGCACCGTCTTAACCGGATGTCCAGTTCATCCTTTGTCTACCTGTTTGTTAAGGTGGGAGCTACCAGAGCAGGAATATACGCTTATGGGAAAGGCTGAATGGAGAAGGAGAAGTGGAAAGAGAAGGGATCATTGGTGCACGGGGCTTCCTGAGGGAGCGGGAAGTGATGGGTGGAGAGCACGGCGGGCGGGGGGGGGACTTTTGCTACAGGGAGAGATGCTCTCTGCTGTGGAAGGAGGAGGGGAGGACAGCAGATCTGGGAGCTTCTACTTTAGGGGACACAGGAAGTTGGGGTGGTGCCCACCATGGTGTCTATTGCCTGTCTTTATGAAGCAGGACATGAGGCCCATCAGCTGAGAAGAAGAGGCGGAGATTTCGATGGGTGAAAAGGAAGGGCATATTGGCAGACAGAGAGGATTTCTAAAACAGGAGCTGGTTGGCCCTTCCAATTTCTTTTTTTTTTTTTTTTGGCTGCTTTGGGTCTTCGTTGCTGTTGCGTGGGCTTTCTCTAGTTGCGGCGAGCGGGCTGATGAGGGGGGCCTACTCTAGTCGTTGGTGCGCGGGCTTCTCATTGGCGGTGGCTTCTCTTGTTGCGGAGCATGGGCTCTAGGTGCGCGGGGCTTCAGTAGTTGTGGCACGTGGGCTCAGTAGGTGTGGCTCGCAGGCTCTAGAGTGCGAGGCTCAGCTAGTTTGTTAGCGCACGGGCTTAGTTGCCTCTGATGGCATGTGGGATCTTCCTGAACCAGGGCCTTTGAAACCCATGTCCCCTGTATTGGCAGGCAGATTCCCAACCACTGCGCCACCAGTGAAGTCCTCTTCCAGTTTCTAAAAACTACTTACATGTTGGAGCTGATTGACAAAGCGTAAATGTATTACATTTTGAGTATTTTGCAAACAAAAAGGACTTTGAATGGCTCTGTTGTTAGGCATGAGAAATATATTTCCAGCGTTTTTTTGACTTTTAGTAACTCTTCGAATGACATAACCCTTTTGATTGTGCCTCAAAGAGTGGCAATGGAGGAAAATTTGTATTTCTTTTGTGAGCTTCGGTGAAAAGAAATCCACAAAATTGTGTATAAAGGTTAGGTAGCCTGAAGACTAAAGGGATTTGCTTATTTCTGGTTTTCTTGATTACTTTTGTTAGATTTTAAAATTTTATTTTGGACCACTTTATAATAGCTACGGAGTCAGTTTGCCTTGGAATGAATCCTGGCCTCTATTTATGAGCTATGTGAAACTGGGTGAGCAATTTTTTATCTTTGTGTCTCAGTTTCTTTTCCTGTAACAAGGGTAGAATAATAATATTTACTTCATGGAGCTGTTGTAAGGAACAAATTAGATGATGTATGTAAAGTGCCTAGCTCAATAAAGCTTAGCTGTCCTTGTCATTTTTAATGGTTGAAAAATATCCCACTCTGTAACTATCATAATTTATCTAGCCAACTGCCCATTGATAGATATTTAAGTTGCTTCTAATATTTTTGCTGTAATAAACAAAATTTGGTAAATATATGAAGATGTGGAGCAATGGGATTTCTTACATACTGTTAGTGGGAGTGTAAATAGGTATCAACCCTTTAGGAAATAGTTTGACACTACTCTGTAAAGTTGAATATGAACATACCATGTGACTCACTAATTCCATGCCTAGGCATACATCCTAGAGAAACTGTCACATATCTATGCCAGGAGATTTGTGTAAGAACGTGCATAGCAGCCCTGTTCTTGGTAGCTCAATGGAAAGGACCCAAATGTCCAACAACAGTAGACTGGATAAAGGTGGCCTTGGAAACAAATGAACTACCACTATGTGCAACCCAGGAGAAACTCACAAGCATTTGACGTTTGAGGAAAGAAGCAGGTCATATCCTAAAATTCATATGGAATCCCAAGGGACCCTGAATACTCAAAATAATCTTGAAAAAGAAGAAAAAGTTGGAGGTCTCACACATCCTGGTTTCAAAACTTACTAAAAACCTCTAGTAATCACAAAAGTTTAGTGCTGGCAGAAAGACAGACATATAGACCAATGGAATAGAATAGACAGCCAAGAAATAAACCCTTACATGTACAATCAAATGATTGTCGAGAACCATTCAATGAGAAAAGGACAGTCTCTTCAACAAATGTGATGGGAAAACTGGGTATAGACAGCAGAGAATGAAGATGGACTCTTACCTTACACCATACACAAAAATTAACTCAAAATGAATCAAAGACCTAAAACTATAAAACTAAGATCTAAAACTATAAAACTCTTTGAAGAAAACATAGGGGAAAAGCTTCTTGAACTCTGGACTTGACAAAGATTTCTTGGATATGTTACCAAAAACACAGACAAAAAATTAGATCAAAATTAAAGACTTCTGTGCATCAAAGGACAAAATTAGAAAAAAACCCAACCTACAGGGCTTCCCTGGTGGCGCAGCGGTTGAGAATCTGCCTGCCAATGCAGGGGACACGGGTTCGAGCCCTGGTCTGGGAAGATCCCACATGCCACAGAGCAACTAGGCCCATGAGCCACAACTACTGAGCCTGCGTGTCTGGAGCTTGTGCTCCGCAACAAGAGAGGCCGTGACAGTGAGAGGCCCGCGCACCACGAAGAAGAGTGGCCCCCGCTTGCCGCAACTGGAGAAAGCCCTCGCACAGACACGAAGGCCCAACACAGCCAAAAATAAATATAAATAAATAAAAATTTTAAAAAAAAACCAACCTACAGAATGGGAGAAACATTTGCAAATTATATATATGATAAGGGGTTAATATCCAGACTATGTAAAGAACTTCTGCAACACAACAACAAAAAAAACAAGCAACCCGATTAAAACATGGAGAAAGTTCTTGAATAAACATTTATCCAAAAATGATACACAAATGGCAATAGGCACATGAAAAAATGCTCAACATTATTAATCATTAGTGCAAATCAACACTAGTGAGATGCTACCTTACATCCATCAGTATGGCCACTATTAAAAAAAAAAAACAGAAAATAACAAGTGTTGATAAGAATGTGGAGAGATTGGAACCTTTGTGCACTGTTGGTGGGAATGTAAAGCAGTGCTACTGCTGTGGAAGGCAGTGTGGCAGTGCCTCAAACAATTAAAACTAGAACTACCGTGTGATCCAGCAATTCCTCTTTTGTATATATACTCAAAAGAATTGAAAGCAAGGACTCGAAGAGATATTTGTACATCCATGTTCATAGCAGCATTATTCACAACAGCCAAAATGTGGAAGGAACCCAAGTATCCATCAATGGATAAATAGGTAATCAAAATGCGGTATACATACATACAATGGAATGTTTTTCAGCTTTAAAAAGTAATGAAATTCTGATACATGCTACAGCATGGAGACCTTGAGGACATTATGCTAAGCAAAATAAGCCAGTCAATAAAGGACAAATACTGCATGACTCCCCTTATTTGAGGTACCTAGATGAGTAAAATTCATAGAGACAGAAGTAGAATGGTGGTTGCTAGGAGCTTGCGGGGAGTGGAGAATGAGGAATTATTGTGTAACAGGTACAGAGTTTCACTTTGTGAGACAAAAAGAGTTCTGTGGATGGATAGTGGTGATGATAGCATAATAATGTGACTGTACTTAATGCCACAAACTGTACACTTAAATATGGTTAAGGTGGTAAATTTTATACTATGTGTATTATACCACAATTAAAAAAAAGAAGCAGGTCACAAAATAATACATACAATATAATTCCACTTACATAAAATTCAAAAACAGGAAAAACTATGCTTTCATAGATGGTAAAACTGCAAAAAAAAAAAAAAAAAAGCAAGGAAATGATTCTTAGAAACGTCAAAATAAACGGCAGTCGTTTCTACTGGGGACAGGAGGGGATGAGGGAGGGACTTTTGGGTGCCGCCTACGTTCTGTTTCTTGGTTCGGGTTATATACGGATGTTTGCCTTATTACTCTCTTGAACTGTACAGATATTTTAGATATCATATATATTTGATATATTTCATAGTTAAGAAGGAAAAGAAAAAGTTAAAAGGACTTTACTGCTATAGATTATTCAATCAGACAATATTGTGGAAAAAGCAACTAATGGTTTGCTGGAAACCTCGCAGCCTCCCACCAAAATAGCTCTAAGATTTCTCCTGTCTGTTGGCCCTGGTGGATTTGGAGTTGGCAGCAAGTGACACCACACAAGCTGCCGGGCATTGTGGGGGAAGGTGACAGAGCTAAAGAGACCACCAACAGACGGGGTTTCAAAGTGGATCTGGAGCTTGATTTTTCTTTCATTCCTCTTCATGACACCGCTACGTTCACAATTTTTCGGTTGTTAAAAAGCGTCAGGTGGGGAGTTCCCTGGTGACCTAGTGGTTAGGGTTCAGGGCTTTCACTGCTGTGGCCTGGATTCAGAACCTGGTTGGGGAACTGAGATCCCGCAAGCTGCAAGGTGCAGCAAAAAATAAAAATAAAATAAAAATAATAAATAAATACATAAATAAAAATTTAAAAAGTATCAGGTGAATTTCTTTTAAGCTAAATAATTTCAGTTCAGCGTGGAAAGGAAAGATGTGCTTAACAAATATCTAAGTCAAAACTCCGCTTGAAAGTGTTTCTGGTGACCGACCAGGCAGGCGTCACCAGTATTATCACCCACAGGAATTTGCTGGTCACTCACCATGTGCCTTATCTGAGATGAATGCTGTGATTTCTGGTGAAAAAAAACCTTGAAAAATATTATTCACTAGTAACCAAGCAACTTTTTGCATTCCAAGAACTTCAAATAAAATATAAACAACTTCAGATTCTCTTGAGTGTGAAAGACCAAAATAATACATGCCATGCCCACAGCATCTAAAGAGCTGGATGCTCTCCCCCGGGGTTGAGGAGTTGGGAAGCACATGGTCAACATCAAGGATTTGGAGGAGGTTATCGCCATAAAATATGATGGCTCAACAATAGAATAAGAAAGTAAATCCTGGTAGAGTCAGAGGGCGATTACTATATTGCAGCGCTAATGAATGAATTACAGCTACACATGACAACCTGGATGAACCAATGCTAAGGGGGAAACATGTCACAAAAGAATATAAACATCATGATTTTATTTAAAAGTCCATATGATGTTCATAAATAGGCAAAGCTATTTTGTATTGTTGGGAATGCATATTTGGGGGGAAATAATGAGAGCGTGACCTGCATAGGGAGGAAGGGGCAGGGGGGCGACCAGGAAATGATGGTTAGGGAGCTGCTCTCTGACAACCATCATTTGCTGTTTCTTGACTTGGGTCATTGTTACACCTGTGCTTGTGTTGAACTCTACGTCTGTATCTGTTATATGGCTCAAAGCATCAATAAAAAACACGATGGCATTTTACTCATTGTGAGAAACGTGAAGATGGAGCCCGTAATGTTTGGCTGTGGTGATTTTCCCCTTGAGCCGCCCAGACCTTTCTAAGATACTGACTTTCATGAACTAGAAGTCTTTTCTTTCTCTTGATCAGAGCAGGGGCACATCAATGGGGGGTAGGGGGGTTGGTTTTTCTTTCTCTTTCTATTGCTATTTCTCCTTCCTTGGCTATAAGGAGAGAATTGAGCCCAACAAGAGTCTTTTCCATCCACCTGTCAATGCAGGGGACACGGGTTCAAGCCCTGGTTCCGGGAAGATCCCACGTGCCACGGAGCAACTAAGCCCGTGCCGTGCACCACAACTACTGAGCCCGCTCATCGCAACAAAGAGTAGCTCCCCACTCACCACAACTAGAGAAAGCCCGGGCGCAGCAACAAAGACCCAACACGGCCAAAAATAAATAAATAAAATAAATTTTTTTAAAAAGAGTCTTTTCCAGAGACTCTGATTTTTTTTTAGAAACGTGTGTGTGCGTATGTCTGACCCATGAAAGGATAAAATTAGACCCTTGGGGACAGCCACTGTACATAACTTAGTGCTAAAGAACAGGTCTTCTGAAGAGCAGTTGACATCTCCAGTGTGTCAGGAGTTTGTAATAAATATTCCACACAAGGAACACCTTGTTCATAGGGTCTTGGGAAAGGGGTTTGCTGGAACCTATTCTTTTTTTTTTTTTTTAAGGTTTTGTTTTTTTTAATTTATTTATTTTTGTCTGCATTGGGTCTTCGTTGCTGCATGCAGGCTTTCTCTAGTTGCGGCAAGCAGGGGCTACTCTTTGTTACCATGCGCGGGCTTCTCATTGCAGTGGCTTCTGTTGTTGTGGAGCACAGGCTCTATGCACGCAGGCTCAGTAGTTGTGGCGCACGGGTTTAGTTGCTCCGCGGCATGTGGGAATCTTCCTGGACCAGGGCTCGAACCCGTGTCCCCTGCATTGGCAGGTGGATTCTTAACCACTGCGCCACGAAGGAAGTCCGGAACCTATTCTTGTAAACTGTTGGCAGTCTGCCTCTCTAGTGCAGAAACATTTCATTTCTGTGAACCATTTTGTACTTTAAGTGTTCAAAGTGAATCCGTAACTCACAGTAGCATCAACAAACCTGTCTCGGAAACTGTCTACGTAATAAAAGGAAAGGTGTAAGAGGAACCCATCCATGAAAAACGATCTTTTCCCGTTTTTGAGGGAGTGAGAGACAGGTGCTGCTCAGAGCAAAAGTTGTTATTAAGAGTTATTTTAAGACTTTATTTTAATGTAATTTGTTTCAGTATTTACTTAAGCCTTTGGGAGAGAGGAAAGGTATATACAATAGTATCACAGAGGGAGGCTTGATTTAAAATATGATCCCATTTTTTGACATAAGCTGTAGATCTAAGCCTTAGGTCTTGATAATATTGTGCATGAAATACATTAAAAACCCACCTCCAGAGAACTCCTAGAAATGCTAATAAAAATGGAACAACTGTTCTCTAAAATGTAGAGCTGAGTGCTCAAGAAAGCATTACCAGAGAAATACCGGGAACACATGGCTGGAAGCAGCAGCAAAGTGTCCCTTGGAAATAGGGACTTGGGTTTAACTTTCCTGTGGGTACAAGAAACAGGGCCTTGGGCCTCCTGTGGGCAGAGGTAGGAACTGAGATCCCCACGTAAACGTGGAGCCCTTGAAAGACAGTAACCTCAGGGAAAGAGTAGATCCGGCAAATACCCACGGTCCCAGCCCACGGATGTCAGTTTATAGTCATTTCTTGGCTTGGGGGGTACCTGGACCATGACAGTGTATTTACTTTAACAGACTCTTACCCAAAGCACCATTTAATTTTCCTCTTCAGGAAGAATAAAACTACACTTAGAAGGAAAGACCAAATTACAAGAATAAATAGAAAGCAAACAAATGTATACATTTTGGCTAAATTTAAAAAGCACTAGCTATGTAAACTAACAACAACAGTAATGACTAATTTGAGGATATGTGACCAATGTTGTAGCTAAACTACTGGAAAATGTAACATATAAGGTTATAGGCATTTTAAAATGCATTTTGAAATCCTGGTGACATTTGAAAAGAGAGTAAGGATATTGGTTAACTTTTGGCTTTAAGTCAAATATGCATCATGTGTAGTAAGAGTAACTCCTAAAGAATAAAAGTAGAACCATAACTTACAAACGAGTTGGAAATAAAAGAGAGAGATAATGAAAATTATTAATTCGCTAGGAGATGGGAAGGGAGAAATAGGAAGCAAAGTATGGAAAGTAGCATGAAAATAAGATGGTAGAAATAAATCCAATATATCAGTAGTCTTAACAAACATAAATGGATACAATATCATTTAAAAATTGTATTTTAAAAATTTGTGCTATATTCTGTATTCAAGAGATATACTTAAATCATAATGACCCAGAAAGGTTAAAAGTAAGGAATCAGAAAAAACTGAAACCAAACATACATATCCAAAACCAAAACAGAAGCAAAAAAGAGCAAAACTTGTGAGCTATAACAATACTGGGCATCAAAGAGTTGAAGGTGAAAAGCGTTATTGGAGATCATGAAAATCGTTAAATAATGAATGAATTCACCTAAAAATATAATTCTGAAATTGTATGCACCTAATAACATAGCCTCAAATGTAAAGTGCAAATATTGACAGAAGAGTGTGAGAAATAAACAGAAGCACCAGTGTAATGAGAGGTTTTTAACCACATCACTCTTTGTAATTGATAGATCAGGCAGGTAAGAGTTTAGCAAAGACATATAATGTTTTAATAACACAACAAGTGTGATCTAATTGCTATATAAAAAACCCTATGCCCCACAGAGAATAGACATAATTTTTACGTATATGTGCAAGATATTTTAGGGTCACAAAGCAAATACCAACAAATACCAAAGCATTTTTATCATATTGGCCACCATTCTCTTACCTCAATGCTATCAACTTGAAATTAATAACAAATAGACAACAAAGTTTCATATATTTTGAAATTTAAAAGAACTTCTAAAACACAGTAAATAAAAAATTATAATGGAATGATAATTGCTAATGTTAACTGAGGAATGACTGTGTGCCAGGCACTCTTCAATGCATCTTTCATGGATTAGCCAATTCAACGCTTGTAAAGACCCTGTGCCATAAGAACTACCATTATCTCCATTTGCAGATAATGAAACTGAGGCACAGAGTGGTTCAATAACTTGTCCAAGAGGCAGAACTGAAACGGAGCAGGACCCTACGGTCCTGGCCCCCCACCCCCAGGTCCTCAGCCCACCTTTTGTCTGTGGAAAAACTTAAGCCAAAGAATAAGTTTAATCAGAGAAGTGAGAAAATGCAGAAACAAAGGAAAACGGTCAAAGGAGACCAAATAATAATAGTTTAGTCATAAAGCAAAGTCAAGGACCTTTAGGTCCTCCTCAAGGGCTATAGATCATATTCTGAGCCGTGTCCTGTGAGCTGTCTTATAGATACTAAACCCCACCAGGCGGAAGGAGTTAACACGTGATGACCAGACTGTAGCCATGACATAAGCTGCCACAATTCCGAGAACTGGCCTCAAGGAGATAGGAACAAACCAACCCAGGAACTGAAGACTAACTGTACTTGAAACAATCAAGATGACGCTGGTCAGAGCACCGATGACCAATTTCAAGATGACGGTCAGAGCTGACTGTGCTGTTTCTGCATGTAGCCTCCTCCCTTCACCTATAAAAGCTCTTCCCCCTGACTGTCAGTGGTGGGGGGGGGGGTCAGCTTTTGGAAGGAGTCCGCCCTCCCCACCAAGGCTGCGGGCATCCAAAATAAAGCAAACTTTCCTTTCCGCCAGCCTGGCCTCTGTATTGCGCTTTTGAGCAGCGAGCGGCTGGACGCCACTTTCGGTTACAGAACCATCCTCTTTATCACAACCCAAAACTGCTTCTCCACTTAGAAAATAAGTCTGTAACTGAATGATCATGAAAATAAAACATATAGAAACATGCAGGGTCCATCAAAAGTGGTAGTGACTAAGATATTTATAATCTTAAATGCCATAGCTTATAAAAAAAAAAAAAAAAAGACTGGAAAAAGAATGAGATATACACTCAGCAGAATGAACCCGAAAATAGGAGAGACAAGGAATTAATAGAAATCATAAATTAATAAAATAGAAAACAAAGAAACAATAAAGAAGATTATAAACACCAAAGCTAATTCACTGCAATAAAATGGTAAGGCCTGCAAGCAAGATGGAGCAGGAAGAAAATGAGATTAAGCACAGACACCACACACAATGCACTAAGACTAAATAAGACAACTTGCCAAGAGGGAGCAGAGATTTTGAAAACCAGAGAGGGCTATTCACAGCTTAATGCTAATGCTGGGAACACATAAAATGGACAATTTCCCCAAATAAATATAACTTATCAAAAGGGACTGGAAAAGGAACAGAAAAGCTGAATATCAAAAGTCATGGAAGAATTTTATCAGTAGTTAAAAATCAACCAAAAAACCTAACCCCAGAAGTGTTAAGTGTATAACAAATGATTATCTGGATGATATAAGAACTCTGAAATAGCAAATGAGGAAATGCTTCCCAACTCAGACCAGAATAGTGGAAGAAAGGAAAGTTACAAAGGCTCTCATCTGCAAACATTGTTACAAAAATCCTAAGTAAATTTTGGCAAACTGAGCTTTGGCAATATAGAAATAAAAGAATATATCATGAACAAATTGGATTAATTGCAGAGTGCAAAGATGGTTTAAAATTAGAAAATTGCTTTTATGTTATTTGTCACATTAACAGATTAAAAGAGGAAAAAACCAGAGCATCTTGGAAAACACAGATATAGCACTTGATAAAATTCAACATCAATTCATGATAACACTTTGTTTTTATTAAAACAGGAATAGAAAAGAACTTGCTTGACCTTTTTTTTTTTTTTTTTTTCCCAAGAAAATTAAAATCTGAAGCCAATTTAGCAGAATAGTGGGCCCAGGTGTTTGTAGTGTAATTCTCTGAACTTGGTTTTTTGTTTGTTTCGTTTTGGTTTTGGATCATCTAGATTTTAAATGAAAAAATAATTGAAATAACAGAGGAAATGATGGCATAGAAAATTTATAAAATAGAGACACTGATGAAATAAGAGAAAACAAATGATCACTAAAAAAATAAATAAGAGGACCATTATAGACACCACATTTTAGATGTTGTGTTAGTCCGTTCAGGCTGCTTTAACAAAATACCACCAACCAGGTGGTTTATAAACAACAGAAATTTGTTACTCACAGTTCCGGAGGCTGGAAGTCCAAGATCAAGACGCTGGTAGATTCAGTGCTGGTGAGGGGGGTGATCTGCTTCCTGGTTCATAGGCAGCTGTCTTTTCACTGTGTTCTCACGTGGCGGAAGGGGGTAAGGGACCTTTCTGGGGTCTCTTGTAGAAGAGTGCTAATGCCGCTCACGAGGGCTCTGCCTCTCCCAAAAGTGCCACCTCCTAATATGGTTACATTGGGTGTCAGGTTTCAACAGATGAATTTTGGAGGGACATAAACATTCAGTCTGTGGCACATGGTTAGACAAAAATAAAGGGTTCAGAGAATTGGGAAATAGAAAAGAAGAGGTGAAAACTTACAAGACAGAAAAAGAAGGGCTAGTGAGAACAACAGAAGTTCATGTAGATGAAAAGTAGAAGGAAACAAAATGGCAATCTGAATCTAGTAAAATAGGTTTGTGGGAACAAGGAGTGTTAATTAAAAAAATAAATAAATAAGAGGAAGAAGAGGAGGAGAGGAAGGGAAAAAATATACCACTCACCCTGTTAATATATTAAGCAGAACACTTCCTTTCGGGACTAAGGGTTTCTCACAGCACCTGGGCTGGAGAGCTAACGTCATGCTGTGCTCCTGCTGTGGCCTTTTTGTGGGACCAGAGAGCTGTCAGCCGGGCACGACTCTAATTGAGGTGCAGGCAGCCAATGGCTGGTTGTAATGGGGGCAAAAGAACAGGTGCACTGTCCTCCAAATATCACATGCATGGCACAACGTTGGAAATTTACTTTGGCTTAAAAAGTAATGTCTATGAAAATGCTTCAGCAATTTTAATATGCTATATAAGGGGCATTAGAATTATCGAAGATAAGGATGAGAAGAGCTTTATTTTAGTTTGTAATAACACCTTGGCAGGCATTAGGACATAGTAGCCTTTATTTGTGCTTTCTTTCCAGAATCTTTCCTGAGTGCCTGCTAGAGATACGTCTCTGCCCTCATGGAGCTGGCAGTGTTTTAGGGGAGACCTGGTACTCATGTATAACATCAGGCAGACAGAGGTGAGTGCCATGAGAGGAATAGCCTCGTCCTATAGGGGTAGAGCTTGGTAAGCTGTGGGGATCAGGAAGGCTCCAAGGAGGAGGTGGCCTCACGTGGACCGTGAAGGACGGGGGACGTTTGAACGTGAAAAGATGGAGAGAAGGCTCAGACAAACAAAGTAGTTCTCTTTCCTTTCATGTAACATTGGATAATTTGCAGTCACCCATCCCTGCCTTGAGAAACACAGACATAGGTCAGGCGCATTTGGGTTAGGAACGGGGAGCTGAACGTCTGGCGTGGAGAGCACTTAGGATGAGCTGGAGGATCAAGGAGTTTGCAGGTATCCGGCTAAGTACCTGGACTTGGGACAGTCTTGGAATTCCAAGTCTCAGATGCCCACAGGCCTTTCTTCTCATGCAGCCTCTGGCGGTGTCTAAAGAGGAAACAGTAAGGCATGGTGCCTTGTCCAGCCCCTGCCCTCCAGGCACAGGGGAACGCCGATGGGGTGGGCTTGGATCTCCTCGCAGCTCCCCTGTTCAAAGGAATTAATCTAATCATACAAAGCTTCCCCCCCCCATAGCCAAAAGCAAGTGCACTCACCTGTGAATAATTCGAAAAGGCAAGTTGAAATCATTTACCACATTACTTCAGAATATCTCATAATACAGAGACTCCTGTATTTAAATCATCAGAATTATAATATCCTCCCACTTTCTCACTTATGATGACCATTTTGAGCATTTGTGTTTCCTAGAGGGCTGGGATAACCGTGGTCCATGCCAGACAGGAATTTCCCCTGCCGGGTTCATAGCCATTTCCACTGGGGAGTTTGCCCTGAGGAACAGATTTCTCTAAAGGAATCAGTGCTAAAGGACAGATAATAAACAATGAACATGTTCTTTAGAGATGTTTGTAAAATATTTTACACGCCAAGTTGTATAAAGGTGTCGATAGGTATGAAACACGTTAAAATCTTTGGTGGCTGATGGTCCAGACCTTGTTGCATAAAGTCCTGGGACTAACAGCCTAGCATCTCTGCCCCACCCTGAACCCACATCCCAAGACAGTTAGTATGAAGATTAACTTTTGAAAAGTCCTGGTTTACATAACCTTGAGAGGAAGCTCTCAGTCACCCTGCCCAAACCCCCATGAGGTTCCCCAGTGGAAGGAAAGCTGAGCATTACTAGTATTTTATTTACTCTAATATTAATGTTGTCCAACAGATCAGATAACATTCTAATTATTTCCCATCAATATCCATGATCCCACTAGTTACACTGTTTTTCTTTAGTTCTCAGGAAGAATCGTGAGGAAACTCAGTCTACTTAAATCCAAATTAAGCTCTGGTTTGCAATATTCACACTATGAAACCATATTAAAAGTCACCACACCACTTCTGATTGCATGATTATTAAAAGTAAAATACTAACCCTAAAAAGGCCTCAGCTTGTCATGTCTTATTTTCCTCATACGAGGTCTTATTCCTTAAATGGCTGAATGTTTGTGAATAAATATCATTCCTATTTTTAAGATCCAAAGACAGATAATTAATGAACTATATTGATAATTACAGAATTTTAATATTTATAGACGTCTGTCACCTTACATTTTTTTTTGAATTTTTATTTATTTATTTATTTATTTTTGGCTGCGTTGTGTCTTCATCACTGCGTGAGGGCTTTTCTCCAGTTGTGGCACATGGGCTCCTCATTGCGGTGGCTTCTCTTGTTGCGGAGCACAGGCTCTAGGTGTGCAGGCTTCAGTAGTTGTGGCATGCAGTCTCAGTAGTTGTGGCTCACGGGCTCTAGAGCGCAGGCTCAGTAGTTGTGGCGCACGGGCTTAGTTACTCCGTGGCGTGTGGGATCTTCCCGGACCAGGGCTCGAATCCGTGTCCCCTGCATTGGCAGGCAGATTCTTAACCACTGCGCCACCAGGGAAGCCCTGTCACTTTACATTTTAAGATAGTCTTACCATATGTGCTGCTCTCTTTTAATTCCAGTAATTAAAGTTTATGAACATATACTGTGAAAATGTAGCTGTAACATTGTCAAATTGATTATTAGGAGGCTTTCTTACTGATAAGCTATTTTTTTAAAGGGAAATTATTACAAAGATGAAATTTATCCTAGAATTTCATTCCTCTTTTGTTAAAAAATTTTGTTGTGCACTTTTCAAGTCTCTTAAATTCAGCCCCAAAATATACTCTACAACCCTGGGTATGTGACTGTACTTAGGTTGTATCTATATTGTTGTCATTATTTAATATGTGAAATGTGCCAGTAATTTACCAGAACTTCTGCCTAATAAGGAAAACTTATATTCTTTTTAATCTTCCCTAACTTTTCGGGTTTCTCCTGCAGCAGCTCTGAAGACACTGCACAGATTAAGAAATGCCTTTCTCGCTTCTTTCACTCACCACTCGGTACAGCATCCAAATTGATTATGGTATAGTTGATGTGGGTGAAGTTGTTTTTCTCTTTTTGCACTTGCCTTAAATATCACCCCAGATCGGGTTTGATTTTCCACATCCAGGTTGGATTTGAATCAGCCCTTAGGCATTAAAAATAGTAGACACATTTTTATTTAAGTTTTAGCAACAAAGACAACAATTCCCCAACTATTCTCGGAAAGCCTATCTCTTGATGTCAGTTCGGGAAAGGAGTCCATCAGTTGAGACACTGAACATGCACACAGACAGTGGCCCGACCATATGTGAACACAGAACGTTGATCCACAAACCTGCAGCAACTAGCCCAGGATTTCGGCCTGCTCTAAGTCGGACTTACAGGAAGTCAGGCTACTCTCTGGTAGCAGTGCAGGAAACCAAACAGTAACCTCTGTACCAATCAGTTCAAAGTGGCCAGGACTTGAATAATAACTGACAGCTTCCTTAATTCTGTCCCTGCTTCCGTCTTAGCACCAACCAGAGAAAGCCACACATACACCCCTAACTGATCACACAGGATGGCCCGCTTCTAGTTACTCCATCTGCAACTTCCTCGGGCCAGCAGCCTCCAATCAGCGCACACCTGAAGCCTTCCTTTCTTTCCTCTCTGAAGCTTTCCCACTCCTCTGCTGCCTTTGGTCTCTGCCAAAACACAGGTGCTGACTCCCATGTTATAGCAAGCTCTGGATATATCACCTTTGCTTGATCTCATTTGGTTGGTCTTCATTTATTTCTGCACAGTCAGGACATTAAGTTTATATTGAGTGTCTGCTATAAATGCACATTCTGGTGGAGAACATCTAGGACCTGGACCCAAGACAGCAGATGAGCTAGTTGGGAAGCTAATACAGCAAAACAACAGCATGTAAAACTGAACAGTTTTTGACGTAGTAGTATAAATTGATGAGGCTGATTACCATAAACTGTGACTGATTTTTGCTACACCATGAACTCCTTTAGGGAGAACACCATGACTATACTGTTTCACAAAATTCTCAGACTGACTTGAACAGAAATGGGAAGTTCCTCTTTCACATGCCCGAGATGTCCCGTTGGACATGGCTTCCGGGTTGGTCTGACAGAGAGAAGAAACAGTGTCAGCAGGATTCTCCTCTCCACCATGCGTCCCCTAGGCTGGCTCCTTGCTCAGGTTTTATGGTGGCAACTCCTGGGCCCACTTCCCAGAAGCTCTGGGCTTCTGCATCCGTGTTGCAAGATGCTGCAGGGAAAGGCAAGCTTCACACGTTTGCACCCAAACTTGATAAAGAGTGTAAGCCTCTCCTTCCCAGAAGCCTCAGCCAGTGTCTTCATGTCCTCCTGGGTCCTCTTGGGTTAAATCCCCACCTCTGAAGCAAGGAAGATGGGAAGTGGTGATTGGCGTGAGCCTGTGTGAACTCACTCTTGCTATCAGAGGTGGATGGGATCAGTGTCATACAAATCTCATAAATAGACGAGCAGAAGTGGTTTTCCAAAGGAGGCTGGGAGTAATGCTTCCCAATGAGAGAACATGGAGACTAGTTAAGAAACATCATATTTTCTCTACTTGCATAACTTGCATTCATTTACCCAACAAAGTATTCTGAGCTGTACCTACTTGTGCTTCCAGACAATGTGCTGTGTTTTGGGGATTCAGACATAAGATACACTGGCCCTACCATTGAGGAACTTATCATAACGGAGTGGAGGCGGAAAAATAAGTATTTAAATGTAATAGTGTAATAAGCTCTGATAAGGGATGCAGAGGGTTCCATGGGAACTACCCCTTTAAGGTAGCAGTGAACAGGAGGAGAAAAAGAAAGATGGAGGTGGGGGGGGGGAGCGAGATGAGGAAAAGCTTTCCAAAGGGGGTGGAGCCTGAGCTGAGTTTTTACCACCTGTGGTCATTAGCCTTACCTGTGAGGGAGCATCTTCAAACGCACAGAAACCTAAGACTGCACGGCCCATCTGGGGAATTTAAGTAAATCAACACGACTGCAGAGTTTGGTGAAGAAGGGGGAATGTTTTGAAAGCTGAGTGAATAAGCAGGATCCTGACCGTAAAAGGCCTTAAATACCCAAAGAAGAAGATTGGATATTATTCTGAAGTCAGAAGGAAGCCACTGAAGGATTTCAAGCAGATTCATGTTTTAGAAAAATGACTCTGAAGAATAGATTGGGGATATGTCTTTGGGAGGTGGAGGGTGAGAGAGGAAGCAATGCAAAAGGCAGGAAACCAGTTGGAATCTGTTGCAGTCAGACATGAGGAGGACCTGACATGAGGGAGGAGAAAGAGAGATGGAGTCAAAGGGACAAACGTAAGAAGCAATGAAGGAGAAGGAACAGCAGGATAGGTTGGGTGTCTATTGCCATCTATCAAACCATCCCAGAAGATTATAGCTGAAATCAAGTTGACTGATGTGTTTCTTTTTGGTAGTTTGGGCAGGGCTGGGAGGGAACTGCTCATCTATGTTCTACTTGGCCTTAGCTACGGTTCCTTGACTGAGGTTGGAGGATTCACTTCCAAGATGGCTCATGGAACATCAGTGCATATGGTTGATGAGTTAGTTAGTGCTGGCTGTCAGCCGGGTTGAGAGGGTGAATGTAAAATCAAGCTACCAACACTTCTAGCTTAAGTTAAACCTGGGATGACGCTGCCTTCTGTTCTTTTCTATATGTGCCCACACCCACACCATTTCCTCTAACTCTAAGCTCTGCCATGTTCTGGTGCATCCCTTGACCTATGGCCCAGAGAATCCCCACTGCAGTGGCCACTCTGTCCTCACTTGAAACGTCCCAGATCTGGAACCAACCTGATTCCTGGCAGGTGGGAATCTAAGGAGTCCTAGCCTGGTCTCTAGATAGTCTAGCATCTTAAGACCTTTCCATTCATCCCGCCATCCATTCAAAAAATATTTCTACTTGTCTTCATGTTGCCTAGTCATGTATTTGGTAAGACCTTGCCATGCTGACTTTTTATTTGGTTTATTCATTAGATTCTTGCCTTATACCTTATGACTAAGGCCAACCTTGTACCCACTTTCTTGTTTCAAATTTCCTGAGTCTTTTTCTTCTGCCTGGTATTCCAGTTCCTCTGGAAACCAAACCCTACTTGTTCTTGTCACCTTGGGGTGGAGGGAAGTTCAAGTCCCGATCCTTAAGCTCTCCGGGTCTCAATTATGTCATGTGACCTTTAAGGTCCTCGTGTGAATCACTGACCACGTGCTGTTTCTGAACTTTTGGCCCCTGCCCAGTTCCCCCGGTGCTCGGCTGTCCCGGCTGTTTCCTTTTTCTGTTTGCTCTGGCAGAAGTTACTCCAGTTCTCGGCTCCTTGCGGTTTGGCCTGGTTCCTTGGCTTATCCCGGATTCCTGCTTTCTGCAGAAGGAAGACATTTCCCATCCAGCCCCCAGCGGGGCCAAGTTGATGCAGGTGTGGTTTCTGCTCTTGAGGCATGTTTAACACAGAGAAAGAAACAGACAGTAAATCCTTAGCTACAGTGCTAGGTAGACAGAGCTGGGAGGGTGAGGTCTCAGGGTCGCAGAGGAGGATCTCATGGGACCATCAAGGATGGGGTGGCCTAAGTCAACGGGGGATTTTTCTACCGGTTGTCAGGAATAGGTGGCTTTGTTTCAGGAACTGTGGTGTCTGCTGTCTTCCTGGAGTTTGTATTCGTCTTCCCTCGCTGTTGCTTTTTAGAGTGTCTGTTCTCTTTTCAGTCGGAGCCGTGTCTCCAGTTCCTAGCTTATTGGCTAAACGCAGACAAATGTGTCCTGAGCTCTGACCAGAACAGACTCACTAGTCGCCAGCTTTCCCACGATGTTGGTGCGTTCCTGAGTTCACATACTCACACAGCTCAGCTGGGAGGTGGCAGCGGGGAGCCAGGATTGAAGCTGGGGCAGCCTCAGGGTGGCAGTTGTAACCAGAAGGGGTCTTACTGAAGGCGTCCAAGGGGGTTCCATGCCAGGTGAGCTAGTGTGACAAATCTGAGGAGTTAGGAGAGGACAGAGATGTCAGAATAAACAGCGAAGTCCGTGACCAAGAAATTTGAAGGTGGGCTTGGGCAAGGGAAGAGAAGGAGCTCTCCGACGACACAGTGAATGGAGGCTATACCGTAAGCCCTGGTTCTATGTTTGCTCACTGAGGATGGAGCTGCTCTCTACAGAGCGAAGCGCGGAAACGTCTGCGTAGGCTTCAGGGATAGGGCAGTGACTTCAGGAGGTCTGGCTTAAATACTGACCCCTCTGCATTAACGCTTTTCAATGTATGTTTTCTGCTTTCCAACATACACTGAAGCCCCGTGAAGGAAGCACCAGTCCCATCTCTTATATTCCAACGTTTAACCCAATGCTCTCCACAAATGCTTCTTTTTATGATGTGAAAGAAAAGAAACAAGAAAGTTGATTAGGTGGGAAGATAAATTCAGGGCTTTGGTAGGGAAGGAATGGGACCCTAAGGCTTACACTGGGGATTTCTAGGTGGATGAAACTGCTATATTCCCCTGAGTCCTGTGGGACTGCAGGAGTGGCCCACACTGCCTGGTTGGAAGACGGTGGGCCTCCTTGCTTGGAGACCATGTGGTAAGAGGGTGCCTTACAGGACAAACCTTGTCTTCCTCAGGATCTGCCTGCAGCTCTGATCCTGGCCACAGGATCCATAATTAGGGCCGAATATCAGCCTGACCTGACTGGGGGAGAGCTGAGCCCGCTAAGGGACCAGAGGGGTTCTGTACCAAAGTGGCTACAGAGCCTGGCCGTCGCATCCCGGCAGGACCCCGTGAGCGTGCCTGCAGGAGGGTGCAGCTCACAGCTGGCTAAGGGAGAGTAAGGTGAAGTAAAGGTGGCAGAACTGCCATAGCAGACTCTGGAGCAAAAGAACCAAACACTCAGAGAAGTGGACGTGCGAGAATAGGTCCCTCTGTACGATCGGCCCGCCGTGTTCCCGGGTGATGAGGAATGCACGGGCAAGGGGCACCAGCATCGTTGAGAGACGGGGTGGTGGCTTCCTCCTGCAGACCAGGGCTGACAGCGGAGATGCTCTTACAGAACTGCTGTCTCCGGTAGCAGTAGGGACAACGGGGTCCCCAGACTAGCAGAGGCCAGGTGGCAGCACTTAATAATTGTCAGAAGCTAGATGGCATGACTGCTGTAAGGATAATAAGTTTATAATGACATGAGGGTGTTGGTTTGTGGAGGCTAGTCTATGGGGGGTCTGTAGGGGAGTCTGTAGTGGCTAACGGAACATGCGTTTTCTAGGGGCAAGATAAATGGGCAGCCAGCAAGGGGTTTGCTTAACATACTAAAAGCCTCAGTGCAGTTTTAAGCTTTAAAAAGAGATCAGTTTCGTGGCCTGGGTTCAATCCCTGATTGGGGAACTGAGATCCTGCAAGCCGCTCGGCACGGCCAAAAAAAAAAAAAAAGATCAGGATTGGGTATGAGGAGGCCAAAGTCAGCCATCTCCAATGCAAAGGTACAACCTCTTGCACAATTTCAAGACCTAAGCCGGTTTTCAACCCAGAGCTCATTGACTGAAGGAGAGGCCAGGTCCCCATCGGTAAGGTCCCGGTGTATATGGTATATACAGAACAGTCTGTACAGTACTGAGTCCCCCAGTGCTTCCCAAAGGAAACTATGGCCACCTGTGTGGGTACCATATACGAGAAAGAGGGGAATACCCGGATCTTCCCAGGGCTGTTCGATACAGCATTGGAGTTAACACTGATACCCTGGGAGCCAAATGCCCTGGTGACCTCTCTGTTAGGGCAGGGAAACGTGGGTGTCAGAAAATAAAGTCATTGATAAAGTCGGCCTCACACTGGGTCCACATATCCCATCCACACCCTCACCTCCACCTCCCACCCCCAGTGGTTATTTTCCTGGTTGCAGGATACAGAATCCGATGATCACACTTGGCAACTGGAGAATTCTCACAATGATTCCTAGACTGTGGAATAAGAACTATCATAGTGGGAAAGGCCAAGTGGAAGCTATTAAAACTACCCCCTCTGACCATGATAGTAAATATCTCTTTTCAGAAGGATCGCAGAGATTAGTGCCACCCTCAAAGACTTAGATGTCTGACCAAATCATTCAAAATGGTGGTCCACTTTAGAATCCCATTTTAATGCACCAGACTGGCCCCCGCAAAATCTGGATGGATTATGGCAGATGACAGTTGGCTGTCACAAACTTAACATGCAATACCCCCATTTTAGCTGCTGTTCTGGATATGGTATCTTTCTTTTTTTTTTTTTTTTGGCTGTGTTGGGTCTTTGTTGCTGTGCGCGGGCTTTCTCTAGTTGTGGCCAGCGGGGGCTACTCTTCGTTGCGGTGCCCAGGCTTCACTGCGGTGGCTTCTCTTGTTGTGGAGCACGGGCTCTAGGTGTGCAGGCTTCAGTAGTTGTGGCTTGCGGGCTCTAGAGCGCAAGCTGAGTAGTTGTGGTGCACGGGCTTAGTTGCTCCGCGGCATGTGGGATCTTCCAGGACCAGAGCTCGAACCCATGTCCCTTGCATTGGCAGGCAGATTCTTAACCACTGCGCCACCAGGGAAGCCCTGGATATGGTATCTTTACTAGAGCAGATTAGTTAGGACTGGATAGATGTTATGCGGCTATTAATCTGGAAAATACATTCTTTCCACCCTCATCAGGAAGGCGGATCAGTTCTCATTCCGTGGGAACTAGAGTTTGCTTTCACTGTCTTGCCCCAGAACTATGTTATTCTCCTGCTCTAGCTTATTCCTAATAAATATCAGGTTTTGGGGAATGGCAGCAAGTATTTGAGGGTTTAATCAGCTAATTCTGCATATTAAGATAGAACGTAAACCTAGAAAATATGATAAGCTTTTCAGCTAAAGTCTATGCTCATTATTCCGTGGGAGGCTAACCCAACAAGCCCGTCATTGTCAAAGCTGTAAGACTCAGAGTTTTGACTTGAGAGATGGTAGTAAATATATTTCTATTAAATTTCCGGCAGCAAGTCACTGGAAATCATTATATGGTTGTTATGCATACTAATAAGTTTATGAAAATTGTCCAAAGACTGAAAGCTTGGGCAATCCCTTTGCTTTAAATGACCAGTGTACCTCAGTGTAGAAAAGCAGGTCTACACTCACAGTCATTTTTTTTTTCACACAAGGTACACTTATAGTGGTGGCAATTTGATGATATTTACATATTTCACTATTTCTTTCAATACTCATTAAGATCAAAAGGCGTCTCTTTGTCCACCAACTGTTCTCCATGAATAAAAGAGAGGACGGATTGACTAAATCGTCATTTAATTGGTTAAATAATCATTAACTAAACAAGAAAATACCTGTTTACGTAGCATGGCTTTTCAGAGTTACATAGAATCAAAAGCCATAGAGAACGTCTTCCCTGAGGATATGTTGCACATATGCTGGGAGCAGATCTGCCTTCTGTCCCTCAGTGCTCTTGTCCAACAGGAAACAGAAATATCTCGCAGCAGGAGAACGTGGCAGCAATCACTCTTTCACTCTGTCTGCCATTGACCTAGCGTGATGTCCACCAGTAGCCTTGGATAGAGGCATTTTGCCAAGAATTGTTCTGCTTTCTCTTTATGCATAATATTGGCCATTAACTTCTGGGCTGGTGTTACATTTCTCTTTTTTAAAATTGAATGTATTTGGCGTATAACATTGTGTGAATTTAAGGTGGGCAATGTGTGCATTTGATACATTTATATATTGTAGTGGTCTGTCACTGACACCCGTTACTGTCACTACCTCTTCTTTGTCTTTAGGGATAAAATTAATCAGATTTTTACTTGGGAAGCAACATTTTGCTTTCACTCCGGAAAACCTTATATGGACGCTAGAAAGACACTGACCGGTCAGAGAACGATGCAGAAGTTCTGATGGATTCCTGTCATCGTGCAACAAAATTTCAGTGCAGGCAGTGCCCAGGGACAAAGAGCGAATGGAGTACCAGCTGAATGAAACCCAGTTTTCAGATATGCATTATCCGTCGTCCTAGTCACACTTTCCTTTTCCAGTGCTTGTAGGAAATCACCACCTTCGCAGACTCAGTTGTCCCGGCATGCACGAATTCACGTTCTATATTTGTACTGGGGTCTCGTTTATTATATATGTGTGTGATGTTGTTTTGAGTCGTGGTATGTATGTTATTATTTCATTATTGTTTTTATACTTCAGTCAACCACTCTGAGCCACTAATCCACTTCTGTGAAATGGAGCTAAAATTCAACATGTGAGTAAAAATAAAAGGCATGTTTACGTAAGCACTACCATGTGAATGATTTGGAAGCACAGAAACCAGAAGGTAGCAAATCCTATTTACTGGATGATGCTCCCTCCAAAATGACCAGCACAGTGTGTGGCTTCTGTACAACCTCTAAACTCATAATATTTTTAGTTCTTTCATGCATTTCTGCAAAAATCATAGTTTTATCTTGCATTTAAAGTGTATAACATATATAAGAACAAAATTGGTTTGTAGCTTTTCCTAGGCAGTTTCCTGCAGGCTGCTTGATAGTCTACAGGGGGGTGACCTGTAGTCTGCGGGTTTCTGCCTTTCCCACCCCAAGGATTAGAGAAATATCTGCCTATATTTTTTAAAAGTTTTTCTCATAGTTTCATTTTTTTACATTTAATTCTTTAATTCTCTGGACTTTATTTTGGCATATGAAAAGATATGAGTATCCTTCTCATCCCTCAAAAACTTAGCTTATTACTTAGGGTTATTTACTGAATAATTTTCATTTTCTTCATTTATTTCAAATGCCACATTTTTTGCATATACTTTCTTATATACCTAGGCACAATTTCTGGGGCTCCAGTCATATTGGCTGCATGTGGATCTTTCTTTTCTGTTCCATTCACTGGTTCCTAATTCTATTCTTGCATCTGCACCAGACGACTTTATATATGCTTAATATGTTTTAATATTTGGTAGCGCAAGATCCACCTAATTTTTCTCCTACTTTCAAAATTGTATTGGCTATTCTTTCCCAAGGGATGTGTGTATTACTTAGTGATTTTTGATTTGGGTTTTGACTTTTATGCCCTTGACTATGAAAGCATTCTCCAAATATGGGATGTTTTTCTCCTTGTAGTCTTATTATTACTATTAACAGGCAATTTTAATAAGATACAAAACATTATCTCATCTTTGCCATCTCAGTTTCTGAGGGTGCTACCAACGTGAAACATTTTATAAGAACCCCTTCATATTGTGACTCTAAGTTTTCCTAGTCTGGGATGCTGGGAAGAATGAACTGATGTGCATCTCATCAACCAATGCAACATGCTGACGTTTTTCTCCCGTGGCTTGTGGAAATACTGCCACAATATATGGACCAAAGCCATTATGATTCAGACTACATTTCTAGGGTGCTAAAATAGCCAACTGAAAAGTGAACAATTTAGTCAGCCAATCAGTTTCTTTGTTTCTGTGATCCTAAGCAATCAAATGTCTCCCACACTCCACCCCCCCCCTCCCCGACCCAAACCACCTTCTTGAATTAACTAACTCAGCAAGTTCAGTTTGGGCACCAGGAGGCCCAACTTTAAAGTAGTACCTTATTTAAAAAGTACACACCAAAAACCTGTGGGTCTTGCTAAGCATTTGCATACTCTCTGCTAGAGTGTCAGCAAACATCTTAGAGATTCAGATGGTTCACGAAGCATCTTGTGATTAAGTGATCTGAAGCGGAAGACCCATCGGTGGCCTAGTATTGTTAGTAGTTAAATATGATTTGGCTTCTGTAATCAGAATTCATGAAATGAAAACAGAGCGGGTACAACAGTTTTACTTGCTGGGCCAAGTTAGGTTCCTCTGTGGACTTCAAGAGGTTTTTTTTTTTTTAATGTTGTTTTATTATATTTGTAATTAGCCCTTGTGAAGCAGGCTCTTTTACGTTCTGCAGTGATGCATTGCAGCTTTCATTACAACAAATATCCATGACCCCTGTTGCCTAACTGTAAACAGTGCTAGTTACCAGCCTCATTAGGAAACTAGCAGATGGCTTATAAAGTCCTTGCTGGAGTTGAAATCCATTGGCAGCTTGCAGCACACAAATATTTATCTTTAAACAGTATAAAATATGTCAGAAGGGGTCTGAGTTCTGCTTTTGTTAGTATTAAATGCAGTCTGATCCTAACAAGAAAAATTGCTTCGATTACACTTTTTTGTTTGTTTGTTGCTTACTCTATGTGAACTGATTCTCCAAATTTTTTTCTGGCTTTCCTTTTAGAAGAACAAAGTTTTCTCAACTTCTCACTTTTACTTATTCCACAAATATTTATTAAACTCCTACTATGAGCTAAGCTGAAATATTAGAGATGCAATGATGAATACGATATAGTAGATGCTCAATAAATATGTGCTGAAAAAATTAAACTGAAGGTCAGTTTTATTTTATATAGTGATGCTCTTCAGCTAAATAGTACTTGAACACTGTTTCCTAGACATAGAACCATATCATTTTTGTCTATAAACATTTCCTTAAACTATAAAATGTTAGAAATTAGAGAAAGTGTTAAAAACTTTTCTTAGTCCAACACATGAAATTTTCAGAGCTAAGACTCACCCGGATAAAATAATAATGGTGAACATTAACTGAGTACTTACTGTGTTTCAGCACTTACCTATGATAAGGACTTTATTTCCTCACTTAATTCTGTACTGTTTAAACAATCCATGGGGAAGGTACTATTTTCCCATTTTACAGATAAGATTAACTTTCAAATGTTAATCGAGTTGTCCAAGTTCTCCCGGTGGCAGAGCCCAAATTCAAAAGGAAGCAGTCTGACATGAGACCCCATACTACTTTGAACTATTATGCATTAATTTCAACAGCTTTCACATCTAGACCTCCATATGCCTACAACAGTCTGTTCCTACCCAGCATTTTGGGGGAGAGCATATTACTAGTACTTAAGTGTTCGGACTTTGGAGCCAGCCTGCTTGGTTCAATCAAATCTTGGCTCTGCCGTTTAAAGCTGTGTGACTTTGAACAAATTACTTGATCTCACTTTGCCTTGTTTTCTTCATTTGGAAATTAAAGATAATTATAATACCTACTTCATAGGGTTGATGTGAGGATTAAAGGACTTAATATAATGCATGCAAAGTGCTTAAGAGAGAGTGTAGGGCGAACAGTCATGCTATTATTATACAATTAGCTATAACTGCTGTTATTATTGTCATAGTTATGAAAGAGTCAGTTGCTCCTATTTGAGCTCAACGTGGCCATACAGGAATCCATGCCCAGTGTTGCTACATCTTCTGAATTCTAAAGAGAAGATGGAAACCTAGGTTTGTTTTTTTTTTTAATGTGAGTTCTCTTATTTTTAAATGTTAGCACCTAACGCAAGTTTTCAAAACTGCTGAGTGAGCCAAAGAAATTGTGTCTGTGGGCCGCATTCAGGCCGTCATAGCCCGTTGTGGCCCCTGGTGGAAGAATGGTAGTGAAAACCGACAGAATAAGAGCCAGGGAATGCAGACATGTGGGTGGGGAAGGTCCGAGCCACTTGGAATACCAGGTCTTTGGGAGATGCAGTCACTCAGCCTAGAATTTTATAGACTTAACCAGGTCTGACTGGCTTGGTTCCCACCATTTTGTTTCTAACTAGTAAGAATTCTATTAGGCACCATACCCTTCATGTATTCTTCTTCTCTGAAAGATGATCAATTTGAATCAATTACTTAAAACAAAACAAAAAGGGATTGAATGGTGAAGGAAAGTTTACAAGATTTCCATTTCCAGAAACTAAAATCCTCAAATTATCCACAGAAAAAGAGTTGCTTAGAATGAAAACAAACAAACAAAACAAAACTGTGCTATGAGTTTCCGTGGCAATTAAAATGATCATGTATCATATATTTATTTCCATTTCTGTGATGGTTATACCAGTGTGTCTGGGCTTGGTCATAATATACTGTGGTCCATAAGACAACACTTAACTATTTTTAAAATGTATCTAACTGGAAGTTAGTTTATCTGCCAAGTGTACCAGCACTCGAGTCCTTTACAACCTGACTGTCTGCAGTCACAGCAGAAGTCACACTGGCCTGGACTCCTGCCCCCAGCCCGGCTCCCCATACCCATTCCAGCTGTTCTAGCAGCTGCCCAGGGATGCACTCCAGCTGATACAAATATCCTGAGATAGATACTGGGCTTGAAAAGCTCAGTGGTGGTTAATGAGCATCCATGCTAAAGAATAAATAAATAAAAGGATTCATAGGATTAAGTAACACTGTGTGGTCAAGAGATGTCAGTGAAAGGAAATAGGATGGTCTGTGTGTGCCGCTACACCTTTCCTGCATGGTGTCCAGAAGGACTGAATGAATATACTTTCCACTCAAGAGGGAAAATATCCTACACAAGGGGTTTCAGTCTCTGTCTTCTCTGTTGAAGAATACCAAGCTCAGCATTGTGTTTTTATGACTAATAACTTGTTCTATTCATTCATTTGTTAATTGATGTATCAAACATTCACTCCTCTCCTCTCATGGGGGTGGGGGTGGTGAGGGGAGCTGCAGATACAACAGTGAGTGAGATACAGTTCCTGCCCTCAAGCAGCTCAGGAGCCAGTGAGAGAGGCAGATGAGTGGAAACAAGACGCATGGAGATGAGAGCTGGGAGAGGGGAAACCAGAGGAGGCTTCACAGGGGAAGAGGCATCTATCTCCTTTACTTTGTGGTGAAGTCTGATCTTCAAATGCAGCAGCTCGGTCTGTCTGATTAGAAGGCAGAATGGCCAGCCCTGAGAAGCCTCCTGCAGTTGGAAGGGAGTCGGAACCGGAAGGAAGGATCCCCCGGGAGGTATTATAGGAGCACAGCCTGCTCTGAGCTCTCCGCCTCCTCCAGGACAGGTCCTGCCTTGACAGTGCTGTGGTGCGGGGACCCCGCAGGCCAAGTGCACACCGGGGCCCCTCTTCCTGCGGACAGCGGAGTGAAGGACACGGCGCTGGTCCTTCCCTCCACCCTCTCCTCTTCCATCATCCTAACTTCTTTGTATTGATCTCACTGCTGTCTCTCACTCTGGAATCTCTTCTCTTTCCCCTTTGCTTCCCTCTCCATCAATCGCTCACTTTTCTTCCCAGGGTAGAGCATTTCCTTCTATCTCGGGGCCTGGGGGGTAGGAAGGGGGCTCATGGGACCCCCAGTCCCATTGCGGCTGCACTTACCTGCTCAGACTCGGCCGCCTTCAGGAGAGCGATGGCCCTGCAAGTGGATCCGATGTGATTTCTTGCCTGTAGGAGGTGAAAGAACAAGCTGCGTCTCCAGAACTGAGCAGAGCTGGTCTCCGATGTAGACGGAAAGTCTCTCCTCTAGATATCGGTCCCAGCCTGTCTCTGTTCTGGGTGTGGCATTAGGGGGGTTCAGAGATACCAGTGTGTCTAGACGGCTAAAAGGTTGCACTGGGCCAAAGAGGAAAGGCTAAATGAGTATGTCACACAAAATACAACTGTGCTCACGGCACTTGGAGAAATGAGTGGCTGTTTCAGACCAAGCCGCTTCTTCAAACAGGGACCCTCGCTTGCCGGGAGCCGGAGGAAAGCCACAGATCCGCTCCAAGGTGTAGCACGTAGGCTTGCCAGCAAAATGCTGCCAGCGGGCAAGGGTGGAGGTGCTCGGGGGACTAATGACTTGGGTTGGAGTGAAAACAAGAATAAAAGACTTTGTATTCCACCTGCACTCCCTCGAGTCACACTGCCCCGTCGGAGCCATCAATAATTAATGACATTTCCATGCAGCAGGAGGACCCCAGAGATGCGCAAATATTGATGAATACTTCTCCATTTTTACTGCACTTTTCAAGCATGCCAAAAAACATTAAAAGTTCATAAAAGAAAAGAACTTGGCTTAATGGTGACTGATCTCATCCCTGAACACGGTCCATGGTACCACAAGCTTACCAGCCATCTGTGCTGATTGGGAGGGACAGTCCCATTTCTCACTAGCTGCGGTCCCAGGTGTCTGGACCTTCCAGATAAACTCTTGGGTTTGGGGATTAGCTTTTACCAGAAGGAACACAGTCTTGGGAGACTAAATTCCATTTGATTCCAGAAATACCTTGAGGAAGGAAGTAGACATTGGTAAATAAGAAGCTGAATCTGTCAGCTGATGAGTATTTATTATACCAAGCAATGCCGATTGACCTCTTAAGCTTAAAGTTGATTCCTCAAATTGTGGCTTGGCCAGGGCGGACCACACAACAGCGAAGCCCTCAGTGGCTCATAACGCCTGCTGGTCAAGCCAACTGCGCTGAGCTTCTGCTGCTCAGCAACAGGCAGGGTGCACACCTCTCTCTGCTTCCTCATTCCGGAGGGAAATAGGTTTCTAGTCTTATAACAAATCATTCTAGCTAGTCCCCCACGCCCACCCCCAACACGTACACACAAAACCAAGAGGAAGCACAGAGAAGGAAGCCATCACCTGACGGTGCGGAAAGGTAGAGTCGACCAGGTCCAGCTGTGCGTGGCAGGGGCAGTGGTGCTCCCCTGCACACGCAGCCCCAGTTCTAGGCAGAGGTGAGGAGGACGAGCGCCCCTCTGGATGACGGGTCTAACGGCGGTCCTGGAAGCCGCGTGGAGTTGGGGAAGCAGTACTTTGAAGTGACCTGGCTCAGGGATACGGAGGAGGCCACTCTGGAAAGTCACCAGGCCCCCCTCAGACTTTGTGGAAGCTGGAAAATGAACCTTTAGGAAACCCTACGTCACTGAGATTACAGGATTTATTTGTTACCCGAGCTTATCATCACCTACTACATGAATAGATTGTTCAGGAAATTCCCTGGCCCTTCAGTGATTAGGACCCTGCGCTTTCACTGCCGAGGGCCCGGGTTTGATCCCTGGTGGGGGAAACTAAGATCCCCCCGGCCATGTGGTGTGGCCAAAAAAGAAAAAAAAAAAAAAGAGTGGACAGTTGATCTTTTCCTAAAACAAAATCACAGATCCATAAGTATACTTGTTGTGCCCCAATTTCGTGCAAGGCAGCCTAAGAGTGAGATCCTTCCCTGGAGAGCAGTTTCTCCTTGGGAGACTCTGACTCACCAGCCATTGTTCCCAGGGGTGCCCAAGGACACCCCTAAACTCTGAAGGCTGGTGACAGTCCAATTCAGGAATATCCGTCACACACCACCAACTCTTGGGGAGAAAGCATTGTCTCTGATGCCAGAAACTCAAATTGCATTTGATATTTAACATCATTTAATCCTATCTATTTACTTATTTAAAACAACTGTGACTTTCTTAGTTTGAAGTACACATTAAAGCACATTTTGTACTTGCTGGCAGATTAGTAACTTTTGAAACACATCATTTGATGTAATTTCAGATGCCTCATTTTCTTCCCAAATTAGATTGCCATAAAGCCCTACGGCTGCTCCCATCAGGAAAACCTCCAAGGCATCCCTCTCCTTGCACCTTCACTCCTAATGGGCCAAATTTTAAAACTAACTCTGACTTTTGGGTGTGTAGTGAGGGGTGGGCGGAGCAGAGCAGAGAAAGCCAGTCGTCTCTGAAAGTTTCATGAGAGGCTCGCTTGTTGTAGAATCCTTCTGGTGGGTACCTGTTGGAGCTTAGCCTTGGAAAGAGAGAACGAATGCTTTCTACTTTGTTGGTATCCTCACCCTGGAACTTTAAGTAAAGGAGAGTGAAACCTGATTGGGGAAGGAAAGAAGGGAGAAGAGAGTGATGAATGTTTTCAATTCTCAAGTGCAAAGAAATTTTAGTGAGCTGTGAACTTTGAGTGCGTGTATAACTTTTTATTTTCCCTTGATGTATGATTACGTTTACTAGCTCTTTTTTAAAAATAGGTCTTTATTGGAGTATAATTGCTTCACAATACTGTGTTAGTTTCTGTTGTACAACAAAGTGAATCAGCTATACATATACATATATCCCCATATCCCCTCCCTCTTGAGCCTCCCTCCCACCCTCCCTATCCCACCCCTCTAGGTCATCGCAAAGCACTGAGCTGACCTCCCTGTGCTATGCTGCTGCTTCCCACTAGCTAACTGTTTTACATTTGGTAGTGTATATATGTTGATGCTACTCTCACTTCGCCCCAGCTTCCCCCTCCCACCCCATGTCCTCAAGTCCATTCTCTATGTCTACCTCTTTATTCCTGCCCTGCAACTAGGTTCATCAGTACCATTTTTTTTTTTTTTTTAGATTCCATATATATGTGTTAGCATACGGTATTTGTTCTTCTCTTTCTGACTTACTTCACTCTTGATCGTTAACATTTACACACCAGCTGTAGCAGCAACACGTTACATTCATTTGCAAATTAGCTTCCAATCTAGTATATCTCCAGAAAAGGGAATAAAATCCTATTAAAGAACACAAGACAGCTCTCATCAACCAGAATATTCTATTTTTGACAGAAACTAAAGGGAAGAGGGAGAGAGGAGAGCTCAAGATTTGCTAAGCATTTAACGTGATGGGCACTCACTGCTGTAATATTGATACATATTTCATCCTGTAATTCTCACTACAGCCCTGAAGGTAGAAAAGATCCCCATTCTATAGGTGAGGAGTCTGAGCCTTGAGAAAATATGGGAATTTCCTAAATTCAGCCAGCTGGTCTCACTAGGGAAGGGTGGCGCTTGCTTGCAGATCCTGGTGAGGTTCACTCCAGAGCTGGCTCGCTTTGCCAATCTGCCAGACCGGCTACAGGAAGATGCCACATCACAGCTCTGTCTTCAAGTCACATCTAGTCCAACTGGCTCTCCAAAGGAGTGAGGGCATGCATCTTCAACAGGGACCATATTGCCCCCAAGGATGCAGTAGTTGGTTCTTGGGAACAATAACCTTATAGTTATTATAAAGTACGAGTATACATATAGTACAGAAATAGATATCTAGTGTACCTATACAATTAAAATTTCATGGAGGGGAATGATTAGGAAAAAAATGTCTTAAAAAACTCCTTATGATAATGATAAAAAGGGTTGTGAACACAGGGCAAAGGGAAAGAGTAGAGGCATGGGTGGCTGTTAGACCTGCCGTTGTGCACTTGATGGTCTGGAGCCTCCACGGGGGAGTGATCTGGAACCCCGGGGTCCTCCAGCTCTTTCTCCCCCTTCTGAACATGGAAGTCCAGAGGAGGCACAGGTCACGGCTGTATAGAGAGTCTAGTGCTAGATTCAACCGAGACCTTTCACTCTTTGCACACAGCAATGGCAAAAAGTCTTGGAGGAAATGAACAGGTGCTCCTTTCCTTAAGCAGCGTGGGGACACCTGAAGTGGGAACACTCACTGGGGCAAAGATTCAAAGACCCTCACATCCATCTGGTTCACAGAACCTCTGGATCAGGCCACATGCGGAGCTCTCCAACTGCTTTGGTGTAATTGGCACCAAGGGTGAGGTAGGTGGAAGGCTTTTCAGAGAATGAAACGTATCTTTAGGTCTACCTAAAGATTCCTCCACCCAAGTGGGCTTTGAAGCTTTTCCCCTGTGAGCTCAGGGGTTTACCCTCTCACTCCTACAGGGGACAGCGGAAGTGGCTGCAAAGATGGAATTCTTTTGTGTCACTTCCCTGTCCTTGACAGAGCAGAATTTACGGCCGGCATCCTCTGCATTATGGTCCTGCTCAACCGTCATTGCAAAAATGACATTAGCTGTAGTCCTAGGATCAGTTAAAAAAAAAAAGGTGAAATATGAAAACTAAAGAACAGGGCTCCAATGCCTGCGCCTTCTCTGCATTGTGATGGGGTACTACGTGTTTTCACAAACTTCTGTCTTTGTCTTGAGGAAGGGAAAGGACTGTTTAAGATTTTTAAATGCAAGACAAAGGAAGATTCTGTTAAGGGTAGGAGGAAAACTATACATTTAGGTCACTCACTAACACACTTAAAAGAAAATGTCTCCAGTGACCATAAATTATTGGATATCTTACAGGGGGCACACAATGCGCCAGATAACTCCCTTCCCCTTTATCTGCGTTTTTTGATACCTGGTAGGAGGGAGTGGGGGAGAGACACTTCACAGTGAATGGAGGTAGATAAAAGGGGAAGATCTGACAGTTGCCGTTATTACCGTGCCGTATCATTTACCTCAGCCAGGAGTCACTAACACACCAGGTCACCCCCGAGGTCGAGGGCAAGACGGGGAGTTTACGTAGCCAAACAGGGTAGCTTGCTGGCTGGGGGCACACATCAAAGTGTGACAACAAACATGAGAAGAAGATTTGTTCAGGTACAGAGATCAAGATAACAGTGCTTTCCTTGCAATATTCTACCACTGTGGTGGAAGGGATGCTTTAAATTTCAACATCAGTTCTTTCTGATCTTTTGAGAAGGAGCAAACACAATTAAGGGTTTAGTGAAATATCCTGTTTCTTTAGAAGTGGGCTCTTTCTAATAATGTATCGTTTCACTAATGTCTTCCTCTGCACCAACTCCAAATTTGAAGTAGAAATCTCCCTCTTTTTTACGGTGGCAAAATATACATAACGTAAAGTTTACCATTTTTTTTAAAATTTATTTATTTATTTATTTATTTTTTTTTAATTTTTTTTTTTTTTGGCTGTGTTGGGTCTTCGTTTCTGTGCGAGGGCTTTCTCTAGTTGCGGCAAGCGGGGGCCGCTCTTCATCGCGGTGCGCGGGCCTCTCCTGTTGCAGAGCACAGGCTCCAGATGCGCAGGCTCAGTAGTTGTGGCTCACGGGCCTAGCTGCTCCGCGGCATGTGGGATCCTCCCAGACCAGGGCTCGAACCCGTGTCCCCTGCATTAGCAGGCAGACTCTCAACCACTGCACCACCAGGGAAGCCCAAGTTTACCATTTTTAAGTGTACAGTTCAGTGGTATCAAGTACATTCGTATTGTTGTACAACCATCTCTACCATCCATCTCCAAAACTTTTTGTTTTCTTCAACTGAAACTCTGTACCCATTAAATACCAACTCCCCATTCTTCCCATAACCTCATAACCCCCAACCCCTGATAACCACTACTCTACTTTCAATTTCTATACATTTGACTAATCTAGGTAACTCATAAAAGTGGATCATACAACATGTGTCCTTTTGCGTCTGACTTACTTCACTTAGCACAATGCCCTCCGGGTTCTTCCATGTTGTAGCGTGTATCAGAATTGCATTCCTTTTTAAGAGTGACTGATATTCCATTGTATGTATAGACCACATTTTGTTTATCCAATCATCTGTTGACGGACATCTGGATTGTTTCCATCCTTTGGCTATTGTGAATAATGCTGCTATGAACATGGGTGTATAAGTATCTGTTTGAGTCTCTGCTTTCAATTCTTTCGTATACCCAGAAGTGGAAAGCTAGATCACATGGCAATTCCATGTTTAATTTTCTGAGGAACTACCATGCTGTTTTTCTCCCCCCTCCCCATATTTTTTGTACCTTAAACCTATGTGGCTTTTTTATTGGGCATTATATGAAATTGGTTCTGTACACTAAATAGTTTGAAATAGGTTATAGTTTCCACAGTGGCATTGGTTGCCGTTTATAGTCTCCGAACAGTAGGTATCTGGGCAGTCAGGTAGCAGGTGAGAGATACCCAGTGAGCACTGTTTCCCATGAGACATTCTTTCAGTGAGCTCAAGCGTGCAGTCCTTAATGTCAAGCCAAAGACAGCAACAAAGTAGATGTCACTAACCCAGGGTGGCTGTTCTCCACTTGGAACCTGGGACTTGCAGCCACATACGAACTCCTATGTGTTCTGAATTCAGTTCGCCGGTGCAGAGTCCCCTGAGACCTTGGAGTAGTGGCAGTACAGGGAGATTTGGGAGACCTGGGTGCTAATCCTAATCCTGCCATAAGCAATGTGTGGCATTGAAAAAGACCTTTAGCCTCTCAGACACATAGCTTCCCTAAGGACATTTGAGTTCAGTGTTCTCTAAATTACTTAGAGTTTTGTACTCCTGTGAAGTAACAGTTACCTTGATACTATGCTGTTGTTAAACACTGATGACTCCTTTTTAATCTGGCTCCTTTAATGAATCCAGTAATTTTCAAAAAACCTGTAACAATTCTTCACTTTTTGTTCCCAGTTACTGAAAGCTCGGTTATGGAGGATTTCTAGTTGCAGCAACATTTCAGCAGCTCCATTGGGTGTTTTTGGTTTTGCCTGTTTGCTTAGCACTTGTGAGTTTCCCTGGTTTCACCTCTCTCAACATTATGAGGTCTGAAAAGCACCCTTGGAAAGAGAAAGACATTGGGGGCCTCCCAAAGGCTGGGCAGGTCCAGTGAGTGTCTGTAATTGACTGTATGAAGATACCAATTTCCCTGCAGTTGAAATAAAATTAAGCGCAGAAAATAAGATTTTATGTCTGTACAGAGTCATAGGTTATTTTCCTCTCAAAGGCTACTGTGAGATAAATATGATTTCTCAGGTTTTCATGAAAAAGTGATTTGAATATTGGACCTAGAGTTCCAAGTTCAAACTATTTGTTTATTATAGTTCTTGGTATAACAGTGCTTGAAGGCTGACCAAAATTTCTAGGGCCATTGGGAAAACCCGTTGATGGGAATTTTTGATTTGCAAGAAAGACAATACCAACTTAAAGTATACTTTCTTATTAGCTAAAATCTTGGCCAAGCTTATGGTAGAAAAGGCTGATCCTGTGAAATGTGCCATCCAGGTCCTCTGATTCTGTGAGGGGTTCATTTGTTCTAGATGGTAGGCACAGATGTTTGTGTTTTGTTTCTGATGTTGCTTTAACTTTGTGTGATGAGTGGTAGGATTTCAAGCAGTCTCAAATTTCTGCGATGATTAGGAAAACCAGCAAATGACTGTGTCACAGCATTAGAGAGATCATGATATGATTAAATAATGAAACTTTTGCACTGCCACTACTGGTAAGGGGGTATTTGTGTTACACTGAAATCTAAAATACAACAAAGAATATAAAATATATATGTATGACAAAGACCAGTGTTCCAAAGAATCTGTCACCCAAAGGAAAAAATAGAACATTTCTAGTGTCTGGGTAGCCCCACGTGTCCTTCCTCCAGTACCTCCTATTGTTCTCCCCTGGAGGAGTGGTTTATAGCCCTCATTACACATTAGCATCACCTGAGGGGCTTTTGAACCATACCCATGCCAGTGCTGGTTACACATTAGAATGGGGAATTATTCTAATATAATAGTCAGTTTTGATTCTATTATACTGCATATAGCTAAGGGTAAAAACCACTGTACTAAAGAGTTCTTCTCAAACTTCAATGTGTGTTCAAATCCCCTAAAGATCTTGTTAAAACGTAGCCCCTAAAGTCTTGTACATCCTCTGTAAGATTTCTTCCTAGGTACTTCATATTTTTCTTACTATTGTAAATGGTATTTTAACTGATTGTTACCAATGTGTTAAAATATATTGGCTTTTGTAGATTGATACTGTCCAGCAAATGTGCTGTATCCTCTTATTAATTATGGTAATTTATCTATAGATTATTTGGAGTTTTCTATGTAGACAGTTGTATCATCTTGCAAGTAATAACAATTTTGTTTCTTTCTGCCGAATCCTTCTATATTTTCCTGTTTTTCTGCTTTTCTTCCCACATGGCTAGGCCTTCAAAACAATCTTAAAGAGAAAGAGTGATGGCAGGTATTCATGTTAGTTTCTGACCTTAAAGGGAGTGTTTTTAAATTTCATAATTGAATATGGTATTTTCTCAGGTGTTTTTTTTTTCTTTTTATGAGGATGTGTTGTATCAAGGTTAAGGAAGTTGTTTTCTATTCTCAGCTTGCTGGATTTTTATTATGAAGAACATTGACTGTTATCAAATAATTTTTCTCCATTATTTTTTCTTCTTTAAAGATACATTATTGTGAATTACATTAATTGGCCTTGAATTCTTAGGATCAACCCAATAAGATAATCAGGTACTGTATTTTTTATATATCACTATATTTGGTTTGTCTACATTTTGTTTAAAACTTTTATATCTATGTCAGGCTAGCTTTACAACCTCGTTTTCTATTCTCTGGAAGAGAAATTATCTGAATAGAATATAATATTTGAATATTTGGTAGAACTAGAACTAGTCATTTGAGGCTGCTGTTTTCTTTGTGACAAGATTTTTAAGCTATAGATTTAGTTTTATTAATGGTTGAGACTTTTTCTGGGGATGTGTTTTAGTTTGCTAGAACTGCCATAACTAAGTACCACTGAGTAGGTGGCTTTAACAACAGAAATTTATTTTCTCACTGTTCTGGAGGCTGGAAGTCCCAAGATCAAGGTGTGGACAGGGTTGTTTTCTTCTGAGACCTCTCTCGTTAGCTCGTAGATGGCTGTCTTCTCCCTGTGTCTTCACATGGTCTTCCCTCTGTGTTTGTCTGTGTCCTAATATCCTCTTCTTATAAGGACACCAGTCAAACTGGTTTAGAGCCCATCCTAAAGATCCCATTTATACTTACTTCTTTAAAGATCCTACCTTTAGATCCAGTCACATTCCAAAGTATTGGGTGTTAGGACTTCAGCAAATGAACGCAATTCAGCCCATAAAATGATGTATCCATTTCCTCTAGGTTTTCAAATTAATTGGCCCAAATTTATTTATATCTTGTTTACTGTCTCCAGCCTCATTTAATATGTCCACACATTAATTCTTGATTAGTTTAGTTGTCTCCCCCTCTGTCTTTCTCTTTTATTAATCTTACTGCTATCTATTTTTCAGTCTTGTCAATTGTAAGAGTTCTTTATATATTCTGTGTATAATCTCGCTGTCATATAAATATATCAAAAATATTTTCCCCCAGTCTGCAGTCATCTTCTTAACTGTGTCCTTTGAAGTACAGAATTTTAAAATTTTCATAAAGTCCAGTTTGTCAACATTTCTTTTCTGTTTAGTGCATTTTGTGTCCTGGCTACAAAAGCTCTGCCTACCCCCAGATTATAAAGTTTGTCTCCTATGTTTTCTTCTGGAAAATTTATAATTTTAGCTTTTACAATTAGGTCTATGATTCATTTAGAGCTAATTTTTGTGTGCTGTGAGGGAAAGATTGAGTTTTATATTGTTTTCCATATAGATAATTAGCTGTGCCAACACCATTTGTTGAAAAGATTGTTTTCTTCCCTCATTGAATTACCTTGGCATATTTGTCAAAAATCTGTTGATTATATATATATCTATATATCTATCTCATATGTATATATATCTCATATATATATATATGTATATATGGCTCTTTTTGGACTCTATATCTGTAACATTGATCTAATGTTTATCTTTATACTAAAACCACACTATCTTAATTACTGTAGCTTTAGAGTAAATCTTGAGTGCAAGTAGGGTAAGTCCTCCAACTTTGTTCTTGTTTTTCAAAAGAGTTTTGGCTTGTCTGTGTCTTTTCATTACCATATACATTTTAGAATCAGCTTATCAGCTTCTGTAAAAGAAGAGTCTGCTGAGATTTTTATTGATACTGTGTTTAATCCAAGATCAATTTGGGAAGAATAAATACCTTAATAGTATCCAATTCTTGAGCAAGGTATATAGCTCTATTTATTAAGGTCTCTAATTTTTCTCAATCTTGTTTTATAGATTTTTAATGTGTGTAAGATGTCTTGTATATATCTTATTAAATTTATCCCTAAGTTTTTCATGTTTTTATGCTATTATAAGCAGTATTGTTTTAAAATTTCATTTCCATTATTTATTGTAGTGTAGAATTATAATTGCTTTTGATGTGTTGCCCTGCCCCATGACCTTGTTCAATTAACTAAATTGCAGTAGCTTTTTTGTAAATTTCTTAGTATGTGATCATGTTACTTTCCCCTTCCAATCTATATGTGTTTTTTGTTTTTTGGTTTTTTAAAAATTCTTCTCTTATTGCACTGGTTAGGACATCCAGAAGAATGTTGAATAGAAATGGTGAAAGAGGACATCTTTGCCTGGTTCCTGATAAGGGGGAAAGCCTTCAGTCTTTTGCTATTAAGTATATCAGTGGTAATGTTTTTGTAGATGCTGGGTCAAATAAACAGAAAACCCATTCTAGGGTTTTCAGTATGGTGGAACTAGCTGTTGAATAACAGGACTTTACTGAGCCTTCTTCATAGTTGTACATACTGATGCTCAGATTAATAGTAAGGGTACAGAGTTCTCACTTCAGAGTGATGGTTATGTCATTCTTATCAGATCTTTTCATAACATCCTAAAGTCTTAGGTTATAAAACGACTCTAATATCTTGTTATATGAAGACCTCTGGGCTGAGAGGATCCTGGCTGAACATCACGCTGAAGATTTTGATGATTAGCAAAGCAGCACCAGTTACAAAATTATTCAGCTTTAGCCTGTCGTATTTTGGTCTATAAGTGCTATATATTTACTTTGTCTTTAATTTTCTCTTCTCAGGCTTAATTTTTAATTTAACAGTGGCTTTCTGTTGTGACTAACTACCAGTAAAGGGAACTATCTTTACAGTTCATGTACTTCACATATTACATTTCAGACCATATCTAGGTTTTAAAAGAAAATTTTTAGTGTTGATAGACTTTATAAAAATTGTTTCTTATACAAATTTTCCTTTAAGCCCTAAAATAAAAACCAACAAAGATTTAAGATGCATGACTTTTCCAATTATTCTTCATTTATTGTGGAAACTAGATTGAGTTTTGTCTTTAGTCAGGACATATGTAAGATATGTCCAGTGGATGCAGTATCATTTACCTTTATTGTACTTATAGATCTTGGTTAGAGAAAATAACTGGATTTATTGAATGTTACACAGAAGAGAAAATTATTAAGTTATTGCTTGCCAGGGTTCTTCTTTCATACCTCTTCTGGAGAAAAACTGTCAATTCAGAATTTCTCTTATGGGTCTCAGAGGCTAGTAACTTATTGAATACAGAAAATGTCTTGTTTTAAACTTATATGCATGTGAAAAATCACCTCTTAAAAAGTCTCCAGTGTGATATAATGTACAGCTTATGCAATAGCTGTAGGTAGATTTAACTATATTTATAGGGATGCACAGATATATATTCTTGGGCTTCTCTACACGTCTTTGAGGATTTTTCGTCTGAGGCCTATTCCCAGGGCTTTTTGTTTAGATGAAAGAAAAGACAATTTGGCCTTCACTGACAGTCCCCATTATTTATGAGTTTCAGTCTAAAATTTAGTCTAAAAAGCAAAACGTGCCTTCTTCACACATGAGCATTAGAAAAGACCCTAAGGCACTGAATACTTATAAGTTTTCAGAACTTGAGGAACTGTATTTGTCAATTATTGCCTGAAACTGGCAAACGGAGAATTTGGTTTTACCTTCATAATTTTGACGCACTTGGTGCTACAGATATGTGATGGAATTCTACTGTCTGTGATAATGAAATCGTGATTCAAGGTTCCTGTTTGTTTAGGGCACACAGGAAGAGGAGGCAAGATGAATCTTTGCTGTGTTTTTGATTCGCAGCCGTAAAGCTCTGCTGTGAAACTATACAATCAGGCATTCGTTATGTAAAAATGTGAATCTAGCAGGAACTAATCCCTCTCTAATGTCACCCTTTTTTCACAGAATTTTAATATTAGGAAATATGGTTGCATGGGGCTTCATATTGGATTCTGACTATCTAAGCCTTTTTTGTCCATAAACAAATAAAAAGGATTTTAGGACTGAAATGTAATTTTAGCAATCCTGGGAACTTTCTAGTAATAAGAATACATATTTGAAAACAGCCCCACTTTTTGTCTATGTTCACATATTTTAAAAATAGTCCTTCGTGAAAATCCTAGATGGTTTCAAAATGCCTTTAGGCATATGCCAGATGCTAGTGGGAAAACAGGAGGTTCCTTCACTTTTTTATGATAGAAAAGGGAACATTAGGACCTCTTGTCAAGGGAAACTTGCCGAGTGTCCAGGTGCCATAGGAATTAGCTCAGCCAGCTTTGTGCAAGTCTGCCCATGGATATACAGAATTAAATAAAACAGTAAAAGAAGAAATACTGAGAACTAGGATCAATATTTACTTAACAAAGTGGATTTGCCTGGAAAAAGTAACTTTAGCCTTGTTGTCACAGTAAGAGTGACGGTTCCCAGCTCTTGGTTCTGTGGGAGAACAGCTAATAAGGTTGCAGATATGAGGAATGTATTCTTCCTTGGCAGGTGTATGTGACGCTAACAGAGAATATTGAAAGCATGCCAGCCAGCCAGGTCCTTTTTCTTGTTAAGTAGCTGCTTCAAATCCTCCTGGCTTCGGAGGTGAATTTTGCCGCGTATTGATGAACACTGGGAGTCATAGCTTTAGGTGAGGGATTTATCTCCTTGAACTACACACAGGCTGAGAGAACGTCAGCAGAAGGCAGAAGAGCAGCCTCCGCTCCTTTATGATTCTAGAGGCTACTGTATTAGCTAGGAAACTATCACCTGCTATAGCAAAGCGCACAAAAAAACGCGGTGACTCACACAAGATAGCAGTTTATTTTTCATTCAAGTCACAGGGCATGTGTTCTGGGTTGGCAGGTGACTCTCCTCTACATGTGTGTCATTCAGGAACTCTGGCTGACAGTGGCTCTGCTATCTTCAATATATGACTTCCAAGGTCAGCGTAGACTCTGCCATCTTAGCTGAAGAGAATGATGGAATGCCAAGTCCAGGGTTAGAGACTGTCTGTTAGGTAAGTGAGAAGAAAACTGTACTCAGCGCTTCTGATCACATTTCTTTAGCAAGAGCTTGGGCACACCAAATTAGGAGGGCTGGAAAGGCAATCCCTAGCTCACATAGTCTTTCAGTGGGATGACACAACCAAAGTGCTCAAAAAACCCTCAACAAACCCAAACGCCCTGTCAAACAACAATCTTATAGTACATAGTACATTACTATGCTCTTATAGAGCATAATAATCCTTAAAGCAGCAATCCTCAAATTTCAATATGACCCTGTATATTTCTAAATAAGCCAGGCTAGAATGAGCTGTAGAGTTTTATTTTTAATACATTGAGGAAAAAAAAAAGATATGTAATTGAGATATGTAATTGACAATTACATGAAGTGATCTGAAAAAGGTACACAGAAGCTTAAATGTCTCTACACTAAAAGTCTCTACACTACATCTTAGATCTGTGAATGGAAGGTGCTATGGAATGTTGACTCTAAAACTGTGAAAGGTCAGATGTTACACACACACACACATTTCAAGGCATATCATCATGAAATGCCATATTTCCCCCTCTTTGTGCAATTATTGTTATATGTGTTACATCCATAAATATCACAAACCCAACAATACATTGTTCCAATTATTAATTTATATAATTTTATGTATTTTAAAGAAGCTGAGAGAAGAAAGAAGACCAAATATGTATTTATAGCATTTGTTACATTAATCTTCCAATTTACCATTTCTGGTTCTCTCAATTTGTTTTTGTGGATCTGAGTTACCATCTGGTGTCATTTCCTTACTTCGATATAGCATTGCTCACACGCACCCCCTTTGTGCTGTTATTGGGAAATATACAACATTTATTTATGTTTTTGGCCCAACAATACAATTATATACACATTATTTTATAAAATTGTTTTTAAAATTATTTTTTTAAAAAGAGAAGAAAGAAGAAAAAATGCTTTTACAGTATCTTTCATAACTATATAATGAACTTTGCTGGTGCTTTTTGTTTTTTCATGGAGATTAGAATTACTGCCTGGGATTACCTTCAGACTGAAGAACTTTCTTTAGTTTTTCTTGTAGGGTGGATCTACTAGCAATGAAATCTCAGTTTTTGTTTACCTACCAATGATGTTACTTTACCTCCGTGTTTGAAAGCTAGTTTTGCTGTGTATAAGATTGTTGTTTGACAGGGCGTTTGGGTTTGTTGAGGGTTTTTTGAGCACTTTGGTTGTGTCATCCCACTGCCTTCTGACCTCTGTTGTTTCTGATGAGAAGTAGCTGTTAATCTTATTGACATCTCCTTGTGATAAGCTGTTTTTCAGTTGCTGCTTTGAAGATATTCTCTTTGTCTTCCCTTACAACATTTTTACTTACTGTACCTGTGTATGGATCTCTTTGCATTTATCCTACATGGAGTTGAGATTTTTGAATGAGCAGATTCCTGTTTTTCATTAAATTTGGAAACTTTTCAGCCATTATTTCTTTGAACGTTTTCCTGCTCTTTCCTGTCTCTATTCTTCTTCTGGTACTCCCATTATGTGTATACTGGAACACTTGGTGGTGTTCCACATTTCTCTGTGGCTCTGTTCATTTCTCATTCTGTGTTTTGGCTGCACTCACCTGGAGTGAGATCTCCTCATGCTGAGCTGGAAGTGAGGACATAAGGAGAGAGTTGGGGTTCACATGGCATAGACTCTTGCTGTCCTTGCTGAATTTTGGTAGATTTTCTTAAATAAAGTTTTCTTCACTTGCTGTATGCCTTTAGGACAATTTTTAAAGACTTTACATTTTTATGATTTTCACCAGTTAGGCTTATTTCACTAAGAAGTGGGTCTGTAGGGCTCTTCACATTGCCATTCTGAAAGTGGAACTCTTGCAATATACTTTTTTATAAATTTATTTTTTGACTTGTGATAAAATATGCATAACATGAAATTACCATTTAAACCGTTTCTATGTGTACAGTTCAGTGGCATTGAGCACATTCATATTGTTGCACAGCCATCACAACATCCACCCCCAGAACATTTTTCATCTTGCAAAATTGAAACTCTGTGCCCATTACACAATAACTCCCCATTCCTTCCTCCCTCCAGCCCCTGGCAACCACCATTCTACTTTCTGTCTCAATGTATTTGACTACTCTAGGTGACTCATATGAGTGAAATAATGTGGCTTATGTCCTTTTGTAACTGGCTTATTTCACTTAACATAATGTCTTCAAGGTTCATCCGTGTTGTAGCATATGTCGGAATTTCCTTCCTTTTAAGACTGAATACAGTTTCATTATATGTATAGACCACATTTTGTTTATCCATTCATCAGTTGGATTCTTGGAGTGCTTCCATCTTTTGGCTATTGTGAATAATGCTGCTATAAACATGGGTGTACAAATATCTGTTTGAATCCCTACTTTTGATTCTTTTGGGTATATACCCAGAAGTGGAATTACAGGAACATATGGTAATTTTATTTCTAGTTTTGGAAGAACTGCCATACTGTTTTCCATAGTAGCTGCACCATTCTACATCCCCACCAACAGTGCACAAAGGTTCCAATATCTCCACATCCTCACCAACACTTGTTATTCACTTTCTTTTTTTCTCTTTTAAATAATAGCCATCCTAATGTGGTATCTTGTGCTTTTCATTTGCATTTCCTCAATGATTAGTGATGTTGAGAATCTTTTTATATGCTTATTGTTCATTTGTTTATTTTTGGAGAAATGTTTACCTAAGTCCTTTGCCCATTAAAAAAAATTTTTTTGGTTTGTTGTTGAGTTGTAGGAATTCTTTATATATTCTAGATATTAACCACTTATCAGATATTGATTTGCAAATATTTTCTCCAATTACATGGCTTGTCTTTTCACTCTGTTGATAATGCCCCATGATGCACAAAAGTTTTAAATTTTGATATAGTACAATTATTTTCTATTTTGTTGCCTGGGCATTTAGTGTCATATCCAAGCAATCATTGCCTGCAATATTCTTTCAAAGATAAATATAGTTAGGTAGGTAGAGAGATAGGTAGATGGACAGAAGATAGATAATAGATAGATAGATAGATAGATAGATAGATAGAACCTATGTGGAAAAATGTTATTAACTGGTGAAGCAAAGTAAGAGACATATAGGTATTCATTGAACTGTTTTTCATTTATTTTCTAAGTTTGAAAATTTTCAAAATAGGTATTGGGGAAATATTATAATTCATCAAGTTAAAGGAATAAAAGAAAATTTATAAAGTCAATCAATAGATGCATAAAAGAATCTGATAAAAGTCAGGATCCATTCTAAGATTTTAAAACTTTAACAGTAAGTCATAAGATTGATAAACCAGTCAACTAATAATAAGAAATTCTGTTCATCAAAGTATTTTATTAAGAGAGTTTAAAAGCAACAAAGTATTTTATTAAGAGAGTTTAAAAGCAACAAGTTTAAAAGCAACAAATATATGTAACTAAGGAATTGTTTCCAGAATTTACACAGGGCTTCTGCAAATCAATAAAGAAAGATAGACAATGCATCAGAAAAGTGGACAAGAGTTTTGATCACGCCATTCATAAAGGGGGATATTAAAGGGCCAATAAACATATGAAAAGGCACTCAACCTCATTATTTTTCAGGGAAATACAAATTAAAACCACAGTGGGTTACAATTACAATTCACCAAAATGGCCAAAGTTATAAAGGCTGACACTATTACAGGATGGCAAGGCATGCCTTGTGGTAGCATAGTGGTACAACCCCTTTGGAAGACTGGCATTATCTATTGAAGTTAAATATATACTTGTATATACCCTATGCCCAAACAATTTCACTATGAGCTAGAGACCCAACAGAATGCATACTCATGTGTTTAAAAGACATTAACAATAGTGTTCTTACAGCATTAGTCAGCCCAAACTAGAAACAACCAAATCTCCAATTAACATTAGCATGGATAAATAAATTGTGATATACTCCTGTGATGGAATGCTGTCGGTGATGAAAATGAACAAACTGCTGTTCTACATAACAGCAGGGAGGAATCTCACAGACATATTGCTTAGTGAGAGAAGCCAAACACAAAAGAATATATATTGTAAGTCTACTTATGAGTTTGTTATATGAGAACATATAGAGTCCATTTATATAAAGTTCAAACGGAAGCAAAACAAATCTACAGTGTTAGAAGTCAGTGTGGTTGCTACCTGTGGGGCAGAGGGAAGAAGTGGTGATTGAGTGGGGCAAGGTAAGGGTGGTCTTGGGAACTGGTAATCTTTTATTAACGTGGATGGAAGTCACATGCGGGTATTCACTTGGTTATAGTTTATCAAGCCGAACACTTACGATTTGTGCCCTTTTCTATAGCGTGCACATCACTATACTTCACGTATGCTGTATATGCTACCCACCAGTAAAATACTGTGTGTGTGTGTGTGTGTGTGTGTTTTCAAACCTCGGACTGGGGAACTGAGCAGGGTTTCAGCTGAAAGTGCAAATCACTGTCACTTTCGTTGACCAAAGCCTCTAGTAATTTCACCTTACAGCAGCTTTAAAAAAATTTTTTTTTTTTAGGAATGAACAAACTTCTAAAGGTTGAATCTGCATACCTAAAGCAATGAAATGATGACAAATGTCAAGGGTCTTCACTTATGCTTTAACATGCAGACATAATGATAATTAAGAAATCTCTCAAGTAAAGTTTCTTATCTTCCTTCCTCATTTTTTGAACTCTGCGTTACTTTTCAAATTTACAAATTGCTGCTAAGCACATGCTAGCATTAAGTACATTAACATTCCTCAGAACAAATGTCGCAGTGAATACAAAACCTGTCCTCTTACCTAGAACATATGGCTTTAACAACCATGATAATTTTTCATGTACCAGAGATGAACAGTTTGGCTTGTGCCTTTTTTTATGAATTCAGTCTGTTCTGGTCCCAAGCTTGTAGTATGCCTCTTTCTCTCTGAATGGCTCTCAAAAATGAGATGACAATCTGTAGACATTTCCCTTTACCACCAAGGGTCCTAATCTTTTGGAAGACATGGGAACAGATGAAAGTATTTGGTTCTGGGAATGGAAATTACAGATGAATAGAGTCCCATTACAGTGAGCTTCACTGGCATTTTCTATTGAGCAATTAGCCCTTGTCCGACTGAAAAGGCTTCCTGCAAAGTCCGGAAGGGAATGCATAAGGCAATGTCAGTTTTTATTTATTCCAGAAAAATAAATATTTTTTATTTTTAGCTTCTTTAAATTCCAGATAAATGTATTCTTTTGCCAAAGAGGATGATTTTCCACATCGAAGGCTAAGACTCTGTGTGTGTGTCTGTGTACATAGTATGTATCCCTTATCTTGTGACTGGAATATAAATGTGACTGTAAATAAAAGGTGTATTAGAGGTACTATTTGTTCCATTAATTTGCTTTATAAATTATTTAAAACCCAATTAATTTAACCTAGGTTTTAATATAGTAGAAGCTACATGCCAGAAGGTTGCGTGACAAAAATGCTCTAAATGATATAGTAACTCAACTAAAACAAGATTTTCTCAAAGTAGCACAGACACAATAAAAACCATCAGGTGTCTCTTATTTGGGTATATGCTGTCATTAGTCAAAAGTAAGTACACATGCAAGGAAAAGTACTAAGAAAGACTTGTTTTATAAAACTGACCAAAATATTGATGGATACTCTCCTTTTTGTGGACACTCTCAGACCTTTTAGAATAAAGCATATCAAAACGCTACCAGTTATTCTGTGTACTTCTGTCACTAGTTTTTCCCAGTCTTTAAAAGGCTATATACTATGACTCAGACATGCCAAGAACACATGGTTTATTCCTATAATTGTTATAATCTTGTTTCAAACCTCCAGTCTATGTGTATAGTAGGCTTGTGGGAGAGAAGGAGGAAGGACTTGCCAATTAATGCTTTCTCTTCCTGTTTAAATACACTCCTCCAGGTAAATGCTCAGGTGTTCAGAGTTTTTCCCCCTTGCTTTTTCCTCCTCCAGATGTTGGGTATAGAGACAAGCTTCAGTGTCCTCTTGGTGGTCAGGAGAGGAGGCCTCAGGTCCTCAAGTTCAGGTCCTGTGCTGTCCTCTGAGCCTTTGCTGGTTTCGGGGTTGAAGTCCCCATTGCCTGCTGCCTGCACACCGCTGGCAGCCACTGTTGACACCTGTGGCTGATGAGCTTGTGGTCTATCCTCTCGGCTGGTCAGAGCTCTGTTGTCGTCCCGTGCTGTCTCAGTCCTACCTCAGCTCTTGCCGTTACTGATGCTATGACTCTTAATGGTTTCCACTTTCTGCCTTTGCTTCCTCCCTTCACTCCTTCCTTTCTGCCTTTCTCCCTCCTTGCTCCCTTCCTCCATTTCTCTCTCCCTCACTTCTGTCTTTCCTCCCCTAATATTTGTTGAGTATCTGCTATGTATAAAGCACTGCATTAGGTACATGGAGTCCAGGAATAACACTAAGAAGACCCCTGCCTCCTTGGAGCTTACATTTTAATGAGGGCGCTCAAACAATAAGCAACAAGCAGTAAATCAAATAGTATGTTCAAAGGTGTTGAGGGCTATGGGAAAAAGAAAAGAAAAATTAAAGCAGGGTAAATGAGATCACCATGGGGGAAAGGGCAGTAAAGCAGTAAAACAGAGTGGTTGGAAGAGACAGGGACAGCCAGGTTTTGAGGTACCCAAACCTTGTAAAGTTCAGGGGGCTTCCTCCTTAAGAAATAAATGCAAAATTGGGAATTAAAAACTTAGTCCCCAAAGTGAATATTTGTGCAATGAGAAAAGATTATAAGAAATTAGTCACATCAGAGTTATAGGTCCCTATCTTCTGATTAAGCCATTTATCAGAAATGTTTACATAGAAATACTTCCTAATTGTAAACCCGTGTCCTGTTCTCCACACTCGACTACCAGCAACTTGCAGCCCTCGCGGAGGCTTGTGTGAGTGATGTGTCTGGCGATTTAAACTTCACTAGCTTCACACATCACTCTGCCTCTGCAGGTGTGTCTCACTGAGAAGGGAAGATTTGTCCAGGACTTGAAGGACAGAGAAATCTGCAAGAGACTGTTCCAGGAAGAGGGAACAGCTAGAGCAAATGCCATAACAGTCTCCATCTGTGCCACCTGGCTGTTTTGTTCATGAGCACTTTTGCAAGCACTGGGGTGGCAAGGACAGAGGCTGGCTAACATCAGCTGGATGAGCCATACCATCTGTCTGTCTGTTTAATGCCCTGTTTGTGGCAGAAGCTCTCTGATAGGCATTACCGCGCAGTGGAAAGAGCCTCACACTTTGTATCCACTTCCGTAGGTTCATCCATATGTTTCTTCCCTAGACCTCCTTGTCCCCTTCCAAACCTACCCCTCTGATGCCCATAACAAATGTGCCAAAATTATTCACCACTGCCCAAGAGTCCGCATATTTACTTACCTTCGACCACTTCTCTCTTGATACAGAGGGATCACTAGGTACAGTGCCCATTGCTTTGCCCAGTGTAATCGCTGCCTTTCAAGGGCATCTCTGAGTGGATCTACAGGGCAGTAGCTGTCTGAAGTAAGTAGCTTACTTCAACATAGCCTGTTGACTCATCTTTGAACCAGTCCATATTTTCTTCTGGTGAACTGACCATAGGTGTGAGATGAGAGAGAGGTGATGGTGCATGAATTTGTTTTCTAGGGCTGCTGTAACAGAATATCACAGACCGAGTGGCTTAAAACAACAGAAATTGTGCACTGTACATTGGTGTCTGGCCAATGGTGAGAATGGAGACTGAAATGCACACAGTGATTTTCAGGGCTGTATCTACACAAAGGGAGGACTTTTTCTAGTTGCACAAAGGCTAACAGAGGTTCTGTGGGAGAAGTTTAAGGTGCACTGGTGTCAGGTAGTTTAGCCCTACTTTATCATGGGCAGAGCCAAGGTTAAGGTGATTTGAAGGTTACCCAAAGATTTTTTACCTTAAACATCCCAATTACTTTGTATCTTTGGAGTCAGAGTGGGGTCCAAGAAACAGAAAGCAACATATCCGAGTCAAAAATCAGAAAGAAATTTGGAGGATAAGACTCAACAGCAACAAAGAAATTTTTTATTATGCATGCGTTCAACAAAAAATAAAAACAAATTTCAAGGCACATCTTGAAAATGGGAGAGGAAGTACCTGAAAAGTTCCCAGTATATTATAGCTGGCAAATGAAAATAATTTATAGTAATTATTATTACCAGTTACATATATATGTACATTTTATTACTATTTCCTTAATTGATTGCTGTTTCTTATCTAATATTTATTACTTATTTTGTGGATACAGAACTACTCAGAGGGGTCTCAGTATTTATTATTTTATTTTTCTGAACACAAAAATTCATACAGCTTTCACAAGTTTGGGTACAATCCTTGCCCCACAATTCTGTTTTTTTCCTATAAGGTTTTAAGTTATTCAACTCTGTGTCTCCTACTGTGGGCTTTTTCAGGATCTTAACTCTCCTGTTCAAGAAGACAATACTGTAGATTCCGCTTTATTTATGTGGGCCTTTTTGTCAGTGGCAATTACAGTGTGGTTCACGTCTCATAACTGATTCCCCTTGTTTCTTCCCAGCCAGCCTAGCTCAAAATTTCCACTTATTCTTTGATATTTTTTCATTCCTAATATTTAAGATTCTTCTTTTACAACATCTCTTGCAAGTATGACTTTCTGCTTCCCCCATGTCACCACCCTAGTTGATATTTAGATTCTTGCAATAGCCTCTTAACTAGCCTTTCTAACTTCAACATCTACTCTTTCCAATCTAACCCCTATACTGCTTTTAGATTGTTTTTCCCCAGATTCTCCTTTCATCATGTCATTTCCCTGGCCAGAATTTTCAGTGGTGCCCCATCATCTCTAGTAGTAATCTCAAAACTCATTTGATTGTGTACATATCAGTAAAAGTATTTTGAGCATGCACCCCTAATATATATATATATGTATGTATTTATATATAAATTATACATGTGTACTCCTATCTCTACATATACTTAATATTAATTAAGCTTAACTTTAAACTTTTTTAGATAAAAATAATTATAAATGGAATTTCTAATATTTTTCTTCTGCCATCCCAAAGGAACATTTAGTGCAACTCATTTTGGGTAATTACATGTAGGCAGAATATTTTTAAAAATCAGAGAGGGGGCAGTGGAGTGCTTTTCCACTGTCCGTGGTGCTGAACTATGATTGCACATTACCACATCATTGTATCTCCTGACCTTCGGACACTGGGGATTCCTGTCTAACTTTCCCCCATATTAAAAAACAAAACAAAAAACTTCCTGTTTATTTTGTTTGTTTGTTTGCTTTTGGCCACGCTGCGCAGCTTGTGGGACCTTAGTTCCCCAACCAGGGATTGAAACCGGGCACTCGGCAGTGAAAGTGCCACGTCCAAATGAACTGGACCTCCAGGGAAGTCCCTCCTCCATATTTTTTAAACAAAAGGAAATGCTATAGACTATACTCTCTAGGATTCTAGTTCCTAATATGGAATTCCAGAGGAGTAAAGATTCTTTTTCCTCCGTACTGAAGAACAAAATATCTCTTTTCCTTGGAAAGAAGCAGACTGAGAATAAAAAGAAATGGAGGGTTTAAGAAATTCTCCATATTAGCTGAATCATTTCATTTCTCTGTTGAAAAAATACAGCAAGGAAGATGTTAAAAGAAGATTCTAATACTCATGTTTTCTTAATTTTATAGCTTCATAACCAAGAATGATTGAAAATAGGAGAAAGAAGTACTGTCAAAGATAATACAGTACAATGAAGTTGTACAGTAAGGCTCACGAATATAAATGTTAGCAGGTACATGAATACTTCTGTGACTATAGGCTATTAGAAACAAGACTGTAAATTTCTGCCTTGAGGAAGATTCTGATGATCTATAAAATGTCAACTGGGGCTTCCCTGGTGGCGCAGTGGTTGAGAATCTGCCTGCTAATGCAGGGGACACGGGTTCGAGCCCTGGTCTGGGAAGATCCCACATGCCGCAGAGCAGCTAGGCCCGTGAGCCACAATTACTGAGCCTGCGCGTCTGGAGCCTGTGCTCCGCAACCAGAGAGGCCACGATAGTGAGAGGCCCGCGCGCCACGATGAAGAGTGACCCCTGCTTGCCACAACTAGAGAAAGCCCTCGCACAGAAACGAAGACCCAACACAGCCATAAATAAATAAATAAATAAATAAATAAATAGATAGATAGATAAATAAATAGATAAATAAATAGATAAATAAATAAAATGTCAACTGATGTCACAAATCAGTGGTTCACATGAATCTCATAAAGATTGTAGAACTTGCAGCACTTGTTATATAAATGATGAAAGAGTGTTTCCTCTTTAAATCTCCAGCTAGCAGCAGTTCAACTGAATGCAAAGTAGAAAGCTTAAGTGACATCCAGAATGTTGAAAAATAGTTAGGTTCCTTGTATAAGTAAAAAATATATTGAGAACTTAGAAAAACAGAACAGTATCTTGTTATCAACGGTTCTACTGTAATGTCATTAGAGAATTTACAACCATTATAGCAAATTCCAGTAGACCATTTTAAAACTTACTTTTTCCTTTCTATGGCAACAAATCTCTGGTCACTTGACACTGAGAAAAACTAGTGTTTTTCACCACCAATGTTCAGCTTCAGTATTAACTGTAACACTTGAATCACTCAGTGCACTGAAATTCTTCTTTGATGAAAGTTTTTAACATAGATTTCCATTTAATAAATGTTTGTTTGCAAATGTTATATGCCAGGCCATGCAGATACAGAGATTAAAAAGACAGAGTCTGGGGGCTTCCCTGGTGGCGCAGTGGTTAGGAGTCCACCTGCCAGTGCAGGGAACACAGGTTCCAGCCCTGGTCCGGGAAGATCCCACATGCCACAAAGCAACTAAGCCTGTGCGCCACAACTACTGAGCCTGCGCTCTAGAGCTCGTGAGCCACAACTACTGAGCCCATGTGCCACAACTTGTGAAGCCCACATGCCTAGAGCCCATGCTCCGCAACAAGAGAAGCCACCACAATGAGAAGCACGCGCAACCACAACGAAGAGTAGCCCCTGCTCGCCGCAACTAGAGAAAGCCCATGTGCAGCAACGAAGACCCAACACAGCCAAAAATAAATAAATAAATTTATTAAAAAATAAAAATAAAAAAGACAGACTCTGACTTTAGGAATTTCATGATGCAGTGAAGGACACAGACAAGAAGATAAACTAATATCACTATATTATATTGCATGATAGACATACAAACAGAATAGCATGTCAGCACATAGAGAAGTACCTAATCAGACTGGGACAGTCTTCCCAGATGAGCTGATGCTTCAGCTCACTCTTTCAAGGACAGTAGGAGTCAGCTAGGAAAGCAAATGGAAGAAAGTCATTGCAGAGAAAGAAAGCAGTGTATGCAGGTGCAAAGAGGTGTGAGACAGCAGAGCAAGATTTGGAAATTAAATGCAGTTCATTATCGTGACATAACAGGTATGAATGGGCAAAAATCAAGATCAGAAAGAGCTATGTAGGGGATTCTACGGGGTTTGGATGCTCCCTGAGAATAAAGGGGAGGTATTATTAAAGGACTCTGAGCAGTGAGGGGACATGATCTTATTTGCATATTAAGAAAGTCCGGGCTTCCCTGGTGGCGCAGTGGTTGAGAATCTGCCTGCCAATGCAGGGGACACGGGTTCGAGCCCTGGTCTGGGAAGATCCCACGTGCCACAGAGCAACTAGGCCCGTGAGCCACAACTACTGAGCCTGCGCGTCTGGAGCCTGTGCTCCGCAACAAGAGAGGCCACGATAGTGAGAGGCCCGCGCACCGCGATGAAGAGTGGCTCCCGCTCGCTGCAACTAGAGAAAGCCCTCGCACAGAAACGAAGACCCAACACAGCCAAAAATAAAAATAAATAAATCTTTAAAAAGTAACATTAAAAAAAAAAAAAGTCCTTCTGACAATAATGTAAGGAGTAGATTCACAAATAGTCGCAAAAAAGGGAGATGATTTTGGAATATTACAGAAATATTGAGTCATCAATCAAGTCATTGAAAGTGAAGATGGAGAATAAGAGACAGATTTAAAAGATATTTATGCTACAGTTTCAATAGACATAATGAACAATTAATTTTGGGGCAAGGAAGAGAGAAAAGTCTCAGATAATCCCAAAGTATTGTGTGGGAAAAAGGCATCACTTGCTGAGCACGGGGATGCAGAAGGAGGAACCTAGCCGGGGGACAGGTAATATAAGTTTTGGACATGCTGTGCTTGAGTACCTACGGGTCATATAAGCAGAGATGTCCAGCAGGAAGAAGCATACTTGATTTTGAAGTTCTGAAGAGCAATGTTGGCTCAAAGGAAATATTTGGGAGTTGTCAGTGGTAGGTGGAACCATGTGTAGGATCCTCAGAGAGAATGTGTAGAATGAAGAGAGAACCAGGTAACGTCTCCAGGGAAAGATAATATTTAAGCAGTGATTGGAGGAAGAGGAACCATCAAAGGAAAAATAAACTTGAGTAAACAGAGAGGTCAGAAGAAAACAAAGAGAATGTGTATCATCATGGAAGCCAGTGGAGGAGGAGTTTCCAAAAGTGGAAACAGTCAACAGTGACTAGGAAGACAGAGTCTGTACCTGACTCACCCTCATTGGTCATTTTTTGACCAATTGAAATTTATATTCTATTCATATTAGATACTAAATATAAAAATATTATGTTTAAATAAATTACTTAAAAATACATGGTCAAATTACAGACATTACAGCTAACAGTTATGACCAGACCAGTACATCTTCACTCTTGTATTCTTATGGTTATGCCAGAGGCGTTGTTTCTTATTGTGCTTGAAGCAAAGCCTGGAACCATATAGAGCAACTATTCCTGAGATTCCCCGGTGTAAAAATGAAATTCCATGTTCTAGAAATGAACTCTAATATATGACTGAAAGGATCCTTTTGAGAGATTCTTTATAATGCCATAATATAACTACTTTGCACTCACAAATTCAGCCATTCAGGTTTTTATATTTGTCATAATGTCAGAAATTACCCTGAGGTGTCCAGAGAGTAGAAATACTTTGAATATGATGGAAACATTTTCAGAGTTCTCAACACTGTCACGTAAACGTTGAATCTAAATAATTGAATGAGAAAAACACATTTTAAAAGGTTTATTCCATGAGTTAAGGTCACAGCATTTTATAATAACCTCAAAAAGAATGTTGAAATCTAAAACTGGGATACTAGTCTTTCAGGGCTAAAATACAAGTTAGTTGAAACTCAGAAAATTACTTGTTAGATGTGGTGCTTGCATGTGTGTGTATGGGTGTGTGTCGGTTTTATGGGATGTCTGCCCAATGACACATCTAGAGTCTAGATTGCCTAAGAGGCAGGATGGCATATATGAGCAGGAAATGGTGCACACTTCCCAAATGGGTATAAGCTTTAGATGATCTGCTCAGTTTCCTTCTGGTTTCTCAAAGGGGGATGCATTCTTTTTTTTTTTTTTTTTTTCCGTGCAGCATGCAGGATCTTAGTTCCCTGACCAGGGATCGAACCCGTGCCCCCTGCAGTGGAAGCGTGGAGTCCCAACCACTGGACCGCCAGGGAAGCCCCGGGGATGCATTCTGATATCCCATATAGCCACCCACTTAAACAAGATGTGGATTGAACAAAAGTCAACCAGTTTTTCACAACTAGTTAATTTGTTAGAAAATGAGTGTAAGCATCATATCTGTGAAAGTTTATGGTGGTTGCCAAAAACAACCACCCACAAAAAACATACTAGTTTCTTCAACTTATTAACTTGAAAATTTACAAAACAAAAGTTGTAAGAGTAGTGCATTTATTTACCTTTCATCTAGAATCATCAGCTGTTTAGCCACATTTGCTTGATCAGTCTGTATGTAGGGACTATTTTTTTTTAAATAGTTTTCTTGGAACCATTTGAAAATAAATTGTAGACATCATGACACATATTCCTAAGAATGAGGAAATCTCCTGTATAACCACAGCAGCATTAGCAAACCCAAGAAGTGTACACATCGGTATAGTAATCTTGTCTACCTATATTTAGATCTCCCCAGTTGTCCCTTTAATAGCCAGGATCTAATCAGGAGTCAAACACTACATTTAATTATCATGTCTCCTTAGTCTCCTTCAACCTAGAGCAATCCCCACCTATTTTTTGTGTTGGTGCTGTTTATGACATGGATATGTTTAAAGAATCAAACTAGTTGTCTTGTAGATTATCCTACAATCTGAATTTGTGTGTTAACAGTTTACTAGGGCTACTGTAATAAAGTACCACAAACCAGGTGGCTTGAAACAACAGAAATTTGTTGATTCACAGTTCTGGAGGCTAGAAGTCCAAGATCAAGGAGTTGACAGGGCCACACTCCCTCCAAAGGCTCTAGGGGAGAATCCTTTCTTGCTTCTGCCAGCTTCTGGTGGCTCTTGGTGTTCCTTGGGCTTGGATAACATAACTCGAATCTCTGCCTTTTTGTCTTCACATGGTATTCTTATAAGGACACCACTTGTTGGATTTAGGGTCCACCCTACTCCAGTATGACCTTATTTTGACCTAACTAATTATATCTGCAAAGACCCTATTTCCAAATAAGGTCACATTCTGAGGTACTGGGGGTTAGGGTCTCAACATATGAATTTTGAGGAAAACACAATTCAACCTGTAATAGTGTGATTGTTTCTTATGATTGAATTGAGCTTGAAGATTTTTGTCGAGAATATTTCGTAAGTGATGTGGGGTACTTCCAAATGAATCAGTTTGTCTCATTATTGGCGATGCTAAATTTGTTCACTTAGGGTGGGGTCTGCCAGATTTCTTTTGTTATTAATAAGTAATTAATAAGTAATCTGTGAGGGTGGGAAAACAATGAAGACAAGATGCAAAGCAAGTCATTATTTGGAAGCTCCTACACGGGTAGGAGAGGGGAAAAGTGAGACAGGGCAGGAAAGCAGCCTATGTGGGGTGAAGCGTCAAGCTAATCATCGCTGTGGTTGCAGAGCTTAATCCCACTGGGAGCCAGTGTGGAACAGAATATTGTCTCAGTCTCCAGTTGGGGGCCACTGGGGTGGGGCTGAGTTGCTTAATTCTCTGGAATTTCCACCCTCCTGTGCCTGCAGGCAGAGCTGGCTCTGGGACTGGAGAAAGCCCTCAGGTCTTCGGGTGCTTGTGCTTCACAATGTTAAGGCTGAGGGGGATGGCCAGGGCACAGACGCCATCTGCTACAATTGCCTGCCTTTACTTATTTATTTATTTATAGTTGATTTACAGTGTTATGTTAGTTCCTAGTATACATCAAAGTGATTAGGAATATATATATATGGAATGTAAATGTACATGGAATATATATATGGAATATATATATATATATATATATACACACGTATATATGTATATATATTCTTTTTCAGATTTTTTTCTATTATAGGTTATTACAAGGTATTGAATATAGATCCCCGTGCTATGCAGTAGGTCCTTGTTGTTAATCTATTTTATATATAGTAGTGTGTATCTGTTAATCCCAAACTCCTAATTTATTCCTCCCCTGTCCTTTCCCCTTTGGTAACCATAAATTTGTTTTCTATGTCTGTTGGCCTATTTCTGTTTCATAAATAAGTTCATTGCTATCATTTTTTTAGATTCCACATGTAAGTAATATCATATGATATTTGTTTTTCTCTGTCTGACTTACTTCACTTAGTATGATAATCTCTAGGTCAATCCATGTTGCTGCAAATGGCATTATTTCATTCTTTTTTATGGCTGAGTAATATTCCACTACAATGACCTTTTAAACTTACTTTATGAGCAAGTTATAGCTACTTGGTCTTTAGCCATACTTTTAAGAGTTTTCCCTATACAATGTCCTGACTTGTCAATTTCAATTAATTTTGGTTTCATTTTGATGACCTTAGGAACCAGAGTTAAGAAAGAATCCACTTCTCACACTCTACAGATTCTGAGTTATCAGTGACATGGCAGGGGAGCAAGGGTGTGAAGTGAATTACCAGATGACCAAGAATGAATGGTGAGGAAATGCATATGGTACGACTGCAGGCCGGGAATGTGTCCTTCTTCCTCTCTGCACAAGCTTGCCGTACGTCCCGCTGCTGCCACTGTAGCCCACACTGAGGACAACTCTCTGAGTAGCAGTCGAGGCCTGGTCCTGTCATGGACTGAATTGTTTTCCCCAAAGATACACATAATGAAGCTTAACCCCCAAGGTGACTGTATTCACAGGTAGGGCTTTTAAGGAAGTAGTGAAGGTGAGGTCATAAGGGTGGGGCCCTAAGGATATGACTGGTACCCTTCTAAGAAGAGGAAGAGACACCAAGGATACGAGGACACAGAGGAAAGGCTGTGTGAGGGTGCAGCAAGAAGGTGGCCACCTGCAAGCCAAGGAGAGAGGTCTCACCAGAAACCGACCCTGCCACCACCTTGATCTTAAACTTCCAGCCTCCAGAACCATGAGAACATAAATTCCTGTTGTTTAAGCCACCATGTCTGTGGTAATTGCCATGGCAACCCTAGCAAATGAATACAAACGGTTATGCTTGCTTCCTCTTTTCTCATCTGTCTCCTCATTTACTTTCTTATACCTCTCTTTGAACTTAAAAGAAGAGATACCTCACTTCCTGGCTCTAAACCCCTTTTCCTGCCCAGGAGGTAGTTTATTCCCAAACATATCCCATTCGTTGTCTTTCCAATTCTTTAAGAAAATGAGGTAGAATGTAAATCATAAATAGATAATAAATAACATTCTTTTCTTTTTCTTCTATTATCTTCATCCTCTCCTTCACCAAAGACTCTGTTCCTTTTCTGGCCTGAGGCATGTGGATGGCTCCCAGGTAAAGCCTGGCAGGACAGGAGGGCAGGTGGTGGTGTATTTATCACCGAAAGGAAGATGCTCTTACCATGAGTTAACTGCAAACATGAATCTAAAGCAGTGCTTCTCAAATAATTTCTGAAAAAAAACCAAAACAAAACAGAATTGCCCCCCACAATCTCTACCAGATCTATAGTTTTGTAAAATGGGATAAAAATGAATTTCTAGAAAAAAAAAAGACATACAAAATACAAGTCCCAACATTCAACGGACAGAAAATTACTCTGTCAAATTGCTTTTGAAGTTTCTAAACCGTTGTTTCTGTACTCGCCACATACACTTAACAAATAGTTCAAAGACAGGCACAGGTGTATGGACCACACTTTGAGGACAACAGTTTCAAAGGGCAGGTGAATCATTTCCTTCCTTTCTCATTGGTTCCTATCATCTCATTCAGGGTCAGCCGAGCTCTATGTCTAGGAGAGCTTCTTCCCCCTGACTCTCTCTCTCTCTCCTTTTCTGCGTCTCTGCCTTCCTGTTGGAGTTCATCCTACTGGACTTTCCTGTATGGTCAAGGGCATGGATAATTGGGTTATTCCTGGGAGGGTCTTGGCAAGACCGCTAGTACTCTGTAAGAATTAGGTTTCTCAAATCCCTCTGACTGGAGCGTCTATAAGATAGACCACTTTCTCTCTTGCTAAGATCGATAGTCTGGCATATTTGACTCTGTGATCAATCTCACTTTTCTGAAACTCTTCCTTTGTCTCCTTCATATCAGTCTATCCATGGGCAGTCAGACTGGCAATGTGTCAGATGAAGCTAGGGTAACAGATTTCTGGGTCTAGGAACTTCACCATCTGTAATAGTAAGTGGGAGGGCAGAGAGATTGGCAGAGATTCCTGGAACTCTTGAAGAGGCTTGGAGCCTCAAGATCTACATAATTTACTGGAATAAACCCTCTCCAGGGAAGTGACTGTCCAGACAGTATGTTTAGTTTATTGCCCAGCAATAAATGAAAGGTTGAAGGATGATAGTCATTATGTGCTGGCATACTGAGAGTGTACAGCCAAAGCCCAAGCGCACGGTCAGTACTCACAGTCTCCTACTGTTACCTGGACAACAGTCTTTATCCTGTCTCTCACCTATCTCATGAACATCTATGTGACAATTGGCCTCTAGTGGGGTCAGCTCTGTGAGGCTGGAGCCCCCGGAATTATTCCAAGTGGTTTAGGATATAAACCTCTTACAAGAGATCACTGCATCACCATGGTTTTTCCCACACCAGGACACCCTACCTCAGCAAGAACACATCATATCCAGCCAGAGCACCTGGTTTCTAGAAGAGGTGATGCACATGCCGTTCCTGTTCTCTTGGATGACAAACAAGGACAGTGCTCTGGGAGCAAAGGTCATGTGGTCAGGCTGTTACAGATGCGGGTAAGTCTGGTCTGAGCCTAGCGGACTAACCCTGAAACTAGCTGACTCCAATAAAAAGCGGTCCCATCATTCACCCTAACTTGGCCTTGCCTAGAATATGTGGGGTTAAAAGATGGAAGATTCTGGTTTTTTTAGGAAATGAGTGAAAGGAAAATTGAAGATGAAATAAGGGAAAACTAAGGAGCAAATTCCTTGAGAAGGGATGGGATCCTTGAGAAGGGATGAGATCCAGAAAACACATGAAGGATTGCCCTTGATAGGAAAGGAAGCTGTTTGCTCAGTTGCCAAAGGAAGGGAAACATGGACAATGGCCCAAGTGCAGGTAAGTTTGTAAATCAGATGGTGCGAAGGTCCTATTTTCTCAACCAAGTAGAAGGTAAAGTAGATGGAGAATGTGAGGAAGCCACTAGGAAGGGCAGAAGGTTTGAGAGAAGAAATGGTTCTCTTGGAGACAAGGACAATAGTCTTATTTGCAAGCAAGCACTGGGTTGTAATGACAGCCCATCTGGGGTGTGGGATGGTGAAGCGTAAAGTGAAGCCAGTTTGCCCAGTTGTGTGAATCTGGCAGAGTTCAACTGCTGGGTGCAGACTTGGAGCTGCTGGGAATCTGGGTCTGTTCAGGCAAGTGTGATGGAGGGAGAGAGAGGCTAGGTGATTAAAGGATAGGCTGTGGAGTCTAACCTGGAGAATAAATTCAAAGAAAGGAAAGCTAAGTTCAAATGCTTGCTGGCTCCGCCATTTACTAGCTGTGTGATCTTGGCCAAGACTCTTAAACCTCTGACTCAGTTCCCATATTTTAAAAATGGAGAGAATAGCAGAACGAATTATGTCCTCAGTCAACATGAGGATTAAAAGAAATAATTGTATATATAGCAGCTTACCACAATGTCTGGCATATGGTAAGTACTCAAGAAATTTTTCTCTTTTCTTTAAGGTATTATGAAAATTTCCCAACTAGTAAGTGTTTTTGCAAATATAGGATTCTTTCTGGTTGTTTCGCATTCCAGAGTGTTTATGAACTCTATGTCCATCCCTTTTGGTTAACAGCACAATGTAGAAACTAGGACAGCATAGCATATTGGCAGGCTCCAGAGTCAAACAAGATGCCTGGGTTTGACTCCTGGCTTCACCACTTACTATCTGTGTGACTTTGGGTGAGATACTGAACTTCTAAAATCTCAGTTTTCTAATCTGTGAAATGGGTATAATTCTGTTTCTCCTGAGTTGTTATGATAATTAACTGATGTAATACTTGTGAATTCTCAGTAAATCTCAGTGGCAATGATGATGATAATGATGAAGATGTTGGTGTTTCCAAACATTTAAGACATTTTGGACTTGTAAGCAAGGCAAAATTGCAGGAAAGGGATTTCAAGAGGTAGATTGGACTCGCCCTTAAATCACATGAAAAGCGGCTGAACTTCGCCAACGATGCAGTTGGCCGAAAAGGGCGTATGCGTTTTTCCTGAATATATTCAGGAAAAACGCATACGCTTTTTTTGCCAACCAAACAGGCAGGCGATGCAGATCAACACTACAAAAAGTATCACTTTGCATCCGTCAGAAGGGCCATCCTCACAAAGTGTAAAAACCAGAAATGCAGCACAGGGCGTGGAGAAAAGGGAGCCCTGTTACACTGATGGTGAGAATGCAAATTGCCCATGGCCACTCTGGAGAAGTGTACTGTGTTTCCTAAAAAATCTAAAAAGCAGAGCTGCAGAGCATACAGCACCTCCACTCATGGGTGAATGTCTTAGGAAAACCAAAGTCGACAGGACACAGGCACCCCAACGTTTAGTGCTGCTCGATTTACAAGAGCCTCGACTTGGTACAACCTAAATGTCCTTGGAAGGAAAAAATGGATAAAGAATATGTGGTATGTATGTACAATGGAATGTTACTCAGCCATGAAATCAATGAAATAAGGCCAATTGCAGCAACTCGGGTGGACTTAGGTACGATCATTCTAAGTAACATAAGTCAGACAGAAAAAGAGACTTATCATAAGATATCACTTATAGGTGGAATCTAAAAATGGCTACACATGAACTAAATTACAAAACAGAAACATAGTCACACATTTAGGGCTGCCCTGTTGGCGCAGTTGTTAAGAAACCGCCAGCCAATGCAGAGAACACGGATTTGAGCCCTGGTCCAGGAAGATTCCCCCATGCCGTGGAGCAACTTACCCCTGTGCCACAAATACTGAGCCTGCGCTCTAGAGCTCGCGAGCCACAACTACTGAGCCCACGTGCCACCACTACTGAAGCCCACATGCCTAGAGCACGTGCTCCGCAGCAAGAGAAGCCACCGCAACGAGAAACATGCGCACCACAACGAAGAGTAGCCCCCGCTCGCCGCAACTAGAGAAAGCCCGCACGCAGCAATAAAGACCCAACACAGCCAAAAATAAATAAATAAAATTATTTTAAAAACCAGACTATTAAGAAGCCGAAAAAGAATTTATTGATGTCTCTCTGTAAGTGAATCTAGTGGATGTACACCAGCAAGTAACACAGCATTGAAAATCAGCTATACACCATTATAAAAATATATTACAAAAAAAAAAAAGACAGTGAGACAGAGAGAAATTCTTACAGAATTCATTCATGGTCTGTGATGCAACCTGGACTGGCCACATCTAGACCCACAGCTGGATGGGAGCTAAGGCTGGACACTCGTGAGGTTGAGAGGCTTGGTGAGGATGGGTCAGCAAATGCAGCCTCTTTAGAGTATGACTGCCTGCTCCCCATTCTATGGGTCCCAAGTGTCCAGGTGCAGGGGACCCTTCTTACAGCTAGAACATGCTTGGGACTCCTAGAGGATGGTACACCGTCTGATCGGGAAGAGTTTGGAAAAGGCACGTCATCTGCTCATCTCCTGGTGTTCGGGTTCACCCCGCCAGACTCTTTCCTAACAATCTCCCCACTTGGGGAAGTCAGCACCTTCAACATCCTGTTTTGCACAGTTTGGAATTTGTCCACAGGATGAAGGGGAAGGCAGGGAACCAATGAGAGACAAGCCCGAGGTGTTTGGACAGGCACATGCCACTCTAATTTCCAATCAGGAAGAGGAACTGACCAAAGGCTCAGCTTGCCCCCGGAAGCAGAATAGGGCTTGAAGCCATCCTGCTGTTTTGTGGCCAGTTCCCAAAAAAACAAGTTGAAAAATGGAGCTCAGGGGCACTGCAATTCACAGACCTGGAGAACTGTAAATGATACCTATCGTCGAAAAAAGTCTCGAGGTAAGTCATCGAAAAGGACTTGTAAGCAAGGCGGAATTGCAGGAAAGGCATTTTAAGAGGTAGATTGGACTCGCCATTAAAGCACATGAAAAGCAGCTGAACTTCGCCAACGATGCAGTTGGCTGAAAAGGGCGTATGCGTTTAATTTTAGGGACTGTGGCATCGTCTCTGTAGAAGGAGGTGGGTCAGCTTGAAGCCCGGTTCCCTCTTCTGCGCGTTTCTTCTTTCTCTCCCAGCGATGGTGCTGTTCGAGCTGTGCCAGAGCAACCAAGGCAAAAGCGTCGTGCACAGAATGACTGAGAACTTTGACCAGGTGCCGTGGGCTCCTCAGAGGCAGTGACCCAGGACTGAGGTCCCAGAGCCTCCTTCTGAGTGTCGTGGCCCCGGTGCCCCTCTCACGGGAGTTGTTGTCAGGCTTGAAGGTTGAAGCAGCCACGGTATCGAGATTTCACTGGTAGAAACTATTCCTCTTCTTCCCTGGGAGAAGCAGGTCTCCTTCTACTTTGCTGGGGAGACCCCCTTTTTAATAAACAAAAATGATAAGCTGTAAGTACATATTAAGGATTAGGTTATATACATGTAAAGAATAATCATAAAGATCAAGAAACAGAACATGATGAGTGGACACGCAGGAGTGCCCTTCCCTCATCACAGTGTCCTCCCCAACGTGAGGCAGCTGTTCTCCTGATTTAGTGTCAGTGACTTGTCCTCATAGTTTACGCCCAGGCACGCAGCCCTAAACAACGCAGCCCAGCTTTGCCTAGTTCCAAAGTCGGTAAGTGCGTGTACCGTGCTTGCTGCTTTATTGCTCTTGATGGTTCAGCATTGTGTCCATGAGATGCTTTCATCTGTGAATATAGTTTCTTTTTTAAAAATAATTTTTATAGTTTTACTAACTTTAAACAAAATGTACTTCATTGCTGTGGAATATTCCTTCATAGGAGCGTGCATGTTTCATTTCTGCATCCGCTTGTGATGGCCTTCAGGTTCTTTCAGGTTTGGCTCCCGTGGCTGCAGAGTCCGTGTCCGTGTGTCCTGGTGCAGTGCTGGTGGGTTTGTGTTCAGCTGGGAGGAGCACTGTGGGTCTGTGTGCACGGACTTTGCTATCTGAGGCCCGATTGTTTCAGAAGTGGTTGTACCCCCCGCTGCGTACCAGGCTTTCCATTGCTCCACATCCGGCTGATATACTGTGTCTTTCATGTCTGCCATTCTGGTAGGTGTACGCACGGTTTTTTTCTTCTGGTTTTAATCCTTGGGTTATTAGTGAAGTTGTGCATCTTGTTGTATTCATGGACCTATTTCCTGTTGTTTTTTAAAAAGTTTTTAAAATGTGGTCAAATACACATAACATAAAATTTACTATCTTAACCCTTTTTAAGTGCACATTTCAGGGTCATAAAGTAATTCACACTATTGTGCAACCCTGACCACCATCCTCCTCCAGAAATTTTTCATCTTGCAAAACTGAAACAGTCCCCATTAAACACTCACTCCCCATTGTCCCTCCCTCAGCCCCTGGCACTCAACATCCTACTTTCTGTCTCTATGTTTCCGACTGCTCTAGGGGCCTTGTATGAGTGGATCAAGCACTATTTGTTTTTTTGTGTCTGGTTTACATCACTGAGCATAATGCCCTCAAGGTTCATCCCTGCTGCAGCCTGTGTCAGAATTGCCTTCCTTTTTAGGCTGAATATCATTCCCTTGTGTGGATGGACCATGTTTTGCTTCTCCATTCATCCGTTAATGGACACATGTAATATCTACATTCATTTCTCATGTCTTATAATATTTGTGGAATAACGTCAGAAAGTCCTATGAATCAAAAGTCATTTGCCATTAACTTTTTTCTTAAACTTTTTATTGTGAAAAACATCACAGCTAAGAAAAAGGGAAGAATACATGTCAGCTTCACTTCTGTTCAGGAATTAATGCTTTACGGTATTCACTTTGTTCCCTGTGTGTGTGCTATGCGTGTGCATGTGCATAGGTATGTGCACTTGCACACGTTAGTGTGTGCATGGGCATATGCGTTCATGTGTGTTCACATGCTAGTGTGTGAATATATTTGTGCCGTGTACGTGCATGTGTTTGTGTGTGTGCTGTGCCTGCCTGTGCGCACACCTGTGTGTTTGCTGGAACCACTTGCAAGTTGGCTGCAGACTGAATTGTGCCCCAGATATATCCGCACGCAGCTGCTCTAACAATCCTGCGTAGCCACATAAAGCTCACAGATCTCAGGGATTTAAATGGATGGAGCAGGATGTCCTGACACAGAGTCTGTCCTCCAATGACTGTCACTGTCACAGTAACATCCTTCACACCTCCTTTAAGCCCCATTCAGGGTCCAGCCTAGGCCCCCATTACATTCAGTCACCTGCCCCAGGTCCCCTATAAGCTACAATGTCACAGTTGGACAGCCCGGCCAGGGCCTGGGGTGCCCCTCCTGTTGGCCTGGCCTCCAGGCCCTGCACTTGGCTCCTGTGTTCCCATCTCTCAGCCAGGCCCCGACTTGGATGGGGCCGCCACCTCTTTCCTCACAGGGTCCCATCGCCCATTCAAGGGGGTTCATTCTCCCCAAACACAGCATCAGGAGTGGGGGGGGTGACAGTCCCCACTGGGTCTCCTTCATGTGAGACCCTGTGCTGTTGAAAGATCAGGCGCCCTGCCCTCGAGGGTGGGGGGCTGGGGGGTGGCATGGGGCCCACGATGGGCAGGCGGGTCCCCGGGTGGGGACGAGCCAGTGTGCAAGGAGTTCCGCGGTGGGTTCGCCTCTCCAACGGCTTCTGTGCCCCAACCTCTCCCTGTGCCTCCCCTCGAAGACAGCGTGGCGCCCTGCTGAGTGTCAGCCCCACGGCATGAGGTCACCTGACCGGGAGCCATAGGAGCCGTCAGCCACCGCCCCCTCTACACGCACACGCACGCACGCACACGCGCACGCACGCACACGCACCCTCACGCACGCGCACGCACGCACACGCACCCTCACGCACGCACACGCGCACGCACACGCACCCTCACGCACGCGCACGCTGCAGGGAAGCAGGACCTGAGTGCAGGGCTCTCATCCGCCCTGAGCGCCCCGCCCGGAATCGGCCAGCCGAATGGACAGACCGGCTCTCCCGGCCCGGACCGTGCAGGACTCTCCTGCCTGGGCCTCCAGTGTGGCCGCCTCCTTCCGGAAGCCTGGGAGGCTGGAATCAGGTCACTTCTTGTCTGTCCTGGCAGCAGACTGGGCTGCCCTACAAGAAGTTCCGGGCTCACCCGTGCATCCTGACCATCAGGTGGGCAGAGAAATTGGTAACATTTTTGTTTTGCCTGTTGAAATGTTTAATGACAAAGATTTTGTTCAGTTTCCTGACGTGGGTGTCCAAAGATGAGAGACCCATGTGTGTGACCTGTACCTCCTATGAGATCAGCCCTAAGCTAGTTGAAACATGATCAAGTTCTGTCTACACGGTAGATTTAGACCTCTGCATGTCCTGTCTACTGATTATGTTTAGAGCTGACCATGTGTTGTCTATAATAAGAACATTTAGACCTGACCATGTTCTGTGTACGCTGGGACTATGGGGACCTGGGTAGAGACCCGGCCTGGCCTCAGTACTGGGAAGCTCCGTGCCTGCATCTGAACGTCAGTGCTTACATGTCTGGGGTCTGGAGCTGAGGTGGGCTTGTCTAGGTAACAGCCTCCCTTCTGAGTGTGGTGACCTGGTCCTCCCAAGGGTCAGTGCTATGGTCGGGGCCTTAGTCTTAATCCCTGCAAGGTTCACCTTCCCTGGGGCTTGTGGAGAATCCTCAGGAGGGCTACCTGGCAATAATCCCAATTCACCAGCATGTGCATGGTGCGTAGGGAGGCAGGTTTAGCTGGTGAATTGATTGCAGGGCACGCAGATCGGGCAAAAGGCCGATGGGTGACAGCTGAGGCTGCTGCTGAGCTCTCCCTCCAGTCTACCGTCCCTACTCAGCAGAGTCCAGAGCTGCCCCTCGGCTTTCAGCCCTGCTGTCCTGTGAGTTTTCTCAACATGTAAGTGAGACGAGAAAGGACTGAGCCTGCCAGCACCAGGGTCGTGTGTTCAACTCTAGCATGAAAGCTTTAAAAACAGTTAAAATCACACAGAACCAAAGTGAGAAGAGGAGGACTTCTCTGGGACAAGTGTGGGGAGAGGAGACCCACCTGACACTTTTTCCCATCCCAGGAGGTCCCAGGAACCCAGCTTGTTTCCACATTAGGGGAGCAACCAGCAGAGCCGTGGTGTCCTGACCAAGGGGACGTGTGACCACAGGTGCGGGGTCTGGGGAGGTGAGGTCACCCTGGGACTGTGGACATGTGACCCAGGTGGAGGGGTCTGGGGAGGAGGGGTCACCGGGTGAGAGAGAACGTGTGACTTTAGGTGCAGGGTCTGGGGAGGTGGGTCACCCTGGTGAGTGTGGATGTGTGACCCCAGGTATAGGGTGCGGGGACTGTGTGGGTCTCACCATACCTGCATGGGTCAAGATCACATGTACGGGGAGACCGCATATGCGCTCTTTGCCTGCAATGTGTCCTGTCCCCTTTGAGGTTTCCAACCTCTGCATTAAGGGTGTTGCCCTGATTAACCTGTGGTTCCTTTTCTTCTCTTAATCTTGTCACAATCATATGAGGTCAGGCATGTTTGAGTGGGTTGCTGCTCTGTGTTCTGGTGAGTGACAACACTTGGTGGTATCATATTAATATCCTAGCATATCATATGTCTAATCTATGGTGGTCACCACTGCCTGGGTCCCCCTGGACAGAGGTCAGGTGAGCACAGACTAGCCCCTCCTAAGAATGGTCTCCCACGTGCTCTGTGAGGGTACTGTGATGGCCCCTAAGGTAGGGGACTGTGTCTGGGCCTACGACATTTGTGATGAAGGGGAGTCGAAATGGAATCTCAATTAAGAAGACACTATTTTAAGAATTTATTTTAAGTGAAATAAAACACATGTCACATACCCTTTACCATCATCACCATTTCAAGTGCACGTTTCTGAGGCACCAGATATATTCACCTTCTCGTGGAGCCATCACCACCATCCCTAGAACTTTTCATCTTGCAAAACCAAAATTCCACAACCGTGAAAGTCTCACTCCCCATTCCCTCCCACTGCCCCTGGCACCGATATCCACTTCAGTCCCTGAGTTGTCGACTCCAGGGCACCCACTGGAGTGGAATCCTGCAGTGTTTGCTGACGGGTCATTTTGGAAGAGCTGACTTTCAGTCTGAAGCTCTGCCTGTTTGCATCTGAAGAATCTGCATTTAAGGAGAGGGTGTATGAGGAAGGGGGTGTATGCGGGACAAAGGTGTCCGGGGTGCAGGTGAGCCAGGACCTGACCAGCTGCCTTTTGGGTCCTCTGGTCCCATCTCTTGGTCTGTGCCTCATCTGCATCATCACTGTCCCCGCTGGCACCGCTGGGGTGTTGTTGTCTGAGTGAGATTCCCTGGTGCCCCTGCTCTCCTCCCTTCCTCCTGCTGGTTGGGGAGGGAACTGCTTGTTGTGTGGTCTGTACTCCTGAGGCACAAAGGACCCTGTAGCATGGACCTGCAGAGTGTGGGATGTGGTCCCAAGAGCATGGGGCCCACATAGGACACAACATCGGGGCGTGACAAGTGCTAGGGCTGCCTCATCACTGACAGGGAATGTTGCCAAGATCCTGCTCGGGAGGGTGTGGTGGGTGGCCTGGGACCCCAGAGGCCCCATTCCTATCCTGCAGCTTGGAGAGTGCATCCCCCATGGGCTCCAGATTCACCCCATATCTCAGCCATATCCGTCTGTCCTGTCTTTGAACTCAGGAAAACGAGCTCTCTTGTCCACAACATAGGCCTGGTCCTGTCGGTATTAGGATTCTTTAATTTAGGCATCCTGGGATAGCAGCTCTTTTAAGGCCTAAGAAGGAACAGCTCAGGAGGGTAAAACATTTTCAGATGAAACTAATATTCAATGACTATCTCTATGCTACTCAGTTGTTGACTTCTATTAGCCATTATTCTCCTGGTTTTAGCTCTGATGTGGGGATTACAGAGGAGTCAACATTTAAATCTTCATAATCTGTGTATTCGTAGCTTTAGTATCATGACTGACCCATAGTTTTTATGGTTTGGGAAGAGTTACTAATTTCATGTATCATGTAAAGGATTTGCAATGATGATAGGGCAATTAAGATTACAATAATGGCTGGTAAGTTCAAATTTTCCCTACCTGTGCATCTATTGTACGTATATGAGTTAGTTTAGTTGTCAATATTAGTGAAATAATATAGAGGACTAGAGAACTTATTTTTAAAATAACTATTAACGTGTGATGATGAAAATGTAAAAGTTCTTCCATAATCGGTGATGTCGCATCTTGAGAGCCTAGGTGAAATTGATATGCCTTAATGATATACAGGATTTTAGCGTATGATGTAACTTTGACAAAGTTACATCACTTTTTACTTTTATCTCATTTATTGAGAATGTTATTACATAACAACATAATTGTTATGGTGTTGCCTTGAAACTGGTTGAAAAGGGCTCGAGTCCTTCCTTATTTTACATTTACATAGGTAGGATCTTCAAACATAGGATATGGTGGAGGGCATCCGTTTAACCATTCTAGGTTAAGAGTAGCAGTTTCCACTGCTGAGACTTCTCGTTTGGACGCAAATGCTTTTCAAAGTATGAAGATTATTAGCATTACTGCTGCTACTGAGATCAACGAGCCTAAAGACAAAATATTTCATGTTGTGTGTGCCTCAGGGTACTCAGACTAACGTAGTGACATCCCTGAGAGGCCAAGAAAGCGCTGCAGGAAGTCATATTTACTACTACAAATATACTTGTGACCATGGACATTACCTCATGGAAGTGTGCTACTACATAGTATCTATCCTGGAGGACAATGTCCGGGGATGAGTTGGCTAAGATGATTCCTGTCAAACCACCTACTGTAAAAAGAAAAATAAAGCCTAAAACTCATAATAGAGTGGGAGGTCATATAATATTACCTCCGTGAAGAGTTGCTAATCAGGGACTTCCCTGGTGATGCAGTGGTTAAGAATTCGCCTGCCAATGCAGGGGACACAGGTTCAAGCCCTCATCTGGGAAGATCCCACCTGACGCGGAGCAACAAAGCCCGTGTGCCACAACTACTGAGCCTGCGCTCTAGAGCCCGCGAGCCACAACTACTGAAGCCCGCGCGCCTAGAGCCCGTGCTCCGCAACAAGAGAAGCCACTGCAATGAAAAGGCCGCGCACCGCAACGGAGAGTAGCCCCCGCTCACTGCAACTAGCGAAAGCCCGCGAGCAGCAATGAAGACCCGACGGAGCCAAAAAAAAAAAAAAAAAAACTTATAAAAAGAGTTGCTTATCAGCTAGATACTTTTACTCCTATAGGGATAGAAGTAATTACGGTAGCTGATGCAAAGCATGCTCCTGAGTCGACAGCTATCCCTATGGTAAACCTATGATGGGCCCACAGGAGAAATCCTAAAAAGCCAGTGGACATGACTCATACTATTCCTAAATAGCTGAAAGGCACTTTTTGTCCTAAATAGTATGTAATGATACGTGAGGTTATAACAAACCCTGGTAGGCCATGAATACAGACTTCAGGGTGACCAAAGAATCAAAATAGGTGTTGGTATAGGATTCGGTCTCCTCCTGCAGGGTCAAAGAAAGTAGTGTTTAGATTTCTATCTCTTAACAGCATGGCAATTCTGGCTGCTTGGACTGAGATGGTAATTATAGTAATATGGCTATAGTTGGGGAAGATTAAACAAATAATGGTGTTTGGTATTGGGATATGACTGCTGGTTTTGTATTAAAGACTATAGTAATAAAAGTAATAATACCAAGAATTGAAGGAGACACCTGCTAAATGTAAGGAGAAAACAGTTAGGTCGACAGAGGCTCCTGCATGGGCCAGATTGCAGGCTAGAGCTGAATACACGGTTCCACTGGTACCAGAACCAGCTTCTACTATTGGTGATATGAGTAGGAGTAAGAATGATGGGGGAAGTAGTCAAAAGTTTATATGATTTATTGGGGGAAATGCTACTTCAGGTGTCCGAGTTATTAGTGGCCCAAGTCAGTTTTCAAAGCCTGCAATCATAACGGGTACAGCTATAAAGAAAATTATTACAAGTGCAGGGACTGTTATGACTACCTTACAGATTTGGGCATCTCCAAGTAGCGGTCCAGGTCAGCATAGCTCAGCCTGGATTAATATAATTAAGGTGCTGCCTGCTACTCCAGCTCAAGCACCAAATAGTAAATATAAAATGCCGATATCTTTGTGATTTGTTGAAAATAATCAGCAGTGTATGAACAGAGGTAAAATGACTGAGTTAGCATTAGACTGTAAATCTAAAGACAGAGATTGAGCCCTCTTTCTGGCAAACCCTGTGGTGAATCAACAAATTGAATTGTAACTTCAGAGAAGCAGCTTCAATTCTGCCAGTGATTTTCCTGCCTTTTTTTTTTCTTTTTTCTTTCTCAAATGAAGGAGAAGTAGACTGAAGCCAGTTGACTAGAGGATTTGCCTGTTAACTAAAGTTTCCTGGGGTTAAAACTCATCAATCTCGTAAAGATTTGGCTTAAATACAGTGTTTGCTTTACATTCAATTGATGTAGAATAAAGTCTTGCAATCCTTATTTTTAGGAATTAAGTAAATTTCACTTGTTTAGGGTTTTGAAAGCTCTTGGTCTGAACTAACCTAAATTCCTAGTCCAGCACCGATAGAATGGGTGTTGTGTGTAGTAATCGTGGGGGTATTATGATTGGTAATGATAGGAAGGTTATTTCTTTGTATGTTCAAATTGTTTTGTGTTTGTGTTGTTTAATGAAGGGAATATAGTTAGTGATGTGGAGTATGTGAGCTGCAAGTAGAAATATATGCTGAGGACTGCTGTGATGGCTATTAGTGTTGGTAGAATGATGTTGTCATTTTTGTTATCTCTTGGATAATTATTCATTTGGGTAGAAACCCTGATAGTGATGGGCGATGTCCTAATGATACTATAACGGTGAGGAAAATGATTGTGATGGGAGGTGTTTTATCTCATGTGTGTGATAATGATACTCTTGTAGTACATGATCTGGGCATAAATAAGAAGAAGATAGTGTTGTTATGATATAAATTAGTATGTTTAGGATTGTTATAATCTGAATATACATTATAATAGCTGTTATTCATCCTATAGGGGCAATTGATGAGGAGGGTGTAATATTTTCCAGGTGAGTATGGCGAAGTCTGCCTCAGCCTCCAGCTATGATTTATAATATCACTATGATTAATAGTATATTTAA